>NW_005054472.1:124380-124542 GCF_000277835.1 Geospiza fortis | reverse complement strand
GGGATGTTCCGGTGTCTCTGAGGGACACTGAGGGAACCCGGCCAGCCCCAAAGTGTGGGGAGGGGACAGTCTCCTGTGCCCTGGGGGTACAGAGGGTACATTTACAACAAAATGCAAAAAATTTAAAAATAAAAAAGCATTAAATCAAACAAGCAAAATAAT
>NW_005054472.1:121184-123913 GCF_000277835.1 Geospiza fortis | reverse complement strand
ATATATAATACATAAAAATCTAAATAAATAAATAAATGAAAAATTAACAACATAAAAAAATTTAATACAGTACTACAAATTAATACAGCACAACTTCCCAACACAACACATACAGTATTCCTTTTCATATGTGCAGAGAGCCAACCACACAATGTGCATTTCTCCCCCTCCTGCAGGTTCTCCCGCTCGGACGAGCTCTCCCGCCACAAGCGCTCCCACTCCGGCCTCAAGCCCTACCAGTGCTCGGCCTGTCAGAAGAAGTTTGCCCGCAGTGACCACCTGGGCAAGCACCTGAGGATCCACCGGGGCCAGCCCTGCGGGGGCAGCACGTCCTGACGGCCAGCGCTCGGTGTGTTCCATTGTCACCTGTCACAGGTGGGCAGCTATCTGCTGCTCACTGGGCAGGTTTTTTATCTCTTCCACAACCAATCCTCCCTCAGGGAGGCATCTGCTGTTAATGGGCCATTAATTATTAATTATCTGCTGTCCATGGCCACTGAGTGTCCCTGCAGGGCTGATCCAATTCCAGCATCCCATGGGGAGATGCTGCGCCCAGGGGAGGAGCCAAGCATTCCTACCTGGATCCAATCTGAGATTTTGGGATACCAGAACAGCCTTTGCCCACTGCATTGCCAGAGGGAGCCCAGGCCCATCTGCAGCAGCCCTGGAGCTGCAGAGGAAAACTCCCCCTTGTGCAGGATCCCTGCTGCAGCAGCAGCACAGCTGGCACTGCAGGAGGGCTGAGCCCCCATGGCATCGGGCTGTGCCACCCCCTGACACACAGGGGGGCAGCTCCTGCCCTCATTCTGGCAGTGGTTTGGTTTTAATATATCATTTACTTTTAATATAATATATATTATAAAACAATAAATCAGCCTTCTGAAACATGGAGTCAAGATTCTCATCTCTTCCCTTGTCCTGGGACCCCTGTGAACACCACCACAGATGGGGCTCTGAGCTGTGGGGGCTGCAGCAGATATTGACACTTTCCAGCGTGGTTGTTTTGTCCCTAAATCTCCTTTTATTTTTGTGCTGGTGGTTTCCCACCTGGCGGGCCCTGGCCACTGTGGTGTCCTCTGGGTGCTTGACAAGGTGAGAGGGACAGCAGATGGATTTTGTGGAGCCTCAAAGCCACCAGGAGAACAGCAAGCAGCACCAGCCAAGCCCCTTCCACCCCAGAAGGACATTTCCAAGGGGACACACGGACGCGTGAGGAGCTGGGAGCTCCTGCCAGGGGAGCAGAGCAGCTCAGGGCTGCTGACGTCCTCCTCCTGTTTGCCTTGGGGTTAATTAAAGTCCAGCTCCCGCTGCGGCGCCAACTCCCCGAGCTTCTGCAAACATCTGGGAGGGAAGGAGGCGCTTGTTCAAACACAGCTCAGCGTCAGGAGCTGCAGCAGGGCCCAGTGCCCTCTCCACGTGGCTGTGCCAGCCTGTCTCAGGCTGGTTTCTCGTGCCTGCAGGCTCTGAGCCGGGCTGGGCTCGTGCCCTCCTGCTGATGCCCCGATGCCCTGGCAGGGCACAGCATCACGTGCTGCCCTTGAGCTGCTCTGCGGAGGGGAGCTGGGTTGTCCCCAAAGCACGGCAGGGAAATCAGCTCAGCTCTTCTCCATGGCCTCTGGAGGGCAGCTTGGGACAGCAGAGGTTGGAGAGGTGTGACCAGGTGTGCCAGATGTGACCAGGTGTGCCAGCTGTGCCAGGTGCCAGGAGGAGCGCAGCCCAGCTGGGGGTGATGCTGCAGGACCAGCACCCGGCTCTGCCCGGGCCTATTTTGGGCTGCCTGTTGTTCCAGAGGCTTTGCCTGGCTCGGAGCTCGCTCTGTGCCCCCTTTGCCATGGGGCTGTGTGCCACCCTGGCTCAGCTCTCCGTGCCCCCTTTGCCATGGGGCTCTGTGCCCAGGCCCTGTGTGCCCAGCCTGGCTCAGAGCTTGCTCCATGCCCCCTTTGCTGTGGGGCTCTGTGCCAGCCTGGCTCAGTTCTCTCTGTGCCCCCTTTGCCGTGGGGCTCTGTGCCCAGTCCCTGTGCCCCCTTTGCCGCACGGCTCCGTGCCCAGGCCCCGTGCCAGCCTGACTCACGCCTGTCTCGTGCTTTTATCTGCCCCCTCTGCTGCCCTGCCTGGCTCCAGATGCTCTCCCTGCTCCTCCCGGGCCTGCCCTGTCCTGCCTCCCTCCCCCCCCCGCCGCCGGCAGCGCGGGGCTGGCAGAGCTCCCAGGTTCTGGGGTGAGAAGGTTTGGGGTTCATCCTCAATCCAAGGCCCTTCTCTGGTGTATTTGCAGGGATCCCGGTGGCAGGCAGGAAGGGGGACTGAGAAGAGTGGGAATGGGAGGAGAGGAATGGGAAGAGTGGGAATGGGAAGGATTGGGGATGGAAGGACCAGGAATGGGAAGGAGTTGGAATGGCAGGAGGAGAATGGCAGGACTGGAATGGCAGGACCAGGATAGCAGGAGCAGGAAGGGAACGGCAGAATCGGGAATGGGAAGAGTGGGAATGGCAGGGCCAGGAGTGGCAGGAGGGAAACGGGAAGGAGTGGGAATGGGAGGAGTGGGAATGGGAAGGAGTGGGGATGGAATGGCAGGAGTGGGAATGGGAGAAGTGGGAATAGCAGGAGGGGAATGGAAAGGAGTGGGAATGGCAGGAGTAGGAGCAGGATGGCAGGATTTGGGATGGCAGGAGCAGGATGGCAGGAAGGGAATGGCAGGAGTTGGGATGGCAGGAAGGGAACAGCAGGAGCAG
>NW_005054472.1:116928-121089 GCF_000277835.1 Geospiza fortis | reverse complement strand
GGGAGGAGGGGAGGGCAGGAGGGCATTGCAGGAGTTGGGGTGGCGGGAGCGGCTGCCTGGCGCTGCAGCCAGGGCTGCCAGGTTGCTAAGCAGAGCTTTTGAAGAACTCCACGCAGGGAGCCGGAGCCAGGGCTGGGCAGGACGTGGGAGAGCACACAGAGGAGCTCAGGCGCTGTTGCTAAATTTGCAGCTGGGGCTGTGGGGAAAGCAGGAGCAGCAGAGCCATCCCTGCCGCCCCGCAGCACAAGTGACAGCGGTGACATCCCCGGGCTGCCCACGTGGAGCTCGTGCTGGCTGCTCATCCTGCAGCATGAGCCAGGGGCCACTGCAAATCCTGCTTTAAACCCCCTTTGGAAATACAGCCCTAAGATGGATCACAGCATTAGGGCGTTCTTCCTTTCATTTTTTTTCTTTTTCCCTAATAAAGTCAGAACTGGATTTTTATTAATGATATTAAACCTCCCTTCCAGGTTTCATTTTTATTGTGGGGAAATGCAGTTCTTGGAGGAGTTTCTGCTGCTCGCAGTGTTTCAGCAGCAGAACTTCACTTGAACAGGGAGAAAATCAGAGTTTTTGACAATTTGAGTTTTCCTAGAGGATCAGGGAAAGGCCTTTGTGGGAATGGGACCTGAAAATCAGAGAGGGACAACTGAGACCTCCTCCAGCCACCAGCTGGGCCAGCTCCTGGCCGTGGGTGACAAAAGGTGTAAATCTTCTGTTAACGGGCCATTAATTATTAATTATCTGCTGTCCATGGCCAGTGAGTGTCCCTGCAGGGCTGATCCAATTCCAGCATCCCATGGGGAGATGCTGCGCCCAGGGGAGGAGCCAAGCATTCCTACCTGGATCCAATCTGAGCCTGGAGCAGCACAGCAGCCTTTGCCCACTGCATTGCCAGAGGAGCAGCTTTCTGCTGCCCTGCATTGCCAGAGGGAGCCCAGGCCCATCTGCAGCAGCCCTGGAGCTGCAGAGGAAAACTCCCCCCTTGTGCAGGATCCCTGCTCCAGCAGCAGCACAGCTGGCACTGCAGGAGGGCTGAGCCCCCATTGGATGGGGCTGTGCCACCCCTGACACACAGGGGACAGGGACTGCTCTCACTCTGGCAGGGTTGGTTTGTTTTACGGCATTATTTTATTTTTATTTTCTTCCCTAATAAAGAACTGTTATTCCTGCTCTCATATCTTTGCCTGAGACCCCCTTAATTTCAAAATTATAACAAATAGGAGGGAGGGGGTTTACGTTTTCCATTCCAGGGGAGGCTCCTGCCTTCCTGAGCAGAACCTGTCTGTTCAAACCAAAACATCCACAAATCCCCTTCCAGCTCAGGATAATAAAGAACTGTTATTCCTGCTCCCATATCTTTGCCTGAGAGCCCCTTAATTTCAAAATGACAAGAATTAGGAGGAAGGAGGTTTGCATTTTCCATTTCAGGGGAGGCTCCTGCCCTCCTTAGCACACACCTGGCTGTTCAAACCAAGACACAGCTCCACGCGCTGGAGCAGGGCCCTGGCGGGCTGGGATGAGCTGCTGCAGAATGTTCTGGCTTCTCCCTGTGCTTCCCATTCCCTCCTGGCCCCCTCTCCAGCCAAGAGCCACGCAGGGAGGGTTGGGATGAGTTTGAGATTCTCTGCTCTCCCTGCCTGGGCTGTCCTGTGTTTTCCCAGAACCGGGGGCTCTGTATCCCGTCACGACTCTGTCCTTGCCTCAGAAATTGCAAAATCCATTTTCCAAGTGCTGCCACCTGATTAACATTCACCAGAAATCCCCAATTAAATATGTTTATTTTCCCTTTTCTGCTGCCTCTTCCCCGTTAAAATGGGAGCTGTTTACACAGGAGCCGCTTTCCTAAAATCTCTTTGCACAAGAGCTTTTTGTCTTTTTTTTTCCTGCCTCATTCCCCTGCTTGATTTTTATTCCATCCCTCTTGTCTGTCCTATATTTTTCCCCCTGGCTGATGCTGTCTAAGATAGGAACAAGCCCACGTTGAATTGCAAACACCCGGCAGTGGGAGCAGAACAAAATGGGAGTTGCACGAAGTAGGAAATTTCTTATCCCCCTAAAATTAAAAAAAGGTTGATTGTCACTGCTGCCACCCCCGTGATGCAGCTTTAGGAGCTTGGGGTTGATTTTTGGGTGCTGCCCCTCCCTGTGCTGCTTTTTTTTGGGGGGGGGGGCGGGTTCAGCTCCTGCATTTTTTTCCCAAGTGCCAAAATTTTGGGGGGTGCTGGTGGGGAGTGGAGGCAGATCCAGGGGAGGATGTGGAGCGGTGGAGATTTTTCCCAAAGGAGATTTTTTTCCATCCCCACGGGAGCTCCTGGCTGGATTTGGGAGCGAGCTGAGCACAGCCAGGTGCTGGAGCTGTCCCAAAAAGTGGGATTGAGCTGGAGATGCTGGCAAAGCTCCCACCTGTGACTCCACAGGAAGAGCCCGGGAGGGTTTTGCTGGATTTTCCTCTTTGTTCTGGGGTTTGCTGGGGGAAAAGGGACTCCAGGGTAAAGAGGGGTGGCAGAAATGAGGGGTGGGCACGGGGAAAAGCCTGGGGGGCTCCTCATCCAGAGCTCTGGATGTTCCTGGCTCGGGCATTCCCCTGGGAAAAGCAGCTCTGATAATGTGGAAATGCTGCCTGATGCTTTCCACAGGGAAAATAGAAAAGGGAAAATGTCCAGGCTTTTGCTTCAGAGGGGTTTAATTATTTTGAAAGAAGCTGATTCTGGAGGAATTTTTGTTTCTTTTCCTCCTTTCTTTCTCTTTTGTGCCTGGTCCCTTTCAGGTTTTGGTTTGTTTTTGTTTTTTTGTTTTGTTTTGTTTTTGTTTTGTTTTGTTTTGTTTTTGGTTATTTTTGGGGTTTTTTTGGTTTTTTTTTGGTTGGTTTTGGTTGTTTTTGGAGCTGGGAAAAACACAAAACCTCTTAACTCTGCTGCATTTTAGAAGAAAATTAACTTCTGTAAATGAATAACTCATGGTCAGCCTGGCTGAAAACTTCCTCTCTCCCTGTGACAATGTGCTCTGGGGGGAAACCCCTGTCCCTTGTCAAATCCTAAATTCTCTGGCTTTCCTTGTTTTTATCTCCTTTCTGCTTTTTTTGGTGCAGAAAATAAAGGAGAAAATAAAGGAGAACTGGAGAGGAGCTTTGGAGTGCCAGGACACAGGGAATGGCATCCCAGTGGCAGAGGACGGGATTTTGAGAAGGAATTCCTGGCTGGGATGGGATTCCCAGAGAAGCCGTGGCTGCCCCTGGATCCCTGGGGCAGCCTGGGGTGGTGGAAGGTGCTGGGGTGGCACTGGGGGGGTCTTTGGGGACCCCAAACCCTTCCAGGAGCAGCTGGAATGAGCTCCAGCATCCCCAGCTCTCCTGAGGCCTTGGGAAGGCTGAGCTGGAGCAGGGACTGGACAGAGCTAAAGGATAAAGCAGGGATTTGTTACGAGGCATCAAAGATTCACCTTGGGCAGCACAACCCAAAATGGTCACAAAATGAACCCAAATGGTCACAAAATGGACCAAAGATGGACCCAAATGGTCACAAAATGAACCCAGGATGGACCCAAATGGTCACAAAATGATTCCAAGATGAACCCAAATGGTCACAAAATGGATCAAAGATGGACCCAAGTGGTCAAAAAATGAACCCAAGATGGACCCAAACGGTCACAAAATGATTCCAAGATGAACCCAAATGGGCAAAAAATGGACCAAACATGAACTCAAATGGCCACAAAATGGACCCAAGATGGACCCAAAATGGTCACAAAATGCACAACTAGTCACGGGGTCTCTCACTTTTATAAGTTCTGCTCCATTTGCATATTGGAGTTAATTGTCTAATTACATCTCCAGCCCATATAATCCCATCCTTGTTTTTATCTCTTCATTCCACGTCATTTGGGCGTCAATGGAATCACAGGCTCTTGGCCTGAGATTTGGATCATTTGTCCTTGGTCCCCAGCTAGAGCAGGAATTGTTTTGTCTCCCCGCTCTGTGAGGAGAGCTCGCACCACGTATTTCCTAGTAAAACACAGAGGTTTATTTTTAAATTTTGAACCATTTCGACACACTGTGCGCCGTCCTCCCTCAACACTTCGTGTGTGAGGGGCGAGAAGGGCCCGTGGGCTCTGCCCGGAGCGCCCTGAGGGCAGCCGGGGAGCCGAGGGGGCAGCGCGGGC
>NW_005054472.1:114627-116219 GCF_000277835.1 Geospiza fortis | reverse complement strand
GAGCGGCTTCGTTCCGTCCTGGGAGTGGGCTGGTGGAGGTTTTGGGATCCAGGAGATTTTTGGGTGCTGGAATTGGTTTTTGGGGTGCCGGGGTTGCTTGGAGTTGGAGGTTGGTTGGTGGGATCCTGGAGATTTTGGGATCCTGGAGATTTATGGGATCCAGAGGTTGGTTGGTGAGATCCAGGAGACTTTTGGATCCAGGAATTGGTTTTTTGCGTCTAGAGGTTGTTTTGAGTCAGAGGTTGAGTGGTAGGATCGTGGAGATTTTGGGATCTTTGAGATTTTTGGGTGCAGGAATCGGTTTTTTGGGTCCAGGAGCTGTTTGGAGTCAGAGGATTGCTGGTGGGATCCTGGAGATTTTGGGATCCAGAGGTTGAGTGACGAGATCCAGGAGACTTTTGGGCGCAGAAATCGCTTGTTTGGTGGGTCCAGGAGTTGTTTGGATCCAGGTGTTGTTTGGATCCAGGGGTTCCTTGGTGGGATGCAGGAGATTTTTGGGTGCAGGAATTGGTTGTTTGGATCCAGGGGTTCCTTGGTGGGATGCAGGAGATTTTTGGGTGCAGGAATTGCCTGTTTGGATCCAGAGATTCCTTGGTGGGACGCAGGGAACCTTTGGGTGCAGGAGATTTTTGGGTGCAGGAATTGGTTGTTTGGATCCAGGGGTTCCTTGGTGGGATGCAGGAGATTTTTGGGATGCAGGAGATTTTTGGGTGCAGGAGATTTTTGGGTGCAGGCCTTTGCAGGCTGAGCCCAGCCGTTGTTTGGATCCAGGCTTTGCTTATTTGGCTCCAATGGCTGCTGGGGTTTTTTGTTTTTTAACTCCTCACCACTATTATTTTTTTTTTCACTCCCCTGTCTGAACTGGGTGGATTCCTGCCCACATCAATAGGGGAGGCAGAGGAGAAAGTATGCAAATCCTGCTTTTTATTTGGTGTTCTCTCATCCACACACATCCCATACCTGTATTCCACTCCAGCTCCCTCCCTTTTTCTCCATCCCCAAAAATTCCCCAGCAGGGCTGGACAACCTCCAGAGCTGTGCTGGATTTTTAAGTGCTGAATTTATATTTTGTCTGGGTTTTTGAGGAGCAGCTCCTGAGCGAGGCAGGGGGTTTGCTTTGGAAGCTCCACTCTAAAGGGAGTGTAAAATTCTGCATCTTTAGTTTGAATTCGTTCTTTAATTCCTTTATTTTACTCTTTTACCTGGCGTTTCACCTGTGTGTGTTTTGGACAGCAGGTCTGTGGATTTTTTGGTTTTTTTTTTGACAGTAAAAATTGTCTTTCGAAAATTCCTAAAAAAAAAAAATCTCTTTCTCAAATTAATTAAAAATTATAAAATCCTGAAAGTACAATTGAGGTGAGTCACAGCCCTGCGAGCTGGAAGAGCTTTTAGGAAAGGTTGGTGAGGATTTGGGATTTCTGTCCCCGTGCCTGCCACGGGGATTTCGGCTGGCCTGTTTATTTTTAGGGTCCCTGTGCCTGTTTGCAGGGAATAGTTGTTCCATCACCATGACAACGGCGCTGAGTGTACCATAAACATTGTTCCAGGGGAGCTTTTCCAGCTTCAATCACATTTCCTTTCCTCCATCCAGC
>NW_005054472.1:111418-114617 GCF_000277835.1 Geospiza fortis | reverse complement strand
TTTTAACCTGGGATTTATTTATTTTTTTTTTTTTGGTTGCCGCTCTGAACCTGGGGGATGTTTTTCCTTCCAGCAGAGGGATTGTGCCTGTGCAAGGCAATTTAATTTCATCTGCTGTTGGTAAACACTGGGCCCAGATGAGGAGGAAGTGAGTGTAATCTCCTTAGGAGCTTCCAGGAAATCTGAGGGTTTTTTATGGCTCGCTGGGGAACAATCCCAGCAGGGTCACAAACCCATCAAAGGCTTTTGGGTTTTGAAGTTTCCCATCCCCTCTGCGTGTCCTAAACCTTCCCTGGGCCCTTATAGCCTAAAAAATAAAGGAATTAGGGCAGGAATAATGCTGATCCAAGTGTGGAAAATCAGGGAAATTAATAATTTCATCATCAGTGGTGTGGTGTCAGTTGTGCCTAGACAGGGATGGAGGGGCAGAGGAATTGTAGCAGCTGCAGGAATGACACAAAATGGGCTTTAAAATCCCATTTCCCCCCTGTTTTCCATCAGGTTAAACATGAATTTATTATCAAATTATCAGCTGTGATAATTTTAAATAAAAGGGTCCCTTTTGTGTCAGTGTCAGGATTAAAATACCCCCAAGAAATCTGCTGCCACCCTGAGCCCCATGGAAATCCTGATGTCATTCTTGTCCCTCATGGTTTGTTCCTCATCTTGGCTAATTCAGAAAGGCCAGAAAACACTGAGGGAAAACTGGAAAATCCAAAAAAAAAAAAAATTTATTTCTCAGGAGTTGAAAGCAGAAACAGTTGGTTCCTAACCCCTTCAATTTTTGCTAAAACACCTAAATTTGTTCTCAAGCAGCTCAATTTTTCAGCCAGGGAGACAAAATGTATTGCAACATTTGTTTTGAGTTAAAAAAAAAAAAAATAAAAGAGAGGCTTGGAGTGGGATTAGGCAATGAAAACTCTGGAGCAGCTCTTATCATGAGGACATCCTTCAGCATTTCCTTCCAAGGAACTTCCTGCCTTGATAACCACGGCTTCTCCTTCACAATAATCTGATTTTCCTGCCTGGATTGGGAACAACCGTGCAGGGAATGCCAGAAGCAAAGAGAAAACAAGAATTTCGTGGAGTTTGGGGTGGTTTTTTCCTTATTTTTCCTTGATTTTTGTTATTTCTTAGAGATGATTTGATTGGTTTGCTACTTGGAAAGCTGCCAGGGGTTGAGATTTTTGAAGGGAGTGTAGAATTCTGCATGTTTAGTTTGAATTCCTTGTTCAATTCTTTTATTTTACACATTTAAGAGGCTTTTACCTGGCATTTCACCTGTGTGTGTGCTCTGGAAAAGGTTTTGGACAGAAGATTTATGGATTTTTTGGGGTTTTTTTTGGACAATAGGCTCTTTCTAAAATGAATTAAAATTGATAAAATCCTCAAAGTACCAATTCAGGTGAGTCACAGCCCCAAGAGCTGGAAAATCTTTTAGGAAAGGTTTCTTAGGAATGGAATATTGCTGCTAAAACTGTTGCTTGGTTTTATTTTGATATCCATTTTAATTGGACTCTTCATCAGCCACGTCAGGGATGGGGCAACCATTTATTTATTCATTGATTTAATTAATAATTATTCATGTATTTAATTAATAATTACTCATTTATTTAATTGAGCAAAGAGAGAGAGGGGGAAATCCTGCTCAGGTTTTGAGGTTTTCAATGTGGATTTGGCCCTGTGACCTCCAAATTTCTCCTTCAGCCACCTCTGTTTGTTTTCCTGGGACAGGCACCAAGGCCTTGTGTCCACAGCAATATTGCACAAGAGAATTATTGGCTGCAGGATTCCGCTCACACCCTGTGCCCTTCCCAAAGTGCCAAAAAAAATCCCTGGGAATGCCTTTGGGAAGTGCAATCACTGCAAGCTCTGCTCTCCTAGATTTTTCCTGGAATTTCCAGATTTTTCCCTGGAATTTTCTGGATTTTTTTTCCCTGGAATTTTTTCCCCCTGGATATTTTTTTCCCTGTATATTTTTTTTCCTGTTTTTTTTTTTTTTTTCCTGGATTTTTTTTTCTTGGATATTTTTTCCCCTGCATTTTTCCCCCCAGCATTTTTTCCTGGATTTATTTTTCCTGGATTATTTTTCCTGCATTTTTCCTGGATTTTCCCTGTAATTTCCTAGAATTTAAACCTTGATTTTCTCACCTACACCACGAGCTTCCCCAAACCTGTTGCTGCCTTTATTCCAAATTTTATTTTGGGGCTGGGAGCCCTTTCTGTGTCTCCAGGGCCCTTTTTGGGGTGTGACACAGGGACAGCTGTCACCGTGCTGGGGATGCTTTTGCTCTGTGCCTGGCACATCCTTTCCCTTTTCCTTTCCCTTTTCCTTTCCCTTTTCCTTTCCCTTTTCCTTTCCCTTTTCCTTTCCCTTTTCCTTTCCCTTTTCCTTTCCCTTTTCCTTTCCCTTTTCCTTTCCCTTTTCCTTTCCCTTTTCCTTTCCCTTTTCCTTTCCCTTTTCCTTTCCCTTTTCCTTTCCCTTTTCCTTTCCCTTTTCCTTTCCCTTTTCCTTTCCCTTTTCCTTTCCCTTTTCCTTTCCCTTTTCCTTTCCCTTTTCCTTTCCCTTTTCCTTTCCCTTTTCCTTTCCCTTTTCCTTTCCCTTTTCCTTTCCCTTTTCCTTTCCCTTTTCCTTTCCCTTTTCCTTTCCCTTTTCCTTTCCCTTTTCCTTTCCCTTTTCCTTTCCCTTTTCCTTTCCCTTTTCCTTTCCCTTTTCCTTTCCCTTTTCCTTTCCCTTTTCCCCCTATTCCTTTCCCTATTCCATTTTCCTTTCCATATTCCATTTTCCTCTGGGCTTTTCTTCCTGTTTGGGGGCCTGACAAGGAATTTTTTTTTTATTCAGCCCATCTGCAGAAATCATCAGGCTGCAGATGCTTCAGCAGAGCCTGCTGCAACAAATGCAGGTGAAAGATTATTGGAGATTATTTGGTGTTGAGTCAAAGCACAGGAAATCTGCCAGAAGACCTCGAAGGAAGGGGTTAGGCCAGGCCTAAACCCCTGAATCCTGCTTTTACTCCTTTCCCAGGGGGTGCAGAGGGTGAATATTTGGATTTTTTTGTGCCACATTTCCAGGCAAATCCAAGCCTCCAGGCCCTATAATCCCACAGAGGGGATTACAAATCCCAACAAATCTTGGATTTTCTGCATAAACTCGCGCAAAGCCAGGCCTCCAGCAGAGCTGAGCAGCAGCAAGGGGAGG
>NW_005054472.1:109910-111361 GCF_000277835.1 Geospiza fortis | reverse complement strand
GCTGAACTCCAGGGTCACCCGTAGGCGTCGGAGAAGATCTCAAGACAATAATAGTGCTCTATTTTAGCTCCTCGTTACAAAGCAGAGCTGCCCTCTGCCTCCAGCAACTATTTTTTCCTCCTGCTCACACGGTGCGGGAAGGGAAAGGCTCTCAGCTTCATTCCCTTTTCACTTTTCCTTTCTCCGCGGGTTTTTAGGAGGGAAAAAAACCTTCACAAAAGGATGGTTTGCAGTGGGATGTTGGTAATTATTGGTGTGCTCATCCTGCAGGAAAAGCAGTTGGGTTTAGGAGGGGTTTTTGTGCTGTGAGAGGATTTATAAAGTTGAAATGCTGTTTACAAACTGGTGGCTTCTTGAGCCACTTCTCATCCCTGTTGGTGCTCAGGAACTGCAGCAGCTGCAGAAGGAAAAACCTTTTCCTCACATTTAGTAATTTAGCTCACCTGTTCTGGTTTTAATTTTAGATCTTGTGTGATTTTTTTTTTTAATATTCTGCTTTTTTCCTGGAGAAACAAGAGGTTTTTAGTGTATTTTTCTGCTTTGATACTAAAGGTAAATGAGACACAGCTTTGTGTCCTGATGCCCATTGGGCTTTGCCAGGTAACTGCTTTCTCCTGGATTCTGAAGGGACAAAATCCCCCTGGGATCCCATTGCTGTGGCCAGGGTTGTTTTCTGGCCTTCCCTTTAGATGGAACCTCCAGAAAAACTCCACATTCCCCATTTGTTTGAAATTTCCACGAGGTTCCACTGTGGGATCTCCATCATTCCCTGGAGATGAATGCAGTGAATATTTAATAAAGAGGAATATTCCATTTTATGCACTAAAACCCATCCATGAACAATTCCAGAATTCTCTCTGCTCCTGTTCTGTGACAGCCAGGGGATCACTGAGGCCTCTCCACCCTTTTCAATGGTTTTTAGACCAAACTTTTCCAAGCTGGGGATGTGCCATGTGTCCTGTGAGTGATGGACAGAATCGTGACATGCCTGGAGCTGCAAATGCCAGAAACATCAGGAGGAACTTGATCAGAATTGCTCTCCAGTGCAGTCTGTAACTCTGCCCCTGGCTCAGCATCCTTCCCGCTGGAAAATGCAGGATTTCAGCAGCCTGAACTCTTAACTTTGGCGAACGCTCCTCAGAACAGCTTAGCTCATCTCTGGGAAAGGTGGTTTGGGGTTTTTTTCCTGTTTGTTTTTTAATATTTAGTATTTTCCATCAATTTGGCCACTCTTTGTGTCCTGTTTTACAGAATATTTTAATTATAATAATAGTATTATAAGTAGTAATTAATATATATTATTAATATATTAATTATTAATTAATATATCAATATTAATTAATATTACTATATTAATTAATATATTAGTTATTAATTAATATATTATTATATATAAAATGTATAATGTTATATATTATATATTATATATAATATATGTATTATATATATTT
>NW_005054472.1:91112-109661 GCF_000277835.1 Geospiza fortis | reverse complement strand
AATATTATATATATATATATAAGACATATATATATAAAAAAAGTAATGATTGTAATAATAATATTGTTTTACAGAATATTTTACAGAATATTCTGTGCATCTCCAGCTGGATTCCAGACCAGCTGTGACCTGGGCAGCAATGCTTGGCTTGGGTCAGCTTGGAATTAAGAGCAAGGTGGAACTTCCTCAAGGAAGCATAACGCCAGTTCAGTTTTGGGGTGAAATCTGTGTGGATTTTTAGCAGGAGGGATGGGGAAAAATTTAAAAAAAAGCTTTGGGTCAGCTTGGAATGAAGAGCAAGGTGGAAATTCCTCAAGGGATGCATAACAGCAGTTCAATTTTGGGATGAAAGCTGTGTGGATTTTTAGCAGGAGGGATGGGGAAAAATATAAAAAGAAGTCTTGGATCAGCTTGGAGTTAACAGCAAGGTGGAACTTCCTCAAGGGAAGCAGCCCCATGAAATAACTAACACCAGCTCAATGCTGGGGTGAAAGCTGTGTGGATTTTTGCAGGAGGATGGGTGAAAATATATTTAAAAAACCGTTGGGTCAGCTTGGAATTAGCAGCAAGGTGGAATTTCCACAAGGGAAGCAGCCCCATGAAATAACACCAGTTCAATTCTGGGATGAAAGCTTTCAATTTTGGGATGAAACTGTGGATTTTTAGCAGGAGCTTGGCCATGGCAGTTGCTGTTAACAAAAGGATGGTGCTGGTAACAATGGGCAGCGGGGATGACCTTAGTGCAGCTCTGCTGAGTGTTGGGATGCAAGGTCACATTCCAAAGTCAGGAGCTTTATTTCTGAATTAATAGCAATACTCAGTGCAGTACGAGGAAAAAAAAAAAACAAAAAAAAAAGCCTTTGCCGCTGTGAAATCCTGTTGCTAATCTGATTTCCACGTTGCATCAGTTTGCTGCAGTGCTCGCAGAGCGCTGGAGATGAAGGCAGCGTGGGAATAGATGGCTCAGCTTGCTTTGCCTGCTCTCTCTGAGCACATCTCAGCGCTCCTGACAGCTCTGCTGAGCCGCGTCCTCGTGCTCTGCGCTCCGCCACGTGTGCCTGCATCATCCCCCTGGGTAACGCAGCCCTGGTGTGAAAAACGCCAGTCGCCTGTTTTCAGCGTTTTAATAGTGATAAAAATGGTTATAAAAATAGTAATACAGTCAGAGTAATGATAATTTGGACAATCGGGATTTAGGACAATATGAGACAACAAAGACAAAGAGCATGGATGTCTGGGTACCTTTTCTAGGCAGCAGGAAAAAGGACATGTTCTAACAAAAGGAGTAATCCTTAAGAGCAATGGTCTGTTGCATATTCATCCACTTCATCCATGATGCATAAATTCCATTCAAACACAGGATCCTGTCTGGTCAGTGTCAACTTTTTCACCTAATCCCCACAGCACCAAAGTGGCTGAACGGAGCTCATTTCTTCTTGTTAGGAAAGCAATAAATTCTTTTCTCTGAAAGATTTAGGTGTTCGGTGGTTGTTTATCTGATAAGAGTGTCTCCTTCATTTCTTAGAGAGAGAAAAAAGAAAAACAAACTACACTAAACCAGTTCTTATTGTGACTAAAAAAATTACTTTCTAATTACAAGACAACATTCACTATTCAAATGTTAACACAGCACTACTAATCAATACATCAAAATCCATTTGGTAAATATCTGCGTAGAGCCATCTAATATGCATTTCTCACACCTGGCATTCCCAGGCTGGGATCCTGGGGGGAAATGGCAGCACCAGGAGGTCCTGGAAGGGTTTTTAAGGTGTTTTCCTGATCCCTAAATCCTGTGTGGATCAGCTGGCCCAGCACAGAGAGGTGTGGGAAGAGTCTGGAAGCGCAGCCTCCAGTTTCTTCGAGTGCTGAGCAATTAATTTGGGCAAGCAGGGAGTTGTGCAGTAATTAACAGGGAGAGCACCTCGGGCCAGCCTCACCGGGGGGTGTGGGTGGCCTTCAGGTGGAGATTGTTCCTTGTAATTGCAGCAATTTACCCGCCCGGATCAATGTCACATCAGGCAGAGTGTGCCACGAGGCAGGGATTCTGCACAAGGGCTGAAATGCCCAAAAAGGTGCCCAAGAAGGTGCCATGCCCCGGGGCACCTCGTTTTCCCCAGAGCCCTGTGTGAACTGTCAGCTCTAATCCTGTGCCAGGGCTCCCTGAGTGCTCTGGCCACAGTTCCCTTCCTTATATAGGGCTGGCTAAGTGCTGGGCACTAATGAGATTGGAATAAAAGGCTTTGGGAGTAGGGATGAGCTGGCAGGGCAGGCTGGATCCCAGGGACATCACCCAGCACCAGCCTGGCTCCTGCTCCCTTTGCTTTGGAGCTTGGCGTTGGTGTTTGAATATCTTGGGATTAGTGTTTGAATATCAGACTCACCCAGATGGATCCCCTGGACCCCCTTTCCTAGGGGGAAAAATATAGTAAAATGTAGAAAAATATCCAATATTATGTATATCCAGTGTTGTTCACTATCCCAGAGCATTTTTGCAGTTTTTGTTTCACAGCAAGAAGTTTAATCTGTGTTGATTAAACAGTTCTGGACTAAGAGAATCTACAGGAAGTGCTGAATTAATATCCAGAATGATGAGCGTTCTGCTGAAAAATATTTGTGGAAATACTGTTTGGTGTAGTCAGAAATGGTAAAAAAAATAGGGAAAAATATAGTGTATATCCAATATTATATATATCCAGTGTTATTCACTATCCCAGAGCATTTTTCCTGTTTTTATTTTGCAGGAAGAAGTTTAATTTGTGTTGATGAAACAGTTCTGGACTAAGAGAATCTATAGGAGATGCTGAATTAATATTTTGCCTGGTTTAATTCCCGCTGTGTCTTATCCAGAATGATGAGTGTTCTGCTGAGAAATATTTGTGGAAATACTGTTTGGTGTAGTCAGAAATGATAAAATGTTACTTGCCTGGTCTATCCTTGATGCATCAACAACTTTAGAGCAGGAATCAACTGGCAGATACCAGTCCTAGAAAGTGCCAGCCTAAATCACTGATATCAGTCCTAGAAAGTGCCAGCCTAAATCATTGATATCAGTCCTAGAACGTCCCAGCCTAAATCATTGATGTGGGTAAGACATGGCAGAAATGGAGCAAAGGCCTGTTGGAATAACTTTAATTTAGTTTGGTGTTTACTCTCATTAGAAAAACCAGGGGTAATACCTGGAAAAGAAAGATTTGAAGGGAGATTGGGGTGATTGGGAGACTGAAAAGTGAGGGGGGATTGAGTTGTTTTGGCTCTGGCGTGTTCCTGGAGCTGAGCGGTTCCTGGTTGTGCTGTGCTCCCTGTGAGGTGCGAGCGGGAGGGGAAGGAGGAGGTGAGGGGGTGGTTTGATCCCTACCTGGCTGTACCTGAGCTCTTTCTCACAAAGCACCACAAGCCAGAGTGGGTGAACATGGAACAACTTGGAAACATTTTTTTTTTTTTTTTTTTGGGGGTAGTGACTCACTGCAACTTACCCAAAGTGACCTGATTTAGTTAAATGAGGCTAAATATAACCCATGTGAAAAGTACTGACATGTGGGAGGAGACGCCAGAGTTGGCACTCGGCCCCTCAGTTCTGCAGGGAACATCTTTCACGACTGGTGACTAATAATTTTTTACTCTTGCTGCCTTTGGAAATAACAATCCCCGCTCCATTTTTTTCACCCCCTTGTAGGGAGAGAGAGGAGGGAGAAATGCTCCAGGCTTAACCTCCCTTTGTGAATTGCAGCTCTCTGCTATGGACAGTGCCATCACCCTGTGGCAGTTCCTCCTCCAGCTGCTCCAAGAGCCCCAGAACAAGAACATCATCTGCTGGACCTCCAACGACGGGGAATTCAAGCTGCTGCAGGCAGAGGAGGTGGCCAGGCTCTGGGGGATCCGTAAGAACAAGCCCAGCATGAACTATGATAAACTCAGCCGGGCGCTGCGCTACTACTACGTGAAGGTAGGCTGGAAATCCTGCTCCAATCCTTATCCCTCTGAGCTAAGGAGCTTTGTTTCCTCCTCCTCCTCCTCCTCCTCCTTGCTGTGCCTCTGCCAGGTTGGAGGAAGTTGAGCTGCTTTGGTTAAAGGTGTTGGGTTGGTTTTTAATTTCATTTATCGCTGCGCTGTTTCCTCCTCGCTGGTTTGTTTTGGGAGGTTCTGGTGGCTTGGTGGCTTTGCTCACACAAATTTGCCTTTGGATTCTCATCCCCCTTCCAAAAATACACAGCCTTGCAAGGGTTAAAATCCAGGTAAAGCACAGGGAGAGGATGATGATGGAGAGCGTGAATATTGCACCATTTCCAGACCTTTTTGCAGCTTTCTCTTCACATTTATTTCTTTCAAAATAAACATTTTCCATCCCCTGACTATTTTTATTTTCTCTGTGTATTTCACCTTCACTCTGACCATTGTTTTCAGCCCAGCAGAGTAAGAAGCTTTTGTTTATCCAACATCTTGGAGTCTCACCTTTGTTTCCCTTTATCCCACGGCTGCTGCTCGTGTGCGAGTGGAGCAGATAAAAATAACCCCCAGTTTCTGAGGAGCCTCAGCCTGGAGCAGGTGGGAGGCTGCTGGTGTTCATTACTGGGTGCCACAAATCTGCTTTGGTACTGAGAGATCTCAGCAGCAATCAGGGAGTGAAAAATAAGGATAATTCCAAGTCCAGAGTGTGTGTGGCATTTCGCTGAGGAGCAAAACAAGTTTGACAGATGCTGTCCTGTGGTATTGAAATAACTGATGAGCCTGCATTCTGCTGACGAGTTCAGCTGCTTCTTTTCCTTTATTATCATCTTATTAAGAATAAAGGTGGTTTGATTTGAAGTGCAAGCTCTCAGTTCTGCAGTCCTGGAGAAACCCTTTAGCAAGTTCTTCTATTAAATTACCCCTGTGTACCCAGCTGAGTGATCCTTGCTGGGGGTAATGGGCATTTTTTGATGTTAAATAGGATTTCTTGGCAGTTTTTAGGCTGTTTTTAGTATGTTTAATGTCAGGTTAAGCTCACCTGTTGCAGTGTTTTGTCTGCCAGCTCCAAGAACAGAACTGGAACACTCAGGGTGTTTTTAAAACAGGAAAAGAAGAAACATTCTTTTTTTTTTTGGCTGAAAGATTACAGACTTTAATTCCTCTGCCTATTTTAGGCAGTGTTTGTAGGAAGAAAATTAATCTGAAGAAAGATCTAAATATACTTTTGCCTTCTTCTCCCCCCCAGAATATCATTAAGAAGGTGAATGGGAAGAAATTCGTGTACAAATTCGTGTCCTACCCGGAGATCCTGAACATGGATCCCCTCGTGGTGGGCCGGATCGAGGGGGACCCCGAAGTGCCCGGCTTTGGGGAGGTCACCAGCGCCCCCAAGGACGTGGAGAACT
Source organism: Geospiza fortis (assembly GCF_000277835.1). NCBI lineage: Eukaryota > Metazoa > Chordata > Aves > Passeriformes > Thraupidae > Geospiza > Geospiza fortis. The sequence continues at coordinate 104,307 of NW_005054472.1, read as the reverse complement.
GTGGCAAGGAGAAATCCCAGTCCTGTGCTAAGTCCTCCAGCCGTAATGACTACATCCACTCAGGCCTGTACTCCTCCTTCACCCTCAACTCCCTCAACTCCTCCAGCGTGAAGCTCTTCAGGTCCATCAAGATCGAGAACCCGGCCGAGAAGCTGACGGAGAAGAAACCTCAGGACCCCACCCCTTCTGTCATCAAGTTTGTCACCATGCCCTCCAAAAAGCCGCCCTCTGCCCCCCTGGTCTCCACCACTTCAGCTGTGGCTGTCACCTCCACGGCTCCTGCCCCCCCCGCCGTGTCCTCCTCGCTCCCCCTGGGCTCTGAGGAGACTCTGCAGACCCTGGAGACTCTTGTGCTGCCCAAGCTGAGCGTCCCTGAAGCTCCTCCAGCACCTTTGCCAAACTTGAGCACCAGCTACACCCCGACCCCCCCCATTTCCTCAGTTTCCCCTGGCCTCCAGGTGCCCTCCACGCCGCCCTCGCCGCCCCTGAGCTCCAACCCCGACCTGGACATTGACACAGACATCGAATCTGTGACTTCCCAGCAGCTGGAGCAGGCCCAGAGCCTCCAGCACCAATCCCCAGAGCCCAAAGAGCAGCAGGATTCCGCTGGGCTGGAGAAGGAATTTGCCAATCACCTGTCCAGATCGAAAAAACCCAAAGGGCTGGAGCTGGCTCCCACTCTGGTCATCACAGGCAGTGATCCGAGTCCTCTGGGCATCCTGAGTCCTTCTCTCCCAACTGCTTCTCTTACTCCAGCACTTTTCTCTCAGGTGATCAAATCTCCTTCAATTCCCTTCCTGGTTTCTTTTTGTTTTGTTTAAACTAACAATAGTGATGATGTTATGCTTGAAAACAGCAAGTGGAAAATGAATAGTTCATTGTATGCAGAGGTTTGAAACTCAGGATGTCACTCCCTGGTTGTTTTTTGGTTGGGTTTTTTTTTTTTAATCGAACAAAAGTTTGGTGTTCATTCACCCCAAAGTGTGCCCAGGTGCTGGGCATGTGGAGGCAGAACCCAAACCAGCTGCAGCAGGATTTTGTAAACCTTGCCAGGGGAATACTGAATTATTCCTAAATCCTTCAGCTGGGCTTGAAAATCCTTCAAAACCAGCCCCACAGAGGTGCCTGCTGAGCTTTTTTTTTCCAGCATTTAGTTAAAGCCAAAGTCTTGTGAGCAAGCAGCAATAAGAGCAGCTGCTTAATTTGGTTGTTATCTTTGTGTGGGAAAGCTTTCATGTCTCATGGAAAACTTGGAAGGGAACTGAATCCGGCAGGGCTGTTAAATCATTCTGTATCTGTGCGATCTCTCCCCTGCAATAAATTGGGATTAGAACGAAACCATGGGGGAGCTGCTGGTTGAAAACTGAAGTGGCTGGAGACGGGGGGAAAAAGAAAAAAAACCAAAATACAAGTGGAGTTGTTCTTTTGGCACCCTGGGAAGTGCTTGGCTGGTGAGCCTGGAATATTCAGGAGCTGGATGGGAACTCCTTTTGTTGTTGCTGGCATTGTCAGTGGCACCAGCCTTGTGCCCATTATTTTGTTGGTTTTTTTTTTTTTTTTTCCCTTTTTAAATCCAGAATTCCCACTTTTCCAGAGTGCTGGATTGGAGGAGGAGCTGCTCTGCTGTGGCTTCCAGCAGGATTTGGGGGGGGTAAAAAAAGCAAAGGCTTGGATTGCTCAGTGAGGGGAGGGAGGGAGAGCTGGGTGGGGCTGGCAGGGAGGAGGAGGAGCGGGAGGAAGGAGGAGATGGGAGTTCTGGTACTGAGGGGGTGTTGTGGCTGGAATTCCAGGGGAAAGGCTGGAATTTCCCTGCTGGAATTCCATGGGAAAGGCTGGAATTCTATGGGAAAGGCCACAATTTCCCTGCTGGAATTCCACAGGAGAGGCTGGAAAAGCTGGAATTCCATGGACAAGGGCTGGAATTCTAGAGGAAAAGGTGGAATTCCAGGGGAAGGGCTGAAATTCCATGGGAAAAACTGGATTTCCACGAGGAAGGCTGGAATTCCATAGGGAAAGTTTGGAATTCCAGGGGAAAGGCTGGGATTTCCCTGTCCGGGGGAAAGGCTGGGATTCCACAGGGAAGCCTGGAATTCCAGAGGAAAGGCTGGATTTCCAGGGGAAAGGCTGGAATTTCCCTGCTGGAATTCCATGGGAAAGGCTGTAATTCTGTGGGAAGGCCTGAAATTCCAGGGGAAAGGCTGGAATTTCCCTGCTGGAATTCCATGGGAAAGGCTGTAATTCTGTGGGAAGGCCTGAAATTCCAGGGGAAAGGCTGGAATTTCCATACTGGAATTCTGTGGGGAAAGGCTGAAATTCTGTGGGAAGGCTGGAATTTCCCTGCTGGAATTCCTTAGGGAAAGGCTGGAATTCCTTGGGGAGAGGCTGGAATTTCCCTGCTGGAATTCCATGGGAAAAGCTGGAATTCCTTGTGGAAAGGCTGGAATTCAGTGTGAAAAGCTGGAATTTCCCTGTGAAGGGCTCTGACAGTTTCTGTCCTCCCTTTGCAGACTCCCATCCTGCTGACTCCCAGCCCTCTGCTCTCCAGCATCCACTTCTGGAGCACCCTGAGCCCCGTGGCGCCGCTGAGCCCTGCCCGCCTGCAAGGTGCTAACACCCTCTTCCAGGTGAGCCCATTGCCAGGGAGTCACATTGCCCAGGGATTCCCAGGGATTCCCATTCTCCAGGGATTCCCTTTTTCCAGAGATTCCATTTTTCCCAGGGAGTCCCATTCTTCAGGGAGTCCCATTCTCCAGGGATTCTCATTCTCCAGGGATTCCCATTCTCCAGGGATTCCCAGGGATTCCCCTTTTCCGGGGATTCCCCTTTTCCAGGGATTCTCCAGGGATTCTCCAGGGATTCTCCTTTCCCAGGGTTTCCCATTCTCCCAGGGATTCCCGTTGTCCAGGGATTCCCATTGGCCAGGGATTCCCAGGGGTTCCATTTTTCCCAGGGAGTCCCATTTCCCAGGGATTCCCATTCTCCCAGGGATTCCCATTTTCCAGGAATTCCCAGGGATTCCCATTCTCCAGGGATTCTCAGGGGTTCCCATTCTCCAGGGGGGATATTTATTCCAGGGATTCCCATTCTCCAGGGATTCCCATTTCCCAGGGACTCCCAGGGATTCCCCTTCCCCAGGGATTCCATTTTCCCTAGGGATTCCATTTTCCCCAGGGATTCCCATTTCTCAGGGAGTCCCATTTTCCAGGTGAGTCCCATTGTCCAGGGATTCCCATTCTCCAGGGATTCCCATTCTCCCAGGGATTCCCCTTTCCCAGGGTTTCCCATTCTCCAGGGATTCCCAGGGATTCCCATTGTCCAGGGATTCCCAGGGATTCTCATGTTCCAGGGATTCCCATTTTCCAGATGAGTCCCATGCCCAGGGATTCTCCAGGGATTCCCATTCTCCAGGGATTCCCAGGGATTCCCATGTTTCAGGGATTCCATTTCCCCAGGGATTCCATTTTCCCCAGGGATTCCCATTTCCCAGGGATTCCCATTTCCCAGGGATTCTCATTTTCCAGGGATTCCCAGGGATTCCCATTCTCCAGGGATTCCCATTCTCCCAGGGATTCCCCTTTCCCAGGGTTTCCCATTCTCCAGGGATTCCCATGTTTCAGGGATTCCCCTTCCCCAGGGATTCCATTTTCCCTAGGGATTCCATTTTCCCCAGGGATTCCCATTTCTCAGGGAGTCCCATTTTCCAGGTGGATCCCATTGTCCAAGGATTCCCATTTTCCAGGGATTCTCCAGGGATTCCCCTTTCCCAGGGTTTCCCATTCTCCCAGGGATTCCCATTTTTCCCAGGCATTCCCATTCCCTTCCTCTCGCAATCTCTGCTGCCCACAGTGACCCTGAGATACCTCCAAGCTTCTTTTTCCCAGCCCAGCAATCAAAGAAGGAATCAGGACTTTTCTGTCCTCATTCTCAAGGTTGTTTATCGTTTCTTATCTATCAAATTCTTTCTCTGACCCGCTGAGATCTGTCTGGCAGATCAGTTATCTTTTTATACTAAAAACTATGTGTACAATATTTAAAATAACTTCCCAATACCTATCACCTATCATTATTTAGCATTATTTGCCCAGTGCCTATTATTATTTACCATAATTTCCCAGTACCTATCACCTATGTTAGACAATGAGCTTCTACTCTAAACCAATCTAAAAATGCCAACATCACCCAGAAGATGGAGGCCAAGAAGAAAAAGGACAAGGCACACCCAAATTCCTCCATCTCCCATTCTAAAAACCTCAAAAAATCGATTTTTCACCCTGTGATAAATTCACTGTCATTCTACTTAAACTTTCTTGACTTGTAAATCTTCATAGAAGGTTGGGAATTTTTTCCAAGGGCTAAATCAAAGGCACGGGGGTCTGGGGCTCTGTGCCAAGCTCTCTGAGCCCCCCAGGGCAGCCAGAGGAATTTCCTGGGCTCCAGCACCTGCAGGGATCATTTATTCCCAATATTTGCAGCAGAAATAAACCAGGAATTGTCGTTTCCTACCCCCTGTTGTAGCATTAATTTTATTTTTTTACCCAGTTTTATTTCAGGATATTGTAAATGTTGGTGTTTCAGGAATGGTTGAAGTTAACTGCAGCACAGGCTGCTTTAGAGAGAGATTATTTTTCTTTTTTAGGTCTGTTCTTCCTGTAAAAATTTCCTCCCTGTAACTTTTTTTTTGGTTGAGATTTTCCTGAATTTTAGAAATTTTCCACTCTATTCATTGCTCCAGTCATTCCTGATGAAAAATATTACTTAATCTCACAACTAAAAATATTCATTAATCTCACAATCAAAAATATTAATTAATCTCACAACTAATGAGGAGGAATAGTGTGTGTTTGATCTCTGTGCTGATGTGTGGCACAGTTTTTGATGATTTTTATGGAAGAAATCCATAAAATTCACCCCTGTGAGGGTGGTGAAATTGCCCAGGGAAGCTGTGGCTGCTCCTGGGTCCCTGGAAGTGTCCAAGGCCAGGGTATTTTTTACTATATAGGAAAAAAATCCACTATATTTAAGAATAAAATCCTCTTTTAGTTGTAATTCTCATGTTTTTCCCTCACACTTCCACTCTGGCACTGGAATTACCACATTTGCTGCCTGAATTTGCTGTGGCCAAGGGTAGAACTTAACCAATTTAATTAAAGTTTTATTTAATTTCTTTGAAATTAAAGAATTTAATGAAATCTTCTGGGTTGGGATCTGTCGTCTCCGTGGAGATGAAGGAAGTTCCTCATCTGTACCATGAGGAAAGAGAATAAACAAGGAGGGCTGGAATGACAATGGCTATTTCAGCTTGGAAACAGCTGATAATTAATTAACTGGGGGGTAATTTAGACACTGTTTTCCTCAGAACCTGGATTAAAATCACATTTTCATGAGGATATGGGGTCACTGTGACACCGCTTGGCATTAAAAAATAAATTAAAAGTGAGAAGCCAAGAGCATCCTTGAAATCTGGGATGCTTTGCTTTGTTTTGTTGTTACATTTGGGGTTTTTTTTTGCCTTTCTTTGTGCACAGATATGGGAGGAACATTGAATTAAAGTGGTTTTTTTTTTGTTTTATCTCTTAGTTTCCATCCGTGCTGAACAGTCACGGCCCGTTTACCCTGTCTGGACTGGATGGACCCTCCACCCCCGGCCCCTTTTCCCCAGATCTGCAGAAGACATAGCACATGGAATTCCTGCACAAGGACACAGCGGCCAGCAAGGCAAGGATGGGACATCTCCCTTCAACCACCTTTTTGTAAAACGAGCAGTTTGTAATTCCACAGAGATTCTCAACAGTCCGAGTTGGAGTTGTTGCCATTCCCCAATCCAAAAACAAACAAACAAACAAAAAAGCCTTTTTTGAGCAGAAATTCCCCATTTTTTTTGGAAGAACCCAGGTTGGGAATGTATATGCAAACGCCTTAATAGGAGCTACAGCTCCAGTTTCTTCTCCTCCTCGCTTTGGAAGGTTTTTTCCCTCGTTGTCCAAAAGGAATTTTGGGTGATGTTGCAGCAACTGACCCTGCACTGACTGCAGCAAACAGCACCAGAGGAGGCTTTTCTCTGTCCCTCTTGGAGAAAAAACAAAAACAAAAACAAACAAAACCCCTCTGTTCTTCTGCTTCCTGTGCAAGGAGAACCCTGAATCCTGATGGAAGCTGGAATTCCAGGAAAAGCTTGGGAATGGGGTGTGTGCTGCCAGCTCTGCCCTGGGGGCACCACAACTTGTGCAGCGACTAAAGCACCAGGGCTTTTCTGCTGCCCTTGTCTCTATTTTTATTTTATTCTTTTGCAGGGAGAATTTTTTTTTTTCAAGGATTTATTCCAAGTTTATATCCAGGACAATTCCGTGGAGCCCCTGGGAGAGGAGGTGGGGCTGGATTTTGGATGTTTCCCTTCCCATGAGCGGTGGGATGAGCTCCTTTCATTTCTCACAGAGTTTCAATGCTGGAGTCCAAACATTTCTTGTGCCACAGCCTGGGAGCTCCCTGCTGGATCAGCAGGATGGGAGGATTTTCCCTGCAGTTTTGGGGGGTTTTTCCTGCAGTTTTGGGGGATTTCCCCTGAGTTTTTGGGGGATTTTCCCCTTGGTTTTTAGGGGAGGTTGCTGCCTGACTGCAATTCCAGAGCCCAGCAACATCCCAGCATTAGTGTTGCTCTTCTTTCCCCACAGTTCTGGAAAAGTTTCCTGCTTTTCCCCACGTGGAAAAGCTCCTCTTTTGCCAGCTGTTACCCCAAGTTTTGCAGTGGAGCTGTTGATTTTGGTTTGGTTTTTTTTTTTGGCCCCAAACCAGGCTGAGGGGTTCCATGGGGTTTAACCTCGTGGTAAATCTGTTTTCACCTCCTTGGTGCCCTGGATTAATGATGCAGGATTGTTTTCCAGAGCCGTTTGGAGGCGAGATGGAATTTGTAGGTGGGTTTTTTTTACACCTCAGGAGGCCTTTTAAGAAAACTGAGGGGTGAAAAAATGAGAGCTGCTGCTCTCTGAGCCCCTCAGTCTGGGTGTGTTGGGCTGTGGCTCCGTGTCCTTCCACATTCGGGGCATCTGATGTCAGGCAGCAACTTCTGCCTTTGAGTTGGGGCTGGCAGAGGATCTTCCCCATAAAATATTCCCAGAAAACAGATGGAGACATCTCTTTGCTTCAGCATCCTCCGAGCTGCCACGAGCAGAGGAAGATTTTCCCCTGTCCAGCACGAGGAGCTGACAGAGTTTGCTGTAAATACTGCACCTATTCCGTGGAGAAGTGGTGAACTCAAACTTTTCCAGAGGTTTTTTTGGTTTTTTTCCTTCTACCACTTTTGCAGGCTTGGAATTCCCTTTAAAAGCCACAACACCCAGGACTTTTCTTTTCCTGCAGTGATGTTCCCTTTCTATATCCTGACATTGAGAAAAAAACAAACCACTTTTGTGCGTTCCTGATGTGACACCTGGGACAGGTGGGTGGAACATTTTTGGGTTTTTTTTGGGGCATTGTTCACCTGCCCAGGGGAAAAGTGGGAGAAAAAAAATATTCCTTTTTCAGGTGGAGAAGCAGGGAGTGAGCTCATGGAGTGACCTGTCTTCCTGTTGGCTCCTGTCAGAGGCAAAAAATGCTTCACATTCAGACATCAGCAGATGCAGGAGGAAATTCCTGCACCAGCAGCTCTTAGAATGTGCAATATTGACCTTTATTTTTTTTTTTTTCAATTTTATTTTTTATTTTTGAAATGCAGAAGCGAAGCTGCAGGTGATCATGAAGAGCAGGCATCTGGAATTTTTTTTATTTTGGTTTGCATGTTTGGAGCCTGCTCTGGGAAGTTTCTAGAGCTATGTATAAATAGCAGCACTTTGCTTGGTTCAGGTTGGCCAATTTTATGCCTACCAAATACTTGGACTTTTGACATTTGCAGGCTGGGATTCTAATTGAAAATTCATGAATGAGCACTAAAAACTTGCAATTTAATTGCTTCCCTTCCCCCTTGTTCCCCTTGTGGAAAAAAGCCAAGTTTAGCTGTTGAAAATTTGTGCACTTAATTCTTTGTGGGCTTTTATAGCTTTGGGCAGAGGGTCAAGCCCAAAAAAATAAATGTTCTTTGTGGGCTCCTGCTCCTCTCCAAGAAGCTTCCCAAAATTGCTGTGCCACAGAGATCCAGGTTTTCCTGTGGAAATGCAGCCTGGATGGGAAAGTTTCCACCAGGTAAAACAGGAAAAAAAACAAAAAAAATGAGGCAGGAAAAAAATCAGTGTGGACAGGATGATGGAAAAGGGAGAGGAGCAGCTTTTGCTGCCTTTTCTCCACTGCAGTTTTCAGGTCACTGAAGGGAATATTTCCTCGTTCCAAAGGGAGCTGCCAGCTTTTCCTGGGTCACATTCCTGACAGAGGCTCCCTCTGTCACCTGCTGGTTCTTTAGGTCACTTCAGGAGCACTTTTGTGCAGCTCCTCACAATTTGTTTTTAATTTAGCCTAAGGCAGGTGGGGTTAGAGTAGGTTCTGTTTTAGTTCTGTACCGTGGTGATTTAAAAAAAAGCAAAAAAAAAAAAAATTTTTAAAAATGCAGCATTACAGAAGCTTTTTTTCTTAGGTTCCTGTTGCTGGAGTAGCTTTGGTTTTGTGGAATGTTTGGTGATTTTTGCATCAGTTTGTGCCTGGCTGGCTTGGGTTATGTAGAAGGTCAAAGAATTTTGGTAGGAGATAAGAACCCAGCACCTTCCCCAGCTCCTGGATTTGGGAATAAACCCCTCATGCTGGTCACACATGGAACCCAAAGATTCAAAAAAACTGGTGGGATTTAGGGAATCCTGGAAGCTGAACTCGTGTCTTGCTTCTGGAAATCTCTTTGTTGTTGGTTTATTTTTCCATGGGGAGCTGGTGCTGCTGCTGCCTGCCTCTGTTTGGGATCCTGGATTTCCAGGGTTCCTGGCAGGAGCAGCTCATGGAAGCAGAAAAATGTCCCATGGTTATGGAGCCCTTGATGTTCTGTCATTCCTGGGAGGGTGATCCTGGTTAAAAGAGGGTGATGGAGGAATTTTGGGAGTGTTTTTTAGCAGCAGCTTTAGGTTTAGAGCTTTGTTTCAGACCTGTCCTCAGCAGGGGATGCAATTCCTGTGCCCAGATTTTGGCACATTCAAGCTCTGTTTGCAATAGGTCAGGGAGCGATAAAATCCCTGAGGTTGGACAATTCCTTATTTTCTCTTGGAGCATCCCCAGGCTTCATTATCCATGGAATCTTTGGGATAAAATGTGCCAGATTTTGGCACATTTGGCAGATTCAGTGCCAGATTTTGGCACATTCAAGCTCTGTTTGCAATAGATCAGGGAGGGATAAAACCCCTGGGGTTGGACAATTCTTTATTTTCACTTAGGGCATCCCAAGGTTCCTTGGAATCTTTGGGATAAAATCCCTGAGGTTGGACAATTCCTTATTTTCATTTGGAGCATCCCCAGGCTTCAGAATCCATGGAATCTTTGGGATAAAACCCCTGGGGTTGGACAATTCTTTATTTTCACTTAGGGCATCCCAAGGTTCCTTGGAATCTTTGGGATAAAATCCCTGAGGTTGGACAATTCCTTATTTTCATTTGGAGCATCCCCGATAAAATCCCTGAGGTTGGACAATTCCTTATTTTCATTTGGAGCATCCCCAGGCTTCAGAATCCATGGAATCTTTGGGATAAAACCCCTGGGGTTGGACAATTCTTTATTTTCACTTAGGGCATCCCAAGGTTCCTTGGAATCTTTGGGATAAAATCCCTGAGGTTGGACAATTCCTTATTTTCATTTGGAGCATCCCCAGGCTTCATTATCCATGGAATCTTTGGGGTAAAATCTCTGGGGTTGGATGATTCCTTATTTTTCTTCACTTTAGCATCTCCAGGCTTCATTATCCGTGGAGTCTTTGGGATAAAATGTGCCAGATTTTGGCACATTTGGCAGATTCAGTGCCAGATTTTGGCACATTCAAGCTCTGATTTGCAATAGGTCAGGAAGGGATAAAACCCCTGGGGTTGGACAACTCCTTTTGTTTTTTTTTTTTTGTTCACTTGGAGCATCCCAAAGCTTCAGAATCCATGGAATCTTTGGGGTAAAATCCCTGGGATTGGACAATTCCTTGTTGTCACTTCGAGCAATCCCAGGCTTCATTATCCATGGAATCTTTGGGATAAAACCCCTGGGGTTGGACAACTCCTTTTGTTTTTTTTTTTTTGTTCACTTGGAGCATCCCAAAGCTTCAGAATCCATGGAATCTTTGGGGTAAAATCCCTGGGATTGGACAATTCCTTGTTGTCACTTCGAGCATCTCCAGGCTTCATTATCCATGGAATCTTTGGGGGTGCTGGGTGGTGTGTGAGCACAGAAAGGCTTTGGTTGGGATCATTTCCTCCTCTGATGCATTTTCAGACGTCAGCTGTCTCACAAACGGAACGTTTTGGGTTTCTAATGTTGATTCTGCAGTTGAACCTCTCCCATTTTTAAGGCAGATTTATTTTCAGTCCATGTCAGTGTCAGCTCTGGAAATCAGCCTCAGCCAGTGGGGCAGGGAGTGTTGTTAAAATCCACAGGGACTTAAAAACTTCTGAGTTTTGGGTGACTGTTTTGGTTTGTTTCCTTTCTCAGCTCTGTGAGGAATAGAATCTGGATTTGGAAGAGTAGAAATGAGGAAAAAAAAGAGAAAACAAGAGACCTTTTGGCCTCTGAGGTGGTGGGATGGGGTGGTTTTGTCTTAAAAATCAGAGTGGGGTTTTGCAAGAGGCACAAGAGCCCAAAATTCTTGAATATTCACTCAGGATGTTTGATGAGGCTGGTGCTGCCTAACCAGAGGCGTTTGTGGGTTGATTGGGAGTTAATTAAGCAGCAATTAGCAGTGGCTGTTGAGTGGGAGCAGATCCAGGGGAGGGGAAGATTTTGGGGTCAAATGCAGTTAATCCCAAAAGTTTTATGTCCCTTTGCCTTGGGGAATGCTCCTTCCCCTCTGGTTTTAGAGCTGAGAAGTTGATTTGGAATAACAAAGCTGGGAAAAAATTTAAAAAAAAGAAAATTCTAGGGAGACACAGCAAGCAGTCCTGTGTGAGATCAGGGCAGCTGGAATTCATCTGGGGGTGAATCTTTTTCCAGCAGGAATTCTGGGAGGCCAAAATCCTGGGAATCAGCACACACATCCAGCAGCAGCTGCTCCAAACTCCCTGGGCTGGGCAGCTTTTTTGTGTCTTGGAGGGATTTAAACCCATTTAAATGCATTTAAATAAATTTAAATCAATTTTTAGCTCCCCCATCCAGCTGTGTGCGTTGTCCTGTTCATTCCTGGAGTGCACATCTGGGTTGGGAAGGTGATTTTGGCAGCTGCTCCAACTTCCCTGAGCTGGGCTGGGCAGTTTTTTTGTGTCTTGGAGGGATTTTAAATCAATTTAAATCAATTTTATAGCCAGTCCCATCCAGCCCTGTGTGCCAGTGTTGTCCTGTTCATCCCTGATGATTTTTGGGGCACAGAATTCCACTGGGGAGGGGAGAGGTGGCTCTGGGCACAGAGAAATCCTTGGGAATGGAACCAAATCTTCCTCCAGAGCAATTTTAATTTAAAACCTGACTGATTTTACTCAGGAGGGCAAAACAGAGGAGCCACGAGGGCAGTGCTGCCCATTTTTTGTCAGGATTCCCTGAAGGCCTTGGAGCAGAAAGGTGAAATTTTGGGTTTGGTGTCAGTAAATCCTGTTTTTATTCTAAAATCCTGGATTTTATTCCTGCCTTTTATGCCAGGAACAAGCAGGAATCAGAAAAAATGTGTTCCCTGCAGGTTGTTTTTCTGTCTGACCACAGGTGGGCAAGGCCTGTTTATCCCTGGATATTCCAACACTTCCCTGTTGGAACAACAGAATATCTGCTTCCTATAAATTATTTTGGAACAAAACCACCCTAAACCCGGCAAAAAAAAAAAAAAATTTGTTTCCACCTCCCAAAGAAAGCAGCAGATTTTGCTTGTGGAGCTCTTCCAGGCCCTGATGAGAAGCACACTCAGAGCTGAAAAATTGTAATTTTTTTTGGTTTTTAGATTCCTCAGTGTTGAAGTCTGCCTGGAGCACACGTGGGTCATGCCTGGCAGGATGTGTTCCCAAAAAGCCACATAAATATCCCCATCCTCCCTCTGAGCAGATTGTGCACTCTGCAGTGGCCACTTTGAAATATTTTGCACTCCCTTGGGAAGTTTTTTTTGGGGTGTTTTCTTCTCTTTTAGCCCTCAAATCAATCCTGCACTCGTGAGTTGCCAAAGGTTTATTTTTGACGTCGTTGGTTGCCACATCTCGTGAAAAAAAAGGGGAAAAAAAAATGTTTTAAATGTGGTTTTGAGTAGTTTTGTGTGCATGGAACAAAAGTTTGGGGTTGATTGCAAAGATTTCTCGGCGAGGTTGTGTTGTGGGAGGTTTTCATCTCAATCAGGGGTGGAGCAGGAGAATCCTGAGCCTTTGGAAATCAGGGATCTGAGAGGAGCCAGTCAGGAGAGGCTGCGGCTGATTGCAGAGCCCATTTCAGCAGTGCTGTACCAATAACTGGAAGCTGTTGTTGTTTGTTTTGATTTTATTTTTTTTTCCTTTCCTTTAGGGTGATTTTTCTGTGTTTTAGGAGGGCTGTGCATGGTTCCTGGAGTGTTGCTGTGTGCTGGGGTGTGGGGGGCTCCCATTTCCCAACCCCTGGCTTTGCTCTCAGCTCCTTGGGATGGCTTTTGGGGCTGTATTTTTATTTTAATTTTAATTTTTATTTTTTCCCTAGCATGTCCTAACCCCCTCCAAGCTTTAAAACTGCTTCCTAGAATTGTGTTGACTTTTATTTTTTTTTTTGTTTTTGTTATTGTGCCGTTGTTCAGTTGCACAGTTTTTTCTATATAAAATATACTTTGGAAACGTTTCATTCTCTGTGAACAGGGTTGAGATTTATTCTTTGTAGCTTTGAAAAAAGATCCTAAAATTCCCTTTTCCAACCTGTTTTGTAGCCTGTTGCAGTGTTACCAGATGGCCTTATGTACGTCACAGTGCTTTGTGATGGGTACAGTAGCACATTTAATGCTTCTTCCCCTCTGTTTTTTAGAGCTGAGAAGTTGATTTGGAATAATAAAGCTGAAAAACAAAAAAAAAAAAGGGAGAAAAAAAAAAAATTCCAGGGAAACACACAGTGGTCGTGTCCCCTAAAGGAGATCAGGGCAGCTGGAATTCATCATCATCCTTTACCAGCA
>NW_005054472.1:86911-91076 GCF_000277835.1 Geospiza fortis | reverse complement strand
GAATTCTGGGAGGCCCAAATCCTGGGAATCAGCGCACACATCCAGCAGCAGCTGCTCCAGCTTCCCTGGGCTGGGCAGCTTTTTGTGTCTTGGAGGGATTTAAATCCATTTAAATCAATTTAAATCCATTGAAATCAATTTAAATCAATTTTTAGCTCCCCCATCCAGCTGTGTGCGTTGTCCTGTTCATTCCTGGAGTGCACACCTAGTTTGGGAAGGTGATTTTGGCAGCTGCTCCAGCTTCCCTGGGTTGGGCTGGGCAGTTTTTTGTGTCTTGGAGGGATTTAAATCAATTTAAATCAATTTTTAGCCACTCCAGCACCCCCATCCAGCTGCATGTGTTGTCCTGTTCATTCCTGCAGTGCACCCCTGGGTTGGGAAGGTGATTTTGGGGTGGGTTCCTTGCTGGAATTTTCAGGCTGAGCTGGGTTCTTGGCAGATTTTTGGGGAGCTCGGAGCAGATCCATCCCTCTGGAACTCTGGGCTGGAGTTTTACCTTTCCCAGTTGTACCTGGCTGGGATTTCCAGAACAATCAGTGGGGAAAACTCCCCTGAAAGCAGCAGAAAGGGGGAACATTTCCAGTGGCTCTTTCCAGAACAGAGTTGCATTTTTTTTCCTTTTCTCTATAAATATATATAAATATATATATATATATATATATATATTAAAAATTTCAAGAGGCAAAGTTATGTTGTAGTGAGTGTCTGAAACTTCCTACACTGGAGACTTTTCTGGACAAGACAACTGTAAAAGTCACCCCTTGTTCCAGCTAGGTGACCCTGCCTGGGACAGAATTGCTTCTCAGTCTAACTTTTTATTTTTAAATACTTTATTAGAGTATCTTAATGCCATTGTGTTTAAAAAAAAAATGCTGGTATGTAATGCAAGTACATAAATAGCCAAAGTTTTCAGTAATTGTTCAGTGTTACTAAATTTTGCTTTTATTTAACCTTCGGAGATAACACTTAGGAAGACCTTCAGCGTGTAAATCATCCTGAAAATTCAAAGTGTGAGCAACTGGATTAGGGCAGGGATGGAGTTGTTTGAGCACATTTCAGGTTTGAATGCAATCAGGAGGCAAAGCTTTTAAGATGCAAAACTTCCTTTGCACTGTCCTGACACTTCAAAGTGACAAATGCTGCTTTGGCAGTGGCTCTTCGGGAATTGTTATTCAAACATCATGAAGGTCTTTCCTGAGAAATCAGGTGACTTTTTTCTATTGCTTCGATTTTTGTGCAAAAAAAAAAAAAAACCACAACGAAATAAAAATAAAAATCAATGTATTGCAATCTTTTTTTTAAAAAAAATGGGGCGGGAATAGTTAAAGAAAACTATTTTATGTAAGAACTGACAGAGGGATTTTGCTTTGTATAATGCAAGCTGGCTTTAAAAAAAGCATTGTAGCAAATTATTCAAGTCAATCATATGTTAATAGTTATGTGCAACCAGACATGCAAAACAATTGTATTTTTTTAAATAAATATTTTTAACAAAGTCTCTGCTCATTTGACTGTTTTTTTTTTTGTTTTTTTTTTTACTTTCAGTAGAGAAAATAGAAAGTTACAGCTGCAGGGGATGTGCTGAGGAGGGAGCTCATCAGACCTTGAGGTTTTAAAGTGTTTTGCTAAATCAGGTGCTATTCTGGTGAAAATTTCCTTAAAATAGGAATTGTTTTTTTTCCTCTAAGTAGCCAAAATGGAGATTGAAATTACCAAGCCCAAGAACTGTGATGGTGGATTTTAATTGAGAAGCATTTGAGCGCTGTTTTACCAAACCTGCCAGGCCAGAACGAGAGATGATCTCAAAGCTGCCAGCCCTGCTGTGACACAAACTGAGGAGATTTCTTCCCAAATTTTGGTGCTCATTTCCTCCCAGCAGGGCCCAGAGATGCTCTCATGCTGGGAGGGGCTCGAGGAAGGACAGATTGAGGGTTTTTATTTTGCTGTAAATGTTTTTGGTTTTTTTTTGCAGCCTGTGGTTGTTTTCATTCCGGGTGATTTATTCTGGGCAGGTCCAGGAGAGGAACAGTGGCATCCTGTGGAGCTGGAGAAGAATTACAGCCTGGAATCAAATCCCAGAAGGGTTTGGGATGGCAGCATCTTAAAAACCTCCAAATTCCATCTCAGGGTGCTCCAGCCTGGCCTGGAATTGGGTTCAGTTTCATTACAGGATCACAGAATAGATGGGATTTGAGGCAGGAGATGTCCGTGAAGCGATGAGCTAAACCCAGAATTCAGCTGCACTGACCTGATCCAAACTCACCTTGAGGGAGGAAAATGGCAGCTCAACAACTCCAGGCTCTGTTCTGCAGGAGTCTGGGGAGATATTTAATGGCAGGGAAGAGCTGCTGCTGGGAAAAATGGGAATTTCCCAGAGAATCTGTGGCTGCCCCATCCCTGGGAGTGTCCAAGGCCAGGCTGGAGAAACCTGGGACAGTGGAGGTGTCCCTGGCCTTGGAATGAGAAGGGTTTTAGGATCCTGCCATCCCAAACCCATCTGGGATTTGGTTCCAACCCTAGCAGGATTCCAGTTCTATTCCAACCCCACAGCAGATCCCATTCAGGCTCTATGGGATTTAAGGGATTTTAGGATTTAAAATTCCTCCCAACCCAAACCATTCCACAACTCTTCAAATTCCAAAACCAGTTTAATTTTTTTTTAAAACCTGTTAGATTTTAAGTTTATGAGTTTAAAACCTGAGAACTGGAGGTGTTGGGAGTGAGTCCAGCCAGCGAGCAATTAGCAATCAATCACCTTTAATTAAACACTGCTTTATATACACACGTACATATGTACATCACATACAGCAGTTCAAGCAAGGAGTTGCATCCACAGCCACTCCTGGCAGGAGGAGTTGGACATTCCCCAAAAATTCCAGTCCTTTCCTGGTGGCTGGGACAGGCCATGCTGGGGCTGTGGGAGTACCTTACACAAGGCACCTGGATGAGGAGATTGCACAGGTGAAGCAGCTGGAGCCTGGCTCCCAAAAATAAAATAAAATTTCAAAAATTAAATCCCTTCTCTCTTGGAGCTTGGCTTGGAAGTTGGAAATAAAACCGACATTAAAATAAGACACTGCAGCCAGAGCAGCTCGAGGAGTGACTTAAAGCAAAAGGAACCAGCACAGCTCATTCTTGACTTGAAAAAAACAAAGAAACCCCCCTCTCCCCAAAAAAGAAAAAAATTAAAAAGCAAATGATTACTTAAAATCATTGAAGAGGCCTGAGCATGCTGAGTAAGACACTGTTTAGAGTGTGGAATATACAGGAATTAAGTGTGCAAATAGAGACAGGCCCTGCTGCCTGTGTGCACCTGGGGGGCTCTGCCGCTGTGGGACTTCCCCGCTTTGGAAGGATCAAGGGAGGTGGCACAGAAATAGTCACAAAAACGAATTAAAACCCAGGATTGTGCTGCAAATTCGAGGGGGTCCCTGTGCTTCACAAGCCAGAAATAAAATCTATTCAAGCCAGGAGACATTCAGTCTTGGATGAGGAGCAGAGAGCAGCTTTTCCTTCCCACCCTCTGTCCTGAGCAGGTAAAAAAAAGTTGATTTGCAGGAGAAAAAAACTTCATTTGCAGGAGAAAAAAACCTTCATTTGCAGAAGAAAAAAAACCTTCATTTGCAGGAAAAAAAAAAAACCAAAACTTCATTTGCAGGAGGAACTGCCTGTGCAAATGTCCCTGCTTTTAGTCCCAGGATCAGGCTGGCAGGATTTTTGGCACAACCCCCGTGCTCAGCTCGACATGTTGGGCTTGATTTCCTCGATTCTGCCTTACCCCACCTACTGTGCTTTTGATTGCAGAGAACTTGCATGATTCAGTTCATTAAATGTGAAATCACCCTTGGGAGTAACGCTTAATTGGGGCTGGGTTTATTGCTCGTGCCGGGCCGGGCCCTCCCTCAGCGCTGGTACTGCCCCGTGTCCTCGGGCACTGCCGCTTTCTCCGGGGAGGCCTCGTCCAGCTCTGCCAAAGATTAAATCGGTGTTTCACCTCAATGGATGCTTTTATTGAGATTAAAGGGGATGGGTGTGAGGTTTTTCCCTCTGGAATGTTGTTATTTCATCACCCCACCATGTCCAGGCCTTCCCTGGGCACCTCCAGGGATGGGCGCTCCAAACCCCCCCCCGGGCAGCCCCTTCCAGCCCTTTCCATGAGGAAATT
>NW_005054472.1:84509-86795 GCF_000277835.1 Geospiza fortis | reverse complement strand
CAAACCCTTCCCAGCTCCCTCAGGACTCTCCAAACCCTTCCCAGGTTTCTCCAAACCCTTCCCAGCTCCCTCAGCTCCTCCAAATCCTCCCTCAGTACTCTCCAAACCTTTCCCAGCTCCATGAGGATTTCTCCAAACCCTTCCCAGCTCCCTCAGGACTCTCCAAACCCTTCCCAGCTCCCTCAGGATTTCTCCAAACCCTTTCCAGGTTTCTCCAAACCCTTCCCAGCTCCCTCAGCTCCTCCAAATCCTCCCTCAGGACTCTGCAAACCCTTCCCAGCTCCCTCAGGACTCTCCAAACCCTTTCCAGGTTTCTCCATTCCCTTCCCAGCTCCCTCAGCTCCTCCAAACCTTTCCCAGCTCCCTCCGGAGCCTCCAAACCCTTTCCTGGTTCCCTCAGCTCCTTCAGCCCCTTCCCAGCTCCCTCAGGATTTCTCCAAACCCTTTCCAGGTTTCTCCAAACCCTTTCCAAGCTCCTTCAGGATTCTCCATTCCTTTCCCCATCTCCATTCCTTCCCCAGCCCCTCAAACGGCGGGCCCAGCCCGTGCCCCCAGCCGTGCCCAGCACAGCCCAAGCCACACCTGTGCGTGGTTTTTGCCAGCCCCACTCTGCTCCTTTCGTATAAAAACAACCAGCAGCTCCAGACTGAGGTGATAACTCAAAAATCCTTTATCTGTGAGGCTTTTCCCGGAGCCTGACAGCTGCCCTTGGATGGCAGCCCTGCTCATTCCCTGGATTTCAGCCAGGGAACAGCCCAGGGAAGCTGGTGCTGTCTGTGATTCCTGCTTTTTTCCCTTGCTTCTCCAGCAGAAAAGAAAGCAAACCCTGAGCTGTGGCTGCCAAGGCTTTGTGGGCAAGACAAAGCAGGAAAAGGAGAGAGGAAGCAGCAGGAAAATAAACATTTCCTTGCATTTTGCTGGAATCTCTGGAGTGAGGCTTGCGCTGCTCCTGCTCCCATCCCAAAGCTGGGCTCAGGGCTGGGGTTCCCTTACCTGGGCAGGGCTTGGGGTACATCCTGTGGAAAAACACCAGCAGGGCGTAGAAGGTGAAGGCCAAGCAACCAAAGATCATCCCGCAGACCAGGAAACTGTAGCTGCCCCGATCATGGATAATCTGCAGTGGGATGGGAAATTAAAAAAAAAAGGGATCAGACATCATCAGATCCCTCGTGGATCATCAGGGAGGGCTTTGCTGGCTGGTAACTGCTCGGGCAGTGCCCAGGAGCAGAACTGAGGGTTTGATTCGTAAATTCCAAATTTATTTTGGGTTTTGCCAGCTCCTGGCTACTCACCGAGCCCACCAGCAGCTGCAGCACCATCTCTCCAATGCCAGCTCCAGTCACCAGCACGGTGGTGGCACAACCTGTGAGGAAACAGGGCAAGGGGTGGTGGCAGCAGAGTGACACAGCCAGCAGGGCCACCCTGTGCTCCCTTAAAGCTTTCCTGGGGATGTCAGCACACAAAAATCAAAAATACTCCATGCGTATTCCCACTTAATGCTGAAAATGCCTCAGCAGACCTGCAGTAGTGCAGAAAGGTGAAAGTTGAAGTAAAAAAATGCAATCTGCTGTCACCTGTCTGTGCTGGCAGAGCTGCTGGTGCCTCTTGCTGGGAAGGTTTTTGTGTTTCTGTCTCACTGCCCTCGAGACAGAGGCTGGCAGGGAGCTCCTGGGGGAGCTGGCCAGGCTCTGTGTAGCCACGATAATTTCTGAAAAATCCCTTTGCCAGGATTTTTTCTCCTGAGAAGCTGAGAGGCCTCAGGAACAAAATGCAAACAATGATTATCTGCTGCTGTGGAATGCAACAGGTGCATCTGTGATTGGTCTCATGTGGTTGTTTCTAATTAATGGCCAATCACAGTCCAGCTGTCTCAGACTCTCTGAGAGTCAGGAGGTTTCCTTTTTCCTTTCCCCTTTCCTTTCCTTTCCTTTCTGATGAAATCCTTTCTCCTATTCTTTTAGTATAGTTTTAATATATCCTTTACTTTTAATATAATCTATATCATCAAATAATAAATCAGCCTTCTGAAACATGGAGTCAAGATTCTCATCTCTTCCCTCGTCCTGGAACCCCTGTGAGCACCACCACAGCTCGGGGCTTTCCAGCTCAGGTGATCTGGTGATGTTTTCAGAACCACCTCAGGTTATCTGGTGATGTTTTCAGAACAAGCTCAGGTTATCTGGTGATGTTTTGAGGACCACCTCAGGTAATCTGGTGATGTTTTCAGAATCAGCTCAGGTGATCTGGTGATGTTTTCAGAATCAGCTCCCTCCAAAGCAGCATTCC
>NW_005054472.1:68395-84486 GCF_000277835.1 Geospiza fortis | reverse complement strand
CATTCCTGCCCCTCCCTGAGCACCCAAAACCAGGAACCAAGGCTGGATCCCTGCCTGGGGTCTTTATTCATCAGCAAAACAGAGAATTTTGGACACTTCCCTTCAACAAATCTGCCTTCAAAGGCAAACCTGAACTTCCAGGCCTCCTGAGGGAGGAGGGAAGGAGCTGAAAAGAAGGGGATGGGATCTAAAAATGCACCTGGTGAAATGGCAGCTGACCTTTGTACTGCAGGATGTCCTCGGTGTAGGCCAGCATGCTGGGGAAGGCGCTGCTGAGGAACAGCCCCAGCGATGCTGTGCCCACAAACAGGAAAACCACGCTGGAGGAGAAGATCAGGAGCAGCAGGAAGGTGATGAGGACCCCGACCTGTGAGCAGCACCCACAAAAATCAGTCAGAAAAACGCTGAGTGCAACAGGGTCTAGAGTTTGGTTTTAATAGGAAATATTCTGGATGAGAAAATACGTTTATTTTTAAGGGGAAATAGTATGGAAGAGGAAATATGTTGTAAAAAAAAAAAAAATTCAGTGTTTGAGAAACTGAATGGCCAAAGAAAATCCATCTGGCTTTGAATTTGCTAATTTTCATTACACAACTTGGTAATTAAGTCTTAATTTCATTACATAGAAATTTATGTATACGAAACATATACTTTTAAATGCAATAATACCTTCCACAATATTTACATGTCTTAATCACCAATAATTCTTTATTCTGCTGAGTAAGACTGAAGTCACTCTCAATAATTTCAGGATTAACTCTCAATAACTGCTCAGAAAGCAGCCACAGCATTAAAGCCAAAGAGGCAACTGCATTTAAATCAACTTTCCCTCACCTCTGGCTTGTAGGGGAAATAACCAAAAACTCTGGGGAGAGCCCGAGTGATCCAGGGCAGAGTCAGCAGAGGGAGCTCTGATATTCCAGCTCAGCAGAAATTTGGATCCTGAAGAAGCCAAATTCGAGCTGGAATTTGTCATGACGATGCTGCAATGACTCCAGGAGCTGCTGGATCCTACAGCAGCTCCCAGCACTGCACAGGGTCAGTGGCAGCCAGGTGGATTCTTACTCAGAACATCCCAAAATCTTCTCCCCACCCTGTTAGATGGGTATTATAACTCACTGCAATGTGTTTTAGTATCAAAATACGGCCTCCAAAATCACTTCTGGTTCAAATAAATTGGCAGTTAACTGCCTGCTCGTGCTTTTTCTCTCTGTAAGGGGATTGGGATCATCCCCTGCCTGTTTTCTGCCATGTCCTCACACAGATCTTCCTCACACATCCCACAAGGATTCCTGCCCCTTTCCCGAGGTGTTTTACGGACTTCAGCAAGCTCTGCCAGCTGCTGCAGCCCTCAGCAGAGAATTTACAGCGTGACCTGCCTTCCCTTGGCCATGGCCACCCCAGGAATTCATTTCCCCGTGGATGAAGGGGTCACTGGGTAAGGTCAATAAAACGGGCAATTTTTTAGTGCCAACTCTCCCAGCTGAGGAGCAGGCTCAGGAAAGCTGGGAAATTTGAAATTGTGGCTACCTGGAGGGCACCTTGCCCACCCTAGCTGTGCAAACCCCCCAGGTGTGAGAGGAGCTGCGGCCATCAAAGGAGTTAACCCCATCAAAGGAATTAACCCCATCAAAGGAGTTAACCCCATCAAAGGAATTAACCCCATCCTTACCACGTTGATGAAGACCATGGTGGCTGGCTTCATCCTGTAGGACACGGGGATGGAGATGAGCCTGCCCAGGGTGATGAAGCCCCAGAAGAGGCTGGGCAGGTACCCAGCCACCTTGTGCACCACGGCCAGCGGCTCCTCCACGGCGTAGCTGTACACGAAGCCCGAGTACTCTCCCTGCAGGAAAATCCTCTCTGTCACATCCCCGCGGGGACTTCAGGCTCCTCTGTCCCTCAGTGCATGGTGGAAGGGTTTGCAGATCCACCAGCAGCAGGGTGTGGGGTTTAGTGTGTCCTAAAAGGGCAAAGCTCCACGGCTGTTCCAAGGAAAACCCAGAGATCCTCCCTCCCCGAGGGGCCGCCCTGCCCTTTGGAGTTCCGCACTCTCCAAACATCACATTTAGAGCTCAGGGTTGCTTATCCTTGGAGATGGAGAGCTTGGGAAATTCCCATTCCTGTCTAACCCTTCTCACCATGAACCCCTGAGGGTTTCACAGGGGTTTGGGAGGAAAAAATGCAGAGATTTGGACAACTGCACTCACCACGATCCCATCAGTCATGAAGAGAACCAGAGCCCCGGTGATGTGCACGGCGAAATAGGTGAAGGAAACCCCTCGGAAGTTCTTGCTTTGGCAGCAGCTGAACAAATCCTCGTGACCTGCTGGAGAACAATGCAAAGCAAACCTGACCAGAACGTCCCCCCGGGGCTGGGTGGCTGCCAGCCCTCAGTGGGGTTTGCTCTGTGGGACAGCTGCAGGACAGACCCAGCCTGGACCCTGAACGTGGGGCACTGCTGAGCTCGGGGGGCTCCCCCTCACCTTCACCTTCCTCTAAGCTTCCAGAAGGAAATGGGAATGGCTGTGGGGTCTGCCCACAGCCTGGGATCCTGCATCTCCCCAGCCTGGGATCCTGGTGCTTTGGGGTATCTACTGCCCACACCCCCAGAGATCCTGAGCTCTCTGCACCCCAAAATCTTGGCTTTCCACACACAAAATCCTGAGCTCTCCACACCCTGGGATCCAGGGCTCTCCACACTGCAAAATCCTGAGTTCCCCACAGTCTGGGATCCTGGTTCTTTGGGGTACCTGCTGCCCACACCCCAAAATCCTGGCTCTCCTCACCCCAAAATCCTGCCTCTCCACACCCCAGAATCCTGGACTCTCTCCACCCCAGAATCCTGGCTCTCTACACCCCAAAATCCTGGGTTCTCCACACTTCAAAATCCTGGGCTCTCCACACCCCAAAATCCTGGCTGTTCATACCCCAAAATCCTGCTCTCCTCACTCCAAAATCCTGGGCTCTCCACACCCCAAAATCCTGGTTCTTCTCACCCCAAAATCCTGCTCTCCTCACTCCAAAATCCTGGCTCTCCACACCCTAAAATCCTGGCTTCTCCACACCCCAAAATCCTGGCTCTCCACACTCCAAAATCCTGGGCTCTCCACATCCCAAAATCCTGGGCTCTCCATACTCCAAAATCCTGGTTCTTCTCACCCCAAAATCCTGGGCTCTCCACACCCCAAAATCCTGGCTGTTCATGCCCCAAAATCCTGGGCTCTCCACACCCCAAAGCCCTGGGCTCTGCTGCCACTTCTCTTACTGCAGCTGCTCCTGCTCCTTTCCCCATTCTGGGGCTCCCCAGCCCTGGCCCTGCCCTCACAGGCAATGAAAACACAACCGTGGCACTCATGGCCCAAATCCCCTCATGCCTGGAGCCACCCCAGAGTGGAGCCCTGCCCAGGAGAGCTCCCAATCCTTGGGTAAGGGATAATGCACCCAACAAGGCACCTTTGGGAAAGGGGGGCACGCACACAGAGCTCGGCATCACCCCTGAGCCTTCCCACATCTCCTCACCTTGAAGAATTCCCTGAAATTCCTTTTTGTTGCCATCTCTCCAGGAATAACACGGAACACTTCCCAAAGCCCTAAACCATATTTACTTCTGAGATTCACTGTTTACCCAAAGAATTGACTGTGACACGTCCCTGCTGGCTAGGAAAGAACAATGTCACCATTGTCCCCAAGGCAGGGTGCACCCATGAGGTCAAGAGCAAACTATTGCTGGATTTCACTTTTCCCCTCAAACAAGGGAGGGGAAATCTGTTATTTCTTATTCCTTTCCTATAAAAATCAGCGTCTGCAGCACAATGAACTGAAATAATCAGTCAGAAACGTGACCCTTTAAACAGAATAATCAGTAAGAAATGTGACCCCAAACCCAGGAGGGAATGAAGGGGCACGACTGACATGTGTCCCTAAAGGGTTGGGGGGCCCAGGGTTGGCTTTAGGGTGGCTCAGAGAAACATGGAATGGAGAAACACAGCCTGGAGGCCTCATTGGGACTGGGACACCAACATCTGTTCAAGATTCCATCTAATTTGAGGGCAATTGGGCACCAAATGTTTTGTTTGGGTACTCCTGGATGAGATCCCTGTGCACACTTTGCAACAGACAGCAGCGCTGGATCTCCCACTACACCCAGACACTCAAATATGGCTTTTTCTCCCCAAAATCCATAAGAGAGGCATTTTCAGCTCACCTGCAGCTGTGTGGGGTCTCTGGGCAGCGGTGGAGAGCTCGTCCTTGTCCCCAGGCCGTGTCTCCAGGGCCAGCTCATCAGCGGACAGCAGTGGGTGGCTGCTGCCATTGAAGCAGGGCACCATCCGCTCCTTGTAGAGCAGGAAGAACACAGCGATGGGCACTGGCAGCTGGGGAGGGGACAGAGGGGTGGTGAGCACCTGAATGTCCCAAAAACTACCCCAAAACCACCCCCAAAATCACCCCAAAACCACCCCCCAGCGCCTCCAGCAGCAGCGATGGGCACTGGCAGCTGGGATGAGGACAGAGGGTGGATGAGCACCTGAATGTCCCAAAATCATCCCAAAACCACCCCAAAAACCACCCCAAAACCACAGCCCAGCTCCCCCAGCAGCAGCGGTTTGAGGTGCTGGGCTCAGATTCCGCAGGGGAGGTGCCTGAGGGGAATTTCAGAGCAAGGAGAGGTGGGGATGGGACAAGGAGGCACTGAGGCTGGAGAGGGGAAAAGAGGGAGGAAACTGGGAGAAAAGTCTCCCGATCTGCTGGGCTGTCCCCAGCCAGTCCCAGGCTCCAGCATCCACCTGGAGATGGGCACAGGGACCCCAGACAAACCTCCCAGAGTGCCAGCCCTACAAACCCCAAACGCTCTGGGGTCCAACCCTGGGCTGCTGCTGCCCAACGAGTGGAACCCCAGAGCCTGTGGGGGCAGAGCAGTTGGAATTCTGCCCGAGGGAAGAGGGAGCTGCTCCCAGCCCCGTGCCCAGCCATTAGCAGGGGTTGCTCAGCACCTCCTGAGAGAGGAGCCCGTGGTTCCCAGGCCAACAGGGACAGCCCAGGGCCCTCCAGCAGCCCCTGGGCACAGCCTGAGCGGGGCAGGGAGGCTCCAGCCACAGCTCTGGGGTCCTCTGTGCATCCAGGGATGCTCCAGCATTCCACGGTCCCACCCCACATCCATGGGGCAGCAGTGATCCCAAGGGATGAGCCCGCACCCAGGACTCCCTGGTGCCTCCAATTCCACAGGGAATGGATCTTTTTTTCCTTTTCTTTTTTTCCCCTTTTTTATTTTTTTTTATTTTTTTTTTGGTGAGGAAACAGAGGGGAGCAAGCGAAGCTCTCCCGTCTCCTCCCAGCACAGCCCAGCGGTGTTTACACTGCAACCAACCGGGGGAGAAAGCCAGGAAATCCTAAGTGACAGCTCATTCCCTTGTTTTCTACATGTCTGGGAGCAAGTGTGAGCTCCAGCTCCAAATTTCCTGCCTTTTGTTGGCTCGTGGCATGATTTAAATGTATGGAGAATTCCCTCCCCTGCCTCCCACCCCGCCCCTCCAGCCTGAATTCATTTATGAGGCCTGCATTGTTCTGGGAACAATGGGAATAGGAACAGTGAGTTCGGTCCCATGGAAGAAAAACGCATTTGCTTGATAGTTCTGATCCTTCCGGAGGTCAGGACCAGATTTCATTCTTCTGAATTGCAGATTTAGCAAAAATATTCCCTCCCCTCAGAGGGCCTGGCTGCGCAGATAACGGCCCTGGGCACTCCCAGCCTCGAGGACAAGGCTCCAGTTTGGGATTCCCCAATTCCCAGTCCCATTGGTATCCCTGGGCCCCAGTTTGAGATTCCCCAATTCCCAGTCCCACTCTGGGTGTATCCATTGCCCCCAGTTTGGGATTCCCAATTCCCAGTCCCATTGGTATCCCAGTCCCCAGTTTGGGATACCCCAACTCCCAGTCCCATTGGTATCCCAGTCCCCAGTTTGGGATACCCCAACTCCCAGTCCCACTCTGGGTGTATCCCAGTCCCCAGTTTGGGATACCCCAACTCCCAGTCCCACTCTGGGTGTATCCATTGCCCCCAGTTTGGGATTCCCCAATTCCCAGCCCCACTCTGGGTGTATCCCAGTCCCCAGTTTGGGATTCCCCAATTCCCAGTCCCACTCTGGGTGTATCCATTGCCCCCAGTTTGGGATTCCCAATTCCCAGCCCCACTCTGGGTGTATCCATTGCCCCCAGTTTGGGATTCCCAATTCCCAGTCCCGCTCTGGGTGTATCCATTGCCCCCAGTTTGGGATTCCCAATTCCCAGTCCCACTCTGGGTGTATCCCAGTCCCCAGTTTGGGATTCCCAATTCCCGATCCCACTCTGGGGTTTTCCCTGCTCTCCACACCCTCACCTTCAAACCCAGCATGTCCTTTTTGCTTTAACCAGGCTGGGACATTTTTAGGAGGTCCCACCCATGGCTGTGACCGCCCCGTCCCATCCCTGACCATCCCTCCTGGACAGCCAGATTTTGATGCCATTTTCTCCCAGAATTCCTCCCCGGGATATTTTTTGCTGCTTTTTTTTGGTAATTTTTTGGCAGGAAGATTTTCTTTTCGAAAGGGAAAAAGGGACAGCAGAGCATTCCTCACCAGGAGCCAAGGGCCAAGCAGAGCCCTCAATTCCCAGCACCCAACACTTCCCAAATTCCCAGAGCTTCTCCCTCCCTCACCTGGCAGATTTATCCATCCCCAAAACTCCCACAAGCTGCTGCATCCCCCAGCTCAGCGTGGGGATATTCCAGCTCCTTCCTTCCCTCCCTCCAAATTCCCAGAGCTGCTCTATCCCTCACCTGGCCAAGCAGAATTCCCAATTCCCCAATTCCCAGCACCCAACACTTCCCAAATTCCCAGAGCTGCTCCCTCCCTCACCTGGCCAAGCAGAATTCCCAGTTCCCAGCATCCAACACTTCCCAAATTCCCAACTCCCTGCACCCAACACTTCCCAAATTCCCAGAGCTTCTCCCTCCCTCACCTGGCAGATTTATCCATCCCCAAAAACCCCACAAGCTGCCGCATCCCCCAGCTCAGCGTGGGGATATTCCAGCTCCCTCCTGCTGCTATTTCTGGCTGTTCCCCCCCAGGAATCCGGGATCCTTCCCTGCCATTGTGTCCCAGGCTCCTTCAGAGCACAATGGAGTGTCCCACACTTCCCCTGGGAGAGCACCTTCCTGACAAACACCTCCCTCTCCACAGAACGTTTCCCTGATTTCCAGCCCCTTCCAACGGGCTGGGCGATGAAATTTCCGTCCTGTGGGAGAACTGAACTCTAAAATATGGGGGGTTTGTTCCAAAATCTGGATGAAAAGGCAAAAAATTTTTCTCGTTGAGTGAAAGATTTTGGCTGGGAGTGATCCAAGCGCTTTGTTTTGATTATGCTGAGCTGCTTCATTTTCCCAAAGCAAACCCATTTTGCTTCAAAAACATCGGCACAGCTCCGCTGTCAGCTCTGCGCTGAGCACTCGTGCCAGAGTCAGATTGAGACATTTCCACTCTAAACAAAAGCAAGAGCTCGAAATGAATCATTTCAGCTCGTGCCTTGTCAGAATCCACACAAAAACCGGGCTGGAAATGTGGGATTTGGCCATTTTATAACCAAGCTGCTGCTCCTGGTTTCCATTTCTGTTGTTAACTCTTTTCACCCACATCCCTGGGGGTTTAAAAAACCCCTTCCCATCATCATCCTCTGCTGTTTCCACCTTGAAAAGAGTCAGCACTTTGGAGCTGAGCTGCTCCCAGCATCTCCAGCAGGTTGGGGTGGTTAGAATAGAATAGAATAGAATAGAATAGAAAGAAAAAATGAAATAAAATGAAATAAAATGAAATAAAATGAAATAAAATAAAATAAAATAAAATAAAATAAAATAAAATAAAATAAAATAAAATAAAATAAAATAAAATAAAATAAAATAAAATAAAATAAAATAAAATAAAATAAAATAAAATAAAATAAAATAAAATAAAATAAAATAAAATAAAATAAAATAAAATAAAAATAAAATAAAATCAGTTGCCTCCGTGAGGATTTGGGAAAGGCAATCACAGCTTGGCTCAGCAGCTGAGCACATCCAACTCCCCACAGGGTGTTTGTTATTTAACCCTTATCCCAGAGCCTCCTTTCCACGTTCCTGGTGTTCCTGCACAGCCTGTGGGAATCTCGGGAATTCTGTATTCCACCCACCCGCTGGTGCGTGCAGCACTTGTGTCCTGATGCACAAACCCACAGCCATCCTACCCCAAAAATCCCCTCGGGACGCTGCTGGGGACAGAGAGGGCTCTGGAAATTCCCAAATCAGACACATCATCGGGTTCAAAGCAGGTGTGAAACTCTGCTTCCCAACTGAATGGGTTCACTCGGTTCCGCTGGCTCTGGAGTAATTAAAAGCGCATTTCCCGCGGCACAGACAGAGCTGGAGGTAATTACAGCTGCCCCTCCACCCAGGCTGGGCCTTTTTTGGGTAATTCTACCCAGAAACTCATCCCAGCACCTCCCACAGGGAGCTGGGAGGGCCTGGAAACCCCTGCATGGGGGAAAATGGGGGTTTTAATAATTTAATAAATTGAGAGAGGGCTCAAGGGAAGGAAATGCAGCTGCCCTTGCCTGGTGCTGATGGACGGGTGGCAAACAGGGACAGGAGAAGGGGAATGTGCCCATCCTCGAGCTCTGAGAGCTGGATTCCAGGGGGAAGGAGCTGCCAGGCAGGATCACCCGTTTTACTGCTCCTAGGATGGGCAAAAGGGACCCCAGATCCCTCTCTCCCCCTTAAAGGAAGGACTGTCACACCTGCCGGGACCTCCAGGGAAAATAATAACTAGAGAGGCCCTGATCACTTCTGTCCCTTCATCCAGGGCGCTGATGGGCCCTTGCCTGGGAATGTTCCCAAATCCCCTCCTGCCAGGCCATCCCCAGCCGAGCAGGAAGGAAAAGCTCTGGGTCTGAGCAGAGTTTGCTGGTCCAGCTCGTGCCTGGGAGGTGCTGCAGGCACCCACTGCTCCCAGAGAGCTCGGACAAACCCCAGAGTCGATCCCAGCAGGAAAAGAGCCCTGATAAAAACGGGATTTGGCAACAAATGATCCTTTCCCTGAGTCTCACCCCATTCCAGGACCCCCCAAATCCCAGAATCAATACCAGCACATCCAGCAGGGAAGTGCCCTGATAAAAACAGGATTTGGCAACAAATGATCCTTTCCCTGCATTCCCTCACCCCATTCCAGGACCTCCCAAACACCACAAACCCCAGAATCGATCCCAGCAGGGAAGTGCCCTGATAAAAACAGGATTTGGCAACAAATGATCCTTTCCCTGCGCCTCACCCCATTCCAGGACCCCTCAAACACCACAAACCCCACAGATCCCTGGAGCAGGGGCGATCCCAGCTGGGCACTCCTGGGATGATCCCATTGGATACTCCAGGGACAATCCCAGGTGGATACTCCTGGGATGATCCCAGGTGGATACACCCAGGATGATCCCAGCTCCCGGGATGATCCCATTGGATACTCCCGGGATGATCCCAGCTGGATCCCCCCCAAACACCAGAAATCCCACAAATCCCTGGAGCAGGGATGATCCCAGCTGGATATTCCTGAGATGATCCCAGCTGGATATTCTGGAGTGATCCCATTGGATACTCCTGGGATGATCCCAGCTCCTGGGATGATCCCAGCTGGATATTCTGGGATGATCCCATTGGATACTCCAGGGGTGATCCCAGCTGGATATTCTCGGATGATCCCATTGGGTACCCCAGGGATGATCCCGTTGGGTACCCCAGGGATGATCCCATTGGATATACCCCAGGGATGATCCCATTGGGTACTCCAGGGGTGATCCCAGATGGATATTCTGGGATGATCCCAGTTGGGCACGCTAGAGATGATCCCAGCTGGGCACTCCAGGGATGATCCCGTTGGGTACCCCAGGGATGATCCCATTGGATACTCCCAGATGACCCCATTGGGTACCCCGGCTGCAGCACTCACGTTGATGAGGGCCATGATCCAGAAGGCGTAGGACACGCGTGTCACCACCATGCCCTTCATGGGCAGGTCGTAGCGGGACAGGTTGCCGGGGTGGTGCGGCAGCAGGGACTTGCGGATGTGCGGGAGGTTGCTGGAGGCGTTGGCCGTGCCGTTGGCCAGGATGCAGTTGGTGTCCGACAGGAAGGGGTCGGCGATCAGGGGGCTCAGCAGGGCCCCGAAACCCACGAAGAAGTGCAGGGCCTGCAGGAGGTGACACGCTGGAGCAGGAGGGTGGCAGAGCCCCCAACTCCTCCTCGGAATCACAGAATTAATTCAGTCTTGGGAAAGACTTTTGGGGTGATTGAGTCCACCCTGTGAGCTGACACCACTGTGTCCCCAGATCTGAGTGCCACTTTCCACCAATACCTCCAGGGATGGTGCCTCCACCCTCCCAATGACCAAGCACCCTTTCTGGGAAGAAATTCCTCCTGAACTCCATCCTAAACCTGCCCGGGGTGGTGAGGGCACCCCAGTGCCACAGCCAGGCTTTCCTCAGACACCTCCAGGGATGGTGATGCCACCCTCCCAATGGCCAAGGACCCTTTCTGGTAAGAATTTCCTCCTAAAGTCCATCCTAGAGCTGCCCTGGGTAGAGAAAGCACCACAGTGCCACAGCCAGGCTTTCCACCAACACTTCCAGGGATGGTTCCTCCAACCTCTCAATGACCAACCACCCATTCTGGGAAGAAATACCTCCTAAACTCCATCCTAAACCTGCCCAGGGTGGTCAGGGCACCACAGTGCCACAGTCAGGCCTTCCTCAGTCACCCCCAGGGATGGTGATGCCACCCTCCCAATGGCCAAACTCTCTTTCTGGGAAAAGCTCCTCCTAAAGTCCATCCTAGAGCTGCCCAGGGGGGTTGGGGACGCCGCTCTCACCTGCAGGAAGATGGCAGAGTCCTTCTGGTAGATCTTGACCAGCTGCATGTTGGAGATGGTGTCGATGCAGCCCATGGCCAGCCCGGCCACGGCCATGACCACGGCCAGCACCACCACGTTGTGGCACAGGGGGATGATGGCAAACACCAGCGAGATGGCCAGGGATGAGGCAAACAGGGCCAGCAGGGACTGGGCCAGCCTGGGGAGGGGAGAGGCAGGACACAATCAGGGCCACCAGCAGAGCAGCAGCCACAGGTGGGAAATGGATTTATAGAAAATGGCGTGGTGTGGCTAAAGCTGATAAACCAAGTGCTTTGTAATTAGGAGATACCTTCTGATTGTGATGGTGTGTACTGTAACACCTGTATTGTCTCACCCTTCTCACGAGACTGGAAATGGAATAAAAGGTTTTTAAACACCTCTCAATTACCCCATCTCTGGGTCAGAAGAAGATACAATCCAACAGCCACACTGCCCCCCATCTCATTGAGCTCCAGCTCCTGCAGCCCCAGATTTCCTGGTGAGAGGAGGGAGATGCTCCAGAGCCCGGTGTCAGCCACCCCTGCAGCCAGCCTGGGCACTGCCCCCTCCTCCTGCAGGGGCGTTGAAATAGGGGTCTCCTCTCACAGCCTCCTGGAGATCTATTTCCCACCCAAGGTAGCTCAGCTGCCTTAGAAGGTGTAAAATCAGCAGGATGGCTTCTGTGGCAGTGTTGGAAACAAAAAGGTTTTAATAAAAGGCAAAATAGCAAAAGTCTTTACAGAGAGAAACCGAGCCAGGTGCAAGTGATGGGATCTGTCCCTTCTCAGGGATGGGATCTGTCCCCTCCAAAGAATGGGATCTGTCCCCTCCTGGGAACCGGATATGTCCCTTCCTAGGGCTGGGATCTGTCCCCTCCCAGAGATGAGATCTGTGCCCTCCAAAGAATGGGATCTGTCCCCTCTAAAGGATGGGATCTGTCCCCTCCCAGGGCCGGGATCTGTCCCCTCCCAGCTCTGGCAGCGAGCAGTGCCCAGGCTGGCACTGCACGGCCCCGGAGCTGCCAAGAGGGAAGGCAGGAAGGAAGGAAGGAGGGAAGGAGGGAGGGAAGCAGGAGCAGAGAGTGAAGCACTGGGATGAGCAGAGATGGGGCTGGAGCGGCACAGCAGACAGAGTGTCACTGGCAGGTCCCTGTCACACCGGGGTGGTGGCACTTGGTAATTAGCAGTAATTGGGGGATGTGGGTCTGAGCAGTGCCCAGCAAGGAAAACCTCCCCACCCTCCTGCCCGGCCAGGACAGCCTGGCCGTGGCCATGTCACTGTCCCTGGGCCATGTCACAGATCTGGGCCTGCCACTGTCCCTGGCCATGTTACTGCCCTGGCCCTGTCACAGATCTGGGCCTGGTCCTGGCCATGTCCCTGGCCCTGGCCCATGCCACTTGTCCCTGGGCCATATCATAGATCTGGCCCTGTCACTGCTCTGGCCCATGTCACTTGTCCCTGGCCCTGTCACTGTCCCTGGCCATGTCACAGCCCTGGCCCTGTCATAGATCTGGACCTGTCCCTGGCCATGTCACTTGTCCCAGGCTATGTCACTGTCCCTGGCCATGTCACAGCCCTGGGCCATATCACAGATCTGGCCCTGTCACTGTCCCTGGCCATGTCACAGCCCTGGCTCTGTCACTGACCATGTCACTGTCCCTGGCCCTGTCTCTGCCCTCCTCCATCTGCAGCCCCGCAGTGACCTGGCCCTCCATGTCCTGCTCGCTGCTCCTGCTGGGGCCAAGGGCACCTCCTGCCCCTCTCCTGCCCCTCCTGGTTCCTCTGGCCGTGCCAGAGCCTGCCAGTGCCCAGCCCAGGGCAGGAGCAGACAATGTTTTCCAAGCTGTGAGTACTGATGGTCCTCTGACAGCAGAGCCGTGGGATTTCTGGGGGAGGGAAGGAGGGAGGGAGCTGGGAGATGTGCACAGTCACGGCAGGAAAAGCGCCTGGCAAATGAGAGAGGAGCAGCTCCGAGGCTGCTCCCTCCAGGGTGCAGAGGCACCAGAGCTGGGGAATCCGAGCTTGGGAGTGATGGGAAAACCTCCCAGAGCATCCCCAAAACTGCAAAATGTTTGGGGTTTTTTCTTGTGGAGAGGCAAAATGTGTGATTTGGACTATCCTACATCCCATGGGCTGTCTGATGGGGCAGGGAGTGTGATGGAGACTCACACACACCCTGAAAAGCACGAAGAAAACTCTGCAGGACCCCCCTGCCTGGCTGGGGAGCAGCTTCATCACCAGTGAAACACTGATTGGGGGTTTTAATGGCCTTAATGAGCATTAAAAACGTCACCCCGGGTCAAAACTCCTGCCTCTAGCCATGGGTTAATGACACAATTGTGCCCCCTGCAAATGCCACCAGCCCAGGGTGGTGGCACCAGGGGCGACCAAGGGATTGCTGCTGCCAGTGCCAGGTCCCAGGTGGGGCTGGGGACTCAGCTCAGCACCCAGGGAGGATTTCCTGAGACACAAAACCCGTGGGAGGCACCCAAAATGAGGCACCCCGTGAACTCAGCCTGTCCTGATGCTGCCAAACCCCTCCAAAGGGCTGGGAAAGCAGCCCCGGTGTCACAGCCTGGTCTCTGTGTCCCCAGCACAGCTCTGGCACAGCCCAGGGCAGGCTCCCCTCCAGCAGGGCGTGAAATGAGCCTTGCAATGCCCCAAATTTTATTTCAGAGCACCCAGAGCACGTCCTGCTCCATCCC
This sequence comes from Geospiza fortis, assembly GCF_000277835.1. Classification (NCBI taxonomy): domain Eukaryota; kingdom Metazoa; phylum Chordata; class Aves; order Passeriformes; family Thraupidae; genus Geospiza; species Geospiza fortis. Next base: position 70,838 of record NW_005054472.1, on the reverse strand, counting down.
AAACCCACAGGAGAGGTTTGGGCTGATCTCTGCAGGATCAGGATGGGCAATTCTCCTCCAGCAGGGCGTGAAAGGAGCCTTGCAATGCCCCAAATTTTATTTCAGAGCACCCAGAGCATATTCTACTCCATCCCAAACCCACAGGAGAGGTTTGAGCTGATCTCTGCAGGATCAGGATGGGCAATTCTCCTCCAGCAGGGCGTGAAAGGAGCCTTGCAATGCCCCAAATTTCATTTCAGAGCACCCAGAGCACGTCCTGCTCCATCCCAAACCCACAGGAGAGGTTTGAGCTGATCTCTGCAGCATCAGGATGGGCAATTCCAGAGCCAATCCTGCACCCCCAGCCAGCAAATCCCTGCCACAGGGATTTAGGAGCCCCCACCTCGGTGTTCCCATTGCAGCAGGATCTCTCCAGCTCCCAGCACAGGTTTTGTTTTTATTTTTTTTTTCCCCACCTCAGGGAGCGTTTTCCAAATCCCTCAGATCAAGAGGAAAAATGATAATCAGGCCAGCTCAGACTTGCAAAACTGATCATTAGAAAGCCAAAGCCCCGCGGGGACAAGGTGAGGATGTGGAGGAGGTGAGGATGATCTCACAGCAGCCTCCAGCTCCCCTCGTCTCCTGCAGGAAGCAGAGCCACCCTCGGCGGGTTTGGTGTCCCCAGAGGGCTCATCCTGCGCTGCTCTCTGAGCAACAAAAGGTGGCAGTGACAATGGAGTGTCCTGAGAGCTCCGAAACCTCCAGGAGATGGGAATCTGGGGGCAGGGACGGAGCAGGGGGGCTGGTGACAAACACAGGAGAAGAAAAGGGTCCCGTCCCCTCAGCCCTGCAGGAAATGCAACGAAATGGGGAAGAAAAATGAAATGCAGGAGCACCGAGCTCCACTCCAGAGCTGGCAGTGCCAGAGTGGCGATTTCCCCAAAATTTCACCTCCCCCTGGTGTGTCTGAGCCCGTCCCCTCAGCCCTGCAGGAACGGGGTGGATCACACTGAGAGGAGCCTGCCCAGCTCCAGTTTCCCCAGTGCCCTCCTGGTCTCTGCCCCCAGCACTGGGATCAGCCCAGGGCTGCTCCAAAAAAAGCAATTTTCAACAAAAATGCCGTTTCTGGACTAAAAAAAATCCCAACACCAATCTGGGGCACTCTGGTGCTTCTGTCAGCAGCGTGTGCTGGGCTTCAACCTCACATTTCAAACCTGAAATGCAACAAAATGGGGAAGAAAAATGAAATGCAGGAGCACCAAGCTCCCCAATGGAGCTGGCAGTGCCAGAGTGGGGATTTCCCCAAAATTTCACCTCCCCCTGGTGTGTCTGAGCCCAGGCTGCTCCTCCCAGCTCTCCCATCCCATTCCCATCGCTGGAGCTGCTCCTGCAGCCCCATCAGGGGCTCCTGGGAATCGTTTCCAGCTGATTCCAGGCACGAGGAGTCCTCGGGGTGTTCAGAGGAGCCCAGGGCTCCTTTGGGGGGGCTCTCTGTGCTCCTGGAGCCCCCCCAGCAGCAGCTGCAGGGACTGAGGAGGCTCCAGCCCCATCCCCAGGGATGCAAACCCTGGGAAGATCTGCATTTCCTGGGGCACAGCTCCTCACACATCCCAGCAAACCCCAGGGGGGTCCCCTGAGAGCTCAGACCCCATTTCCTGAGGGGTTGCTCCCCCAGCCCTGCCTCTGCACCCCCAAAAACTCAGGGAAGGGATCAGCAGCAACCCCAGGACTGCAGCACAGAGCAGCAGCATCGTCTGCACCCCCTGGCAGTGCAAACTTTGCATTTCCTTGGAATTCTGGAGCTGGGTCGTGCTGAAGGGACAGAGCAGCACTGAAATCTCTCCTCCCAGAGCTCCAGGAGCAGCACTCAGCAGCTTCTCTGGGGACAGGAGAGCCTGGATTCCGGTGCCAGCACCCATTCCTGCCCCACACCCCGGCACTGCTGTCCCCCAGGGGGCACCCAGGGCGATTTAACCCAAAGGAAGCGGCAAATTCTGCATCCCTGAGGCGCCAGGAACCACCCTCAGCTCCCAGCCGGGCTCCAGGGATGCTCCACAGCAGCTTTCCATCTCCCAGCTGGAAAAGATGACCCGGCCAGCGCTCCTCCCTGGTGGCCCCGAGGGCGCCGTAATTTGATTTATAAAGCCTTGGCAGGACGGCTCAGTCCATCCATCCCTGAAGAAGGGATTGGACCGGAGCTCCTGGAGCCTGAACAATTCTTATTCCCACACATTTGGAGGCTGCAAGGCTCTGAGTAACCTCCCCACAACACTCACAAGCTCCAAAAATCCCAAATATTCCCTCCTGCCTGCCTGGCAGGGCTGTCCCTCCCCAGCGGGGACTCCACAAATCCATTTTCCTCCAAAATCCCAAACAGCACCAAACACACTTTTTTCCCCCCCAAAACGCAGCTGTGGAGCTCAAATTTTGGGAATCCCCAAGCGCAAAACCCCCGATGGGATCT
>NW_005054472.1:66974-68176 GCF_000277835.1 Geospiza fortis | reverse complement strand
CCTCCCCTGCTCCTCCAACCATATGCGAGGCAGCCCGGGGGGCTGGCAGAGGCTCCGCTGCTGACCCAGCACTGCCGGAGCTGTGGCAGAGCCGCAGCGAGGTCCCCCCGTGCTGTCCCCAATGCCCAAATTGTCCCCTCCTCGCTGGGGACACCAGGACAGCTCCGCTCACAGGAGCTCCAGCAGCCGGGGCTCCCCTCAATCCACAAATATCTCACACCCGGCGCGTTTTAAGGAGGTTTTCTCGAGGATTCCCGGGGGGTTCTCCCCATCGGGGTGCGCGGATCACACACACGTTACATCACCGCCCCGGCATCGGTGACAACGTCAATAATCAGCTGATGGAGGAGCTGTCACCCAGCCCCAACCAAACGCCTCCCCGGCAATCCTCAGCCTTGAGCCAGCCTGGGTGAGTGATTTGCAACACATCCTGGGCACGAGGCTGGCTCTGAGTCCCTTTTGGGGCCCCTCATGGTCCCCCCAGCCTGGTGTCCCCCCCCTCCTCCTCAGGACACCACGAGGACCACTCGCATCCCTCCACGTGTTCTCCCAAACTCCTGCCAAACGCGGCGCTGCCACCATTTCCGACGCCGAGGTTATTGAAACACGCTTCCGAAAATATTCTTGGTCGGGCGATAAACAGCCAAGGTTAAGGAGAGAAAAAAAAAAAATCCAGAAAACAACAAAACAAATAATCCCTCGCGGGAAGTTGTGGCTGGAACTTCACGCTGGGGCTGAGCGGAGCTCCAGGGAGAGGCGGCTCCTCTCCGGGGGATGGAAGCGCACCGGGAGCCGAGCGGGGCTGCCGGGGAGGGACCCCCTGCCCGAGGGGGCCCCGGGGGGTGCGGAGCCTCCGCGACGCCCCCCGTGCCCGCTTCCACTCGGGAGTGGTTTTCCCACGCAGCATCCCCGGCTCGGTTCAGCTCCCCAAGCTCGGCTCATCCTCGCGAGCCCGGCTCAGCTTCCCAAACCCGGATCAGTCCCCAAGCTCGTCTCAAGCCCCCAAGCCCGGCTCAATCCCCCAATCCTGGCTCAGCTCCCCAAACCCGGATCAGCCCCTCAAACCCGGCTCAACCCTCCAAACCCGGCTCAGCCCCCAAGCCCGGCTCAGCCCCCAAGACCGGCTCAGCCCCCAAGCTCGTCTCAACCCATCAGCTCGGCTCACCACCCCAAACCCGGCTCATCACCCCCACCCCGGCTCA
>NW_005054472.1:59984-65796 GCF_000277835.1 Geospiza fortis | reverse complement strand
CCGCCGCAGGGGACAAAGGGACCGTGACAGCGAGGGACGGGTGATAACCGCACCCCAACCCCCCCAAAATGCCCCAAACTCGAGGCTCCTGCGGCTGCCGGGCACCCGAGGCCATTAAACAATCAAAGAAACAATCACAGAGCAGCCGAGGCGCCCCGAGGGCCGGGAGCGGTGTCCTTGTGCTGCGTGACCGATGGGGACAGCCAGGGCCAGGCAGGAATGAGGCTCAGGGACAGGGCATGACTCAACAACGGCACGGCGGAAATCGGGTTTTATCGTTAGGGCATCAACACTTCCCAAACCAGCCGGGATGGGGACGCTGAGCCACAGCCTGGGGCTCTTCCTGCCGGGCAAACACTCGATTTGAGGCGGCGTTGCTGCAGCAGCCTCTGCTTCCCTTCCCCTGGCAGAAGGGAGAAAGGACTGGGAGAACAAAGCCTTTCCACCAAAAAGATTGGGATAACAAAACCTTTCTACCCAAAGGATTGGGAGAACAAAGCCTTTCCACCAAAAGGATCGGGATAACAAAAGCTTTCCACCAAAGGATTAGGATAACAAAGTCTTCCCACCAAAAAGGTTGGGATAACAAAACCTTTCTACCCAAAGGATTGGGATAACAAAGTCTTCCCACCAAAAAGGTTGGGATAACAAAACCTTTCAACCAAAAGGATTGGGATAACAAAGCCTTTCCATCAAAAACTGCTGGGAAAGGCAGCCAGGAGCACTGGAGCACCCACGTCGTGTGCTCCTGTGTCACCTGCTCCAGGTGACCCTGGCTGGTGATCTCCAGAGGTCTTTTCCAACCTGAACAATTCCAGGATTCTGCCATCTCCCAGCTGCCTTTTCCCATCCACCTCCCTGCACTGATGGAAGAGCTGATCCTCATCTCCCACACGCCAGGGGCTCTGCCCCAAAGAAACGACTGGCAAAGCTTCCCCTGGGCCACATTCCTGATCTTTATCTGGAGATAAGGGAGATCCAGGGAGCTGGGACACCTGAACTCACTGCTCGTGGCATCAGCTCTCCAGGGCTTGAATTCCCAACCCTGAAGTGGCCCAGCAGTGCCCTCCCCACTTCTGCAGCTTCTCTGCACCACCCCAGACACAGAGGCAGCATCCAGAGGTGAGAAATGTCAACCCAGCCCCGACCCAGAGCCACGCCAGTGACCTGGGTGATCCTGGGAATGCCAGAGTGCCAATCCTGGGAATATCAGTGCCAATCCTGGGAATATCACTGTGCCAGTCCTGGGAATACCAGAGTGCCAATCCTGGGAATATCACTGTGCCAGTCCTGGGAATACCAGAGTGCCAATCCTGGGAATATCACTGTGCCAGTCCTGGGAATACCAGAGTGCCAATCCTGGGAATATCACTGTGCCAGTCCTGGGAATACCAGAGTGCCAATCCTGGGAATATCACTGTGCCAGTCCTGGGAATACCAGAGTGCCAATCCTGGGAATATCACTGTGCCAGTCCTGGGAATACCAGAGTGCCAATCCTGGGAATATCACTGTGCCAGTCCTGGGAATACCAGAGTGCCAATCCTGGGAATATCACTGTGCCAGTCCTGGGAATACCAGAGTGCCAATCCTGGGAATATCACTGTGCCAGTCCTGGGAATACCAGAGTGCCAATCCTGGGAATATCACTGTGCCAGTCCTGGGAATACCAGAGTGCCAATCCTGGGAATATCACTGTGCCAGTCCTGGGAATACCAGAGTGCCAATCCTGGGAATATCACTGTGCCAGTCCTGGGAATACCAGAGTGCCAATCCTGGGAATATCACTGTGCCAGTCCTGGGAATACCAGAGTGCCAATCCTGGGAATATCACTGTGCCAGTCCTGGGAATACCAGAGTGCCAATCCTGGGAATATCACTGTGCCAGTCCTGGGAATACCAGAGTGCCAATCCTGGGAATATCACTGTGCCAGTCCTGGGAATACCAGAGTGCCAATCCTGGGAATATCAGTGCCAGCTCCCAGGAATATCAGGGTGCCAGGTCCCAGGAACATCACAGTGCCAACTCCTGGGAATACCAGAGTGCCATGCCCCAGGAATATTAAGGTGCCATTTCCCAGGAATACCAGAGTGCCAGCTCCTGGGAATACCAGAATGCCAGCTTCTGGGAATATCAGTGCCAGCTCCTGGGAATACCAGAGTGCCATCTCTCAGGAATATCAGTGCCAGCTCCTGGGCATATCAGTGCCATCTCTCGGGAGTATCAGTGCCAGGTCCCAAGAATATTAAGGTGCCATCTCCCAGGAATACCAGAGGGCCAGCTCCTGGGAATACCAGGGTGCCAGGTCCCAGGAACATCACAGTGCCAGCTCCTGGGAATATCAGCGTGCCAATCCTGGGAATATCAGTGTGCCAGCTCCCAGGCATATCACAGTGCCAGCTCTCAGGAACACCAGGCCCTTCCATCGGGGCTGACACAAGCCATGCAGGATCTGCTTGCAAATAAGCCCCGAGGCGTGGGTGGGTTTAGTCAGCACGAGAACACCCAGATCCCTGCTGGCTCCACAGAAATGCAGCTCCCCTCCCCGGAGGGAGCTCATCAAAATGCGAGCCACAGGAGATGCAAGCCCCGAATTAGCTCCCCGAGGAGGCACTTCCAGGCTGGTTTCCAAACTGGAATCAATGTTGTGCTTGCACTGAATTAAAACACCCCCAGTTCTGCACTTGCTGCAGGCTGCAGAGGGAGCCCATGAATGGAGGGAGGGCAGGGTTGCAGCCACGGGCAAGCACCAGGGATGCTCCAGAGGGTCCAGGTGGCCTTTGGGAAACACCTTCCTTTGGTTTTTCCACGCCCTTGCACATTCCTGGGGCAGAAAGGATTTTTTTAGGCATATAAATAGTTCTTTTCAACCAGAGGAGGAATTTTTTTATAGTGCTGGGTCCTGCTTGCAGTGACTGCAGAGCTCCAGCCCTGGTTTGTTGTGCTGTTGGAATCACCTCTCCCAGCCCAGGCTCAACACAGCGGGGAAATCCAGCTCCGAAAATAAATTTCCTAAGGGTTTCCCTGGGGTGGAACCACCTGAGGCCCCACAGGACAGCAGATTCCTGGAGCTCCTCCAAGGCTTTCCCTGGTGTTTGGGTTGGCAGCTTGGCCAAGGGCTTGGAGCTCAGATGTTGGGGAAGTTTTCCCTGTCCCCATTTAGGGCAAACTGGGGCTGAGAGACCCCTAAAACCCCCAGAGTTACCCCAGCAGCCACATGTGATGGGTCCAGGATCTCCGTGTGCATTTGGAGATGGGATGAAACAAAAAAATCCCAGCACAGCCTGAGCTGATAAGAGAATAACTCTGAACCACTGAACCTGCTCGAGGAATTCCTGAGAACACAGAAAACTCCACCTGTGAGGGGCTGGCTGCGGCAAAGATGCTCAGCAAAGCAGAGAGACAGAGAGAGGGAGCGTTCACCTCGTGTTTTTCAGGGTCAGGAGCTCCCAGCCAGGCTGGTTTGGGGAGCCTGGCTCCAATTCTAGGTCAAACACCAGCCTGAAACCTGTGGCAGAGCTCGTCACACTGGTCTGGAGGAGGAAGTGCTGCCTCCAGATCCATCCCCTCCCTCGCAGCTGGAATTGCTCCCACACCCACTGCCCTGGAGCTGCCGCCCCGGTGCTTCCTCCTGCCTGCCCCAAATCCGAGCCAGGGAGGGCGGCTGGGGGAGCACGGCCAGGCTGAGCCCCCCGAAAATGGGAGGGGAGGATGGAGGGACCGGGATGGAAGGACAGGGATGGAGGGACAGGGATGGAAGGACAGGGATGGAAGGACAGGGATGGAAGGACACCCAAACCACCCTTGTGAAAAACGCACGTATTTTATGATTGGGCTTTTCGCAAGTATTCAAATGAATATTGTATGTGTTGTGTTAGAAAGCGGTGCTGTATTAATTCTCTTAAGCAGTGTGTTAAATATAGTTTTAGGTTATATATAAAAAATGTTAAAATAGAAACTGTGCTATGTAGGATAGTTTTGTAAAGAAAGGACTCGCACTGAGATAGCAGCCACAAGACACCTGAATCTTTCAGAGAAAAAGAATTTATTGCCCCATTATCAGGAGAAATGAACTTTTTCCCACCTCAAGGTGCTGTCAGGATTCAGAGGAAGAAGCTGACACTGCCCAGACAGAATCCTGTGTCTGAGTGGAATTTATGCATCATGGATGAGGTGTATGAATATGCAACAGGCTGTTGCTTTTAAGGGTTAATCCTCTGTTCACGTGGCTCCTTTTTCGGGCTTATTCTGCCCAGAAAGAGGTACCTGGACATCCATAACTCTTTGTCTCTATTGTCTCATATTGTCCTAATTCAATTTGTCCAAATTGTTATTACTCTAATTGCATTACTATTTTAATAACCATTTTATTGCTATTAAACTTTTAAACTTTTAAAAACAAGTGACTGGCGTTTTTCACAATCCTGCTGTGGCAGATCCAGGCCTCTGGTACAATTTGCCATCACGGTTTATTGTTTACATTACACACATTTTTATAGATCCTGCAAATTGCTGAGTGCACAATTCTTGATTGGTGTTTTTGTCTCGTTCTCTCGTTTTTCTGCCTCTGTTTCCCAGTGTCTGTGGTTGCAATCCAGGTGGTTTGTTACAGCCCTCTGCTCTCTGGTTTGTGTGGCTTTGGTGTTTGGTTTCTCAGCTTCTCGGTTCTTATTTGAGCCCAGTGGGTGAAGCTGGATTTGTGGGAAAAGGGAAAATTTTTTCTCCAAAAAAATCTATGGCAATAATTTGTCCCTGGTTCCTTCCCAGCTCTGCCCCACAAGCCTGGGCAGGGCCTGGCAGCTTCGGCTTTTATTTGCCCAAAGGGTTGTGCCAATATTTATTTAGGGCTCTGGGATCCCTGCAAAGGACACCAGGGACGTTTTCCCTGCCAAGCTCCTTTTGTGTGGCATTCACATTGTCTGGAAAAATCCCTTCGCCCAGGATTTTTCTCCTGGGAAGCCGAGAAGCCTCAGAGAAAAATGAAAACAATAATTATCGGCTTTGCTTCTCCTGTGTTTTGCTGCTTTGGAATGTGTTTGGAGATTGTTTACCCACAGGTGATTGTTTCATTGGTTTAATGAGAATTGTTTTCACTCTTTGGCCAATCATGGCCGAGCTGTGTCAGACTCTGGAGAGAGTCAGGACTTTTCATTATTATCTTTTCATTATTTCATTATCTTTTCATTATTTCATTATTGTGTTTTATCCTTCTATAAAAATCCTTTCTGTATTCTTTAGTATAGTTTAGTTTAGCATTCTTTAATATAATATAGTATCATAAAACAATAAATTACCCTTCTGAGAGCGTGGAGTCAGGTTCATCATTCCTGCCTGTCGAGGATCCCTGTAAATACAATATTTTTGTGCTCAAAATTCCCGCAGGGAGAGGGGCTGGAGCTGCAGGAAAAGCTGATTTCCCTGGAATCACTCAACCTTCCCAGGACCTGCACTCCGGGCACTTCCCACCTTCCTTCTCCTAAAAAACCCCAGAGCCTTCTCCTATCAAAATTTAAAAAAAAGAGGAAAAATCCCATGCAAAAGATATCCCGTACAAACCCATCTCATATTCCATAAATTTTACTTTGGAGAATGCACAATCCAACAGATCAAATGGAAAAACCCAACTAAAACATTGGAAAACCTTGGGAAAATGTTCTTTAATTCCTTTTTTTTTCTTTCTGTGTAAGGAGAGAAAAAAAGAAGCACAAAATCATCTGAAAAAAAAATAGAAACCTTATAAATAGAAAAAAAGAAATACATATATAAATATATAAAATAAATATATAAATAAAAATTAAATATAAATATATAAA
>NW_005054472.1:57748-59820 GCF_000277835.1 Geospiza fortis | reverse complement strand
TTATTATCATTATTATTATTATTATTATTTTGTACCTTTCCATTTGTTCCAGAAAAACATTCTCTCTATGTATATTTATATAAAAAAATCATTACTTCTTTCAGAATAAATCCTTAAAATCATTTATTTTAAAACAAGTCTTTTGTTTGTACAGCACTAGTTAAATACATTTATTCTCAGTTTTCTGCCAAAGAATCACCCCAGAGAAATTCACAGTTTGGGATCCATCCTGGCCCCTTCCATCACTTTTTCCTGCTGGAGGATGAGCAGAGGATGGAGGAAGGCGATGAGAAAATGTGGATTTTTTATTATTTGTGCTCAGACATGGCTCCAAAATCCAATTTTGGAGGGACATCCAAAATCCAAACCCAATTTTGCGCCATCTGAGCGTCCAGATGTGCAGCACAGCTGGAGATCAGGCAGAAAAACCCAAACAGAACATTGGAAAACCTTGGGGAAATGCTCCTTAATTCCACTTTTTTCATCTTTTTTGTGTAGGGGATATTATTATTATTATTATTTTGTACCTTTCCATTTGTTCCAGAAAAACATTCTCTCTATGTATATTTATATAAAAAAATCATTACTTCTTTCAGAATAAATCCTTAAAATCATTTATTTTAAAACAAGTCTTTTGTTTGTACAGCACTAGTTAAATACATTTATTCTCAGTTTTCTGCCAAAGAATCACCCCAGAGAAATTCACAGTTTGGGATCCATCCTGGCCCCTTCCATCACTTTTTCCTGCTGGAGGATGAGCAGAGGATGGAGGAAGGCGATGAGAAAATGTGGATTTTTTATTATTTGTGCTCAGACATGGCTCCAAAATCCAATTTTGGAGGGACATCCAAAATCCAAACCCAATTTTGCGCCATCTGAGCGTCCAGATGTGCAGCACAGCTGGAGATCAGGTAGAAAAACCCAAACAGAACATTGGAAAACCTTGGGGAAATGCTCCTTAATTCCACTTTTTTCATCTTTTTTGTGTAGGGAAGAAGGGGGGAAAAATGCATTTATTTTGTCCTGAATCTCCAAAACACAAAGGAATTTTGTTGTTTGAATTCTCCACATGGAAGTGTTGGGCCAGGAAAGGAGGATCCATGTGGGATTGGAGGGGTGGGATGAGCAGCTCTGCCTCCAAGCGTTGTTGTGGTTGTTGTTGTTTTTGTCCCAAACCCTGATTTAATTCTATTCCTTCACCCATTCCATCAGCTGGCCAGACAAAAGAATACCAGGAATACAGATTTCCTGAGGGCACGGCCAAAAATCCTCTTTTCTGGTAATAAAAAAAAAAAAAAAAACAAAAACGGAAAAAAATTCCAAGAAAAACCAGCGCAAGACAAAGCAACGACTTCCTTTTGAGATGAGGGGGGGGAAAATGCTGGAAAACCAGAGAAATTCCCAACATTTTCATGAAAATTCCAATTGGTGCTCCAGAACCTGGGAAATCCTGCCTGGGGATGGGCAGGAATGGGTTTTTTTTATTGATGGGGCATTCAGGGGGTTTGTCTCCCCCTAAACCCAGCCTGAAAGGGCTGGAATTTTATGCCAGGGTTGGAAAAGAGGGATTGAATTCCAGGATTTAATCCCTGCTCTGTTTTTTTTTCCAGCTGTGGAGATCAGAAAGTGGCACCAAATATTTACACTCCAAGTGGGAATCAAATATCCATGGGATAAATGGGATTATCTGCAATTGGGGCTGTTGGGAGCCGATCAGTAACAGGGGGATTGGAATTCTCTGGAATTCTCTGGAATTCTGTAAACTTGGGGGGTTCTGGGTGTGATTCCAGTGGGGAAAAAAATCCCCCCAAAATCTGGCAGAAATTCCTTGGAAAAGCTGGGATTCTAAAGAAAGGAAAAAAAGTTTAGGAGGGAAAAAATTCCCATTTTTTCCTGGGTTTTGGGCGTCGCCAAATGTTGGGAATTCTCTCACAAGGTGGAAACCCTAACCCAAATCCCCTAAACTTTTGGGGGGATTTATAGGGAAAAAGGGGAAGGCTGTGCAAGGATAAACAGAATCCAGCAGGGCTTTTCCTAATCCTGGTTCCATGGGATTCTCCCAGCAGTTTGCG
>NW_005054472.1:55621-57704 GCF_000277835.1 Geospiza fortis | reverse complement strand
ATCTGGATGTGAATTTCTCTCCCTGGGGATGTGGCCTGGAAATTCATTCCCACTCCCAGAGTTGGAAAACCTTAGGAAAATGCCCTTTAGCTCCATTATTTTTTCATCTTTTGTGTAAGGAAGAATGGAAAAAAAATGCACTTATTTCGTCCAGATTCTCCGAAATCCAAAGGAATTTTGTTGTTTGAGTTGTGGGAATGGGAAAAGTGAGCAGGGAAACTGAGCAGAGACAGGTCAGGGGATGTCCAGGGAGGGTTCCTGCCCTGGGAAGAGCAGAATTCCTCAGCCCAGGCGCTGAAGGAGCCGTGTCCAGGTCCTTGTCCTGCCTGCTGAGCTGCCAGGTCCTGGCAGGAGCCCTGGGAAGGGCAGCTCTGGTGCCCAGGAAGGAAATTCCTCTGTGGGATGAAAGGCGGCGCTGGGAGAGCTGCGGGAGGGACCAGGGAAACAGGGAAACCAGGAGGGACCGGGAAAAATGGGGCCAGGAAAAGAGGGGACCAGGAGAGACCAGGAAAATGGAATCAGGAAAAGAGGGGACCAGAAGGGACCAAGAAAAGAGGGAACCAGGAAAACAGGGAACCAGGAGAGATCAGGAAAAGAAGGAACCAGAAGGGACCAGGAAAAGAGGAAACCAGGAAGGACCAGGAAAAAAGGGAATCAGGAAGGACAAGGAAAAGAGGGAACCAGAAAAAGAGGGAATCAGGAGGGACCAGGAAAAGAAGGAACCAAGAGAGACCTGGAAAAAATGGAACCAGGAGAACCCAGAAAAAGAGGGAACCAGGAAAAGAGGGAACCAAGAGAGACCAGGAAAAGAGGAAACCAGGAAGGACAAGGAAAAGAGGGAACCAGGAAAAGAGGGAATCAGGAGGGACCAGGAAAAGAGGGAATCAGGAAGGACAAGGAAAACAGGAGGGACCAGGAAAATGGAATCAGGAGGGACCAGGAAAAGAAAGAACCAAGAGAGATCAGGAAAAGAGAGAACCAGGAAAAAGGGAACCAGGAGGGACCAGGAAAAGAGGAAATCAGGAAAAGAAGGAACCAGGAGAGATCAGGAAAAGAAGGAATCAGGAGGGACAAGGAAAAGAGAACCGGGGAAAAAAGGGAACCAGGAGAGACCAGGAAAAAAATAGAACCAGGAGAACCCAGAAAAAGAGGGAACCAGGAAAAACGGGAATCAGGAGAGACCAGGAAAACACGGCCCCAAATGCGTCACTGGGGGCTGTTCCTGCTCTTCCCCATCCCCTGGGATCAATTAGGGAACAATTCAGGCTGGAAATCCCGGGAAGGGAACAGAGCAGGGCTGGGCAAAGCTCAGACAACGAAGAGTCTGGAGACGCGGCTGGGGCAGGGCTCTGGCAGCCCCGGGGAGCTCCGGGCTCGCTCGTGTTCCCTCCCAGGGAGCATTTCCCAAGGATTGCTGCAGGGATCACTCCCTGCTCCAGGAGGGAACAGCCCCACGGAGAGCTGGAGCTGGAGCAAAGGGCCAGTCCCGGCCCCAGGTGCCAGTCCTGGTCCCAGTCTGGGAGCAGAGATATCCCAGTTTGGGAGCAGGGGTGCAGGGCAGCCTGTCTGAGCCAAGGTGCATTTCCAGCAACTCCTGCCTGGGCCAAACCCCACAAATCCCCACTCTGAGCCTCCAAACCCCACAAATCCCCACTTTGAGCCTCCAAATCTCACAAATCCCCACTCTGAGTCCCCAAACCCCACAAATCCCCACTTTGAGCCTCCAAACCCCATAAATCCTCACCCTGAGCCCCCCAAACCCCACAAATCCCCACTCTGAGCCTCCAAATCCTCACCCCGAGCCCCCAAACCTCACAAATCCCCACTTTGAGCCCCCAAATCCCCACCTTGAGCCTGAAAACCCCATAAATCCCCACCCTGAGCCCCCAAACCCCCAAAATCCCCATCCCCAAACCCTCCCAGGGCAGGGCAGGGGTCGGCAGCTCCTCCCTGGGGCTGCTCTCAGAGGGGACAACCCCAAACGAGGGGGGGACACGGCCCCAGCTCCGTGCCGGGGGGGTTTGGGCGCTGCTGGGGCCGGGGGCTGTGCCCAGGCTCGGGTGGGAGCCGCCCCCTTCCCAGC
>NW_005054472.1:53844-54639 GCF_000277835.1 Geospiza fortis | reverse complement strand
TTATTATTATTATTATTATTATTGCTATTATTATTATTGCTATTGCTATTATTGCTATTATTGCTATTATTATTGTTGCTATTGCTATTATAATTATTATTGTTATTATTATTATTATTATTGCGATTATTACTATTATTACTATTTTTATTCTTCCTTGCTCCCACAGCCACCAACCCCTGGCCCACCCTGCTGCAGAGGCGCCCCTGAGGGAGCAGGGAGGTGCCTGCAGCCCCTTTTTGACCATTTTTTACCCCATTTTTGGGGCACTTAGCAGCACCCAGCACTCACTGTCAGGCAGGAGGTGCCTGCAGCCCCTGTTTTACCCTTTTTGACCATTTTTTACCCATTTTTGGGGCACTCAGCGCCCAGCACTCACTGTCAGGCAGGAGGTGCACCCGCTCCCCCAGGCTCCTGAAGTAGGGGTGCTGCAGGGCTGCCTGGGCTGAGATCCGGCCCTTGGCTCTGTACTGCACAACGGCCCAGAAGAGACAGAAATACTCAGTTATAGCACACACCTGGGCACCTTTCTACATCCACACCACACATCTGGGCACCCTTGTACATTTACCTTACACATCTGAGGACCTTTCTACATTCGCCTCACACATCTGGGCACCTCTCTACCTTTACCCCACACATTTGGGCACCACTGTACATTGCCACCTCACATCTGCGCACCCCTGCCCATACCAGCAGTGTGTCCCACTCACTCTGTGGCAGTGTCCTGCTCCAAGGCCCCCCTTCCCTTCCCTTCCCTTCCCTTCCCTTCCCTTCCCTTCCCTTCCCTTCCCT
>NW_005054472.1:52522-53684 GCF_000277835.1 Geospiza fortis | reverse complement strand
ACCCACCAGCAGCAGATTTGTCAGCAGATCGACGCCTTCCGAGTCCAGCCTGGGATAGAGGGGAAACAAAACCACAACTGCCCCAGGGCTGCACCCAGGAGGCTGCAACAGCCACAGGGAGGGACGAGTGGCACTGCAGCCTCGAAACGAGCCTGGGCTGCCCGGGCTGCCCTTTCCACCCCTCAAACCCCCCAGTCTTTCTCTGTCCCTGCCCCTGGGCTACCTTGGGGCGTGGTTGATCAGGGGCTGGGCTCGGTACTGGCTGAAGTTGTAAGCCTTGAACTCCTCGTTGGACGTTATGCCAGGCCAGGTGTCCTCCGTGGGGGTTCCTGTGGGGGGACAGGGGACCTGCCATGGGCACTGGGTGTGATGGAACCTCCAGGCGTGTGGGGCTGTCCCTGAGAGAGGGCACTGATGTGCCCAGGGGGTGGCAGTGCCAGCAGGGAGCTGCTCATCCTTACACCTGTGCCAGCCTGGAGGGGCTGCGGGCAGCTTCTGTCCGTGCCAGCTGACCCCTGCCCACTCTAGCCCACCCCAGCCATGTGTGCCCACCTCTGCCCATATCAGCCCACCCCTGCCCATTTCATCCCACTCATTTGCACCCCATCCCATCCCTGTTCATTCCTCCACCTCCATCCCACCTGTTTTCATTCCTACTCATCTCATCCCAACTCATCCCACTCTACCCCATCCCTGTTCTCTCCTTCCCACCCCATCCCAGTCCATCCCATCCCTTTTCCCTCCTTCCCACCGCATCCCACTTCGTCCCTGCTCATTCCTGTCCACCCCATCCTATTCCTGTTCCCTTCTTCCCGCCACACCCCTGTTCATTCCTGTCTATCCCATTCCATTATCCCATCCCATCCCATTATTCCATCTCATCCCATCCCATTATCCCACCGCAGCCCGCCCTGCCTTGTTCCGTTCCCGTCCCATTCCCGCTCCCGTTCCCGGTGCCGTTCCCGCTCCCGTTGCCATTCCCGTTCCCGCTCCATTCCGTTCCGTTCCCATTCCCGCTCCCATTCCCGTTCCGCTCCCATTCCCGTTCCGCTCCCATTCCCGTTCCCGTTCCCGCTCCCATTCCCGTTCCCCGGGCAGGCAGTGCCCCCGCGCGGGGAGCGGGCTCAGCGCACGGCGCTCGCCCGGCGCTCACCCCGCAGGC
>NW_005054472.1:49859-51803 GCF_000277835.1 Geospiza fortis | reverse complement strand
CTGCACAGGGAGAGACTGGGGACATGGGGACAGGGAAAGCAGCTCTGGGAGAACCTGGGGACATGGGGACAGGGAAAGCAGCTCTGGGAGAACCTGGGGACATGGGGACAGGGAAAGCAGCTCTGGGAGAACCCGGGGACAGGGAAATCTGCGCAGGGAGAGTCCCAAGGACAGGGAAATCTGCACTGAGAGAGCTCCGGGGACAGGGAAAATTGTTCTGGAAGAGCCCCAAACCCTCTGGTGTAAAAAACCACACAGGACATGGGAAACATGGGAGAGCCCCAAGGGACAGGGAAAACAGATTTGGAAAAGCCTCCAAAACTCTGGTGAACGGACCCAGGGGACAGGGAAAACTTCACTGGGAGAGCCCCAAAGGACAGGGAAACTGTTCTGGGAGAGCCCTGGGGACATGGGGACAGGGAAATCCGGACAGGGAGAGCTCTGGGGATAGGGAAATCTGCACTGGGAGAGCCCTGGGGACATGGGGACAGGGAAATCCGGACAGGGAGAGCTCTGGGGATAGGGAAATCTGCACTGGGAGAGCCCCAAACCCTCTGGTGTAAAAAGCCCAACAGGACACGGAAAACAGCTCTGGGAGAGCCCCAAGGGACAGGGAAAACAGATTTGGAAAGCTCCCAAACCTCTGGTGTCAACAGACCCAGGGAACAGGGAAATGTGTGCTGGGAGAGCCCTGGGGACATGGGGACAGGGAACCCGGGACAGGGAGAGCTCTGGGGACAGGGAAATGTGCACTGGGAGAGCCCCAAACCCTCCGGTGTAAAAAGCCTCAAGGGACAGGGAAATCAGCCCTGGCAGAGCCCCCCACCCTGTGCTGTACCCAACACGGTGAGGATGAGGATGGAAACGCCCGAGCCCTCCTGGAGAGCCCCCGGGCAGCTCGGTGCTCACCACATGTCGATGGGCGTGGAGTACTCGGTGGAGCCCAGCAGGACATCGGGGGGCCGGTACCAGAGCGTCACCACCTCGTTGGAATAGGTTTTTGTGGGGACAGACTTGGCCCTGGCTAATCCTGAGGGCGGCAGGGATGCACATCAAGGAGCTGCCACCCTTTTTGTCCCAATCCTGCATCATCCCTGGAGGGCTTCACCTACCAAAATCAGCCAGCTTGAGCTCCCCTCGCTCGTTGATGAGCAGGTTCTGGGGTTTGAGGTCTCGGTGCAGGATTTTCCTGCCGTGGCAATAAGCCAGGCCACGGAGCAGCTGGAACATGAAGATCTGCAGGGAGGAGGAGAATTGTCACAGAGATGTTTTGTAAAAAATCCTTTCGTTAGGGTTTTTTTTCTCCTGAGAAGCTGAGAGGCCTCAGAAACGAAATATAAACAATAATTATCTGCTGCTGTGGAATGCAACAGGTGCATCTTTGATTGGTCTCATGTGGTTGTTTCTAATTAATGGCCAATCACAGTCTGGCTGTGTTGGGACTCTGAGCAGTCACAAGATTTTATTATCATTCCTTCCTTTTCCAGCCTTCTGATGTCTCCTTTCTCTTTTCTTTAACATATTAATATATTAAAGAAAGTATATTAATATATTAAAGAAAATATATTAATATATTAATAGAATAGAATAGAATAGAAATAATAAAATAAGAAATCAGCCTTCTGAAACATGGAGTCAAGATTCTCCTCTCTTCCCTCATCCTGGGGACCCACGAACACCACCACAGAGGAGGAGGAGGATGCATGTAGGACTAAAACTCAACCTGCCTCGAGGAATTTGGATGTTGTGGGCAGGAAAGACCCCTCGGAGCTGTGACACTTCTGGGAAAGTGTCAAGGAATTGGATGGGTGAAATGTGAATGGGCAGTGATTTTATTTAGGGTGGAAATGCCGGGGGAGCCTCAAAAAGGGCAAAGGGAGCAGGAACTGGAGGGTGAAGGGATCTCCAGGCTCAGAAAGGGCAAGGGGAGCAGGAACTGAAGGG
>NW_005054472.1:28202-32107 GCF_000277835.1 Geospiza fortis | reverse complement strand
AATTATCTGCTGCTGTGGAATGCAACAGGTGCATCTTTGATTGGTCTCATGTTGTTGTTTCTAATTAATGGCCAATCACAGTCCGGCTGTGTTGGGACTCTGAGCAGTCACAAGATTTTATTATCATTCCTTCCTTTTCCAGCCTTCTGATGTCTCCTTTCTCTTTTCTTTAACATATTAATATATTAAAGAAAGTATATTAATATATTAAAGAAAATATATTAATATATTGATAGAATAGAATAGAATAGAATAGAATAGAAATAATAAAATAAGAAATCAGCCTTCTGAAACATGGAGTCAAGATTCTCCTCTCTTCCCTCATCCTGGGGACCCACGAACACCACCACAGAGGAGGAGGAGGAGGAGGAGGATGCATTTAGGACTAAAACTCAACCTGCCTCGAGGAATTTGGATGTTGTGGGCAGGAAAGACCCCTCGGAGCTGTGACACTTCTGGGAAAGTGTCAAGGAATTGGATGGGTGAAATGTGAATGGGCAGTGATTTTATTTAGGGTGGAAATGCCGGGGGAGCCTCAAAAAGGGCAAAGGGAGCAGGAACTGGAGGGTGAAGGGATCTCCAGGCTCAGAAAGGGCAAGGGGAGCAGGAACTGAAGGGTGAAGGGATCTCCAGGCTCAGAAAGGGCAAGGGGAGCAGGAACTGAAGGGATCTCCAGCCTCAAAAAAGGCAAAAGGAGCAAGAACTGAAGGGATCTCCAGGCTCAGAAAGGGGAAAGGGAGCAGGAACTGGAGGGTGAGGGGATCTCCAGCCTCCCCCAGCCCCAAAACCCCCCCAACCCAGGACGAGGAACAGGGGAGGGGTCCCTGCACGCCCCTCACCTTCACATTGTGCACGCTCATCAGGTTCCCACAGTTCTCCAGGTACTGCTTGAGGTCGTTGTCCTGCAGAGGGAAGGACGCGTCAGTCTGTCCTTCCCTCGCCCCCCCCAGCCCCCAGAGAAGCCCCCAGACCCACCAGGTACTCGAAGACGAGGGTGAGGCAGCGCTCGGTGTGGATGATGTCGTGCAGGGTGACGATGTTGGCGTGCTTGAGGTTCTTGAGCAGCGACACTGCGGGGACAGCGGGGCTGAGCAGGGCCGCCCCGAATCCCCCTGGGGCCCCGGGGGAAGCCCCTGCCGGCCTCACCTTCCCGGATGGCCGTGCAAGGAGCGCCCTCCTCGTGCTCCAGGCGGATCTCCTTGAGCGCCACCAGGTTCTCTGTCAGCTTGCTGCGGCCCTTGAACACCGTGGCGTAGGTGCCCTGGGGACACGGGGACATGTCGCACACATCTTTGCATGAAAAATCCCTTGCCTCAGGATTTTTTCTTCCTGAGAAGCTGAGAGGCCTCAGGAACGAAATGTAAACAATAATTATCTGCTGCTGTGGAATGCAACAGGTGCATCTGTGATTGGTCTCGTGTGGTTGTTTCTAATTAATGGACAATCACAGCCCAGCTGGCTCGGACTCTCTGTCTGAGACACAAGCCTTTGTTGTCATTCCTTTCTATTCTTAGCTTAGCCAGCCTTCTGATGAAACCTTTTCTTCTATTCTTTTAGGATAGTTTTAATGTAATATATATCATAAAGTAATTAATCAAGCCTTCTGAAACATGGAGTCAGATCCTCGTCTCTTCCCTCATCCTGGGACCCCTCTGAACACGGTCACAGGGACATTTCCCAGTGAGAGGAATGCTGGGTTTGTCTTTACAAACAAGGATTAATTCAATTTTGCAAAACCCCTCCTCTGCTCCCTGTCCCTTTGCCTCCATCTGTTTTTACAGCAACAATCAGGAAACGTCCCCTGTATGAGAATAATGTGGATTCATTCAACTGGACCGAATCTTTTTGAACTTCCTCGTTTGCCAAGCAAATTTTAATCAAGGAAAGCAAAGGACATTTAAGGTCTGGCTCAATGGAGGCTGACCAACCTGCTGGAAATGATATTTTGGGTGAATTTGTGCTGGTTCCCACAGGTGAAATAAAAACAAAGCTGGGTAAAAGGTGCAGCCTGCAAACCAGCAGCTCTGAGAGCAGTGGAACAAACTCTTTGTCATATTTGATGTAAAATCAGAGGTAAACCCACAACCTGGGCACTTCCAGTGTGAGAGGAATGACAGATTTGTCTTTCCAAACAAGCTGTGGGCCTGCTGGTAGATAAAACCAGGAGATAAACAAAGGAGAGTTTAAAAAAATGAGAGAAAAACAGTGGGAAGGATTCCACTGCTTGATGAATGGGAAAAGATATTTTGCTTTTAGAAATCACTGAAACGCTTTCAGGTTCACTGATAAATGAAATTGGATATTGAGAGATGAAAGAAACGATGGGGGAAACCCCCCTAAATTCTGTAAGAATTAAAAATGAAAAGGGAATGTTGTACGTTAGAGGGGAATCTCTGGTATCAGGTGTTTTGGGAAGTCTGAACATCTCAGGTATCTCAGAAATGGGGAAAACCCCATAAATTCCATAAGAATTAAAAATGAAAAGGGAGGGTTGTACATTAGAGGGGAATCTTTGGTATCAGGTGTTTTGGGAACCTCAGGTGTTTTGGGAACCTCTCAAGTACCTCAGAAATGGGGAAAGAGAGAAGGGAAATGTGGGAAATTGGGATAAAAAGGAGGCTGCGTCCTCCAAAAATTTGAGATCCCAGGGGAATGCCCCATGGCCTCTGCCTTTAATGGAATGAAGCCAAAGGACTCCTCTGCCTCCTTTTTGGAATAAACCTCTGCTGTTTGTGGATTGATTCTCCTGACACCAGGGTGGCACAGCACTGGTGTGCCCAAAACGTTTGGAGGAAGGACCATTCGAGGCGACAGCACCAGGTCTGAGCTCCACAAGAAAGACTTGCTCTGGACATTTCTGGATGTTGAAGGTTTTTGCCCTTTGTGCTTCGAGCTGCCCTTTGAATTTCGTTGAATTCCTTACAGGGGTGTCACAGGCTACTCACCTCTCCCAGTTTGTCCAGTTTAATGTAGGTTTCCAGCTTCCCAAAGCCAATATCTGACTGTGAGAGAGAAAGGAAAACATCACTGGCGAGGAGGGAACCTCATCCAGGGATGGCTGCACCTCCAGCAGGGTTTCCAGGGACTCTGGGCAGTGACAGTTGGGATTTTTACTCCATTTGCTGCCCAAACCCTCTGTGTGTCCTGAGAGGGAAGTGAAGGCGCAGGAACAACCCCCAGAGCCACATTCCTTATTCATGAGGGGCTCATGAATATTAATGACATGTCGCCCTGGCTTTGTTTTATTAATCAGACAGCACAGGCAGGTAAATTCCTCTCCTTCCCTCCTCCCTCCTCCTGAACGGGCATCTCGGATCCCCAAATGCCTCCTGAGGCCTGGCTGTGGTACCTGGGCACACCTGGTGTCTGCGCAGGGAGATTTTTGCTCCTGGTTTTTTGCACACAGTGTTTTTGTTCCAATTTCTGCTGCTGCAGCAAAGGAACGGAAATGCCAGCACTGGAGCCAAGGCTGATTCATTATTTATCCACATTTGCATTTGGGCTGAGCTGCAGGGAGGGTTTCCCTCTCCTGCTTTGGGAAGGAGCCAGGCTGAGAGGGCAGCCAGGTGTGCACAGGGCAGGGAGGAAGGAGGGAATGGCCCAGCAGGTGCAGGTGGGGAAAGGAGAATCATGGAATTATTGAGGCTGGAAAATCCCCGTGGGATCATCGAGTCCCAGCTGTGCCCGATCCCCACCCTGAGCACTCAGTGCCACCTCCAGGGATGGGCGCTCCAAACCCCCCTGGGCAGCCCCTTCCAGCCCTTTCCATGAGGAAAATCCTGCTGATGTCCAACCTGAGCCTCCCCAGCCCAGCCTGAGGCCGTTCCCTCTCCTCCTGTCCCTGTTCCCTGGGAGAAGATCCCCTGGCTGTCCTCTCCTGGCAGGGAGTTGTGCAGAGCCAGAAA
>NW_005054472.1:26850-28131 GCF_000277835.1 Geospiza fortis | reverse complement strand
CCCCAGCGCCCTCAGCTCCTCCTGGTGCTGCTGGGGCCGTGCTGGAAGGGCTGGGAAGGGGCAGGGACGTGAGGGGACCTCGGTGACAGCCAGGGGAGCTGGCACAGCAGGGCAGGGGACACTCGGGGGTGCTGTGCCTGGCACTGTCCCTCTGCTCGGTGTCACTCACAAGGGAGGCCCGGCGGGACATCCTGCTCAGGGGCTTGGGCAGCTCCAGGCTCTCCATCTGCAGCTTCTGCAGGAACTCGGGAGGCAGCCGGATGTCCATGGGCAGCGAGAGGGGGATGGTCTGGATCAGAGGATAAATCAAGGATCAGAAATCAGGATTCATCCCACCCCTGCCATGGGCAGGGACACCATCCCAGGCTGCTCCAAGCCCCATGCAGCCTGGCCTGGGATGATTCCAGGGATGCAGGGGCAGCCACAGCTTCACCCCAAACACAGGGATATCAGCTGGTTCATCCCATTTAGCTAAGAGAAACTGATAAATGGCATAAATGGGATAAATAGGATAACTGCTAAATGGGATATTCTGATGTTCACATCTGCAACGGTGACAGATTGTTACCATGATATTTTCTGAAAAATCTTCTTTGCCCAGGATTTTTCTCCTGAGAAAGCTGAGAAGCCTCAATAAATAAATGCAAACAATAATTACCTGATTGCTTTTGGAACATGATCTGGAGGTTGCTCACCAACAAGTCCATTTTTGATTGGTTTCATGTGAATTGTCATTAATTAATGACCAATCCCAGTCCAGCTGTGGCAGGACTCTGGTCAGTCACGGGTTTTTATTATTCATTCTTTTCTAGCTTTCTGATGTATCCTTTCTCTATAGTTTAGTATAGTTTTAGTATAGCATATGATTATAATACAATGTAATGTAATGTAATATAATGTAATATAATGTAATATAATATAATGTAATATAATATAATATGATATGATATGATGTAATATAATGTAATATATAATATAATATAATGTAATATATAATACCATATATTATAAATATAATAAAGTAATAAATTAGCCTTCTGAGAACATGGACACAGATTTATCATTTCCTCCCTGCCACGGGGCACCCCAAAAATCCCACATGGCAGCGCCACTCAAGGGAAGAGGGTGGTGGCACACGGTGGCAGTCACATCGGAGGATGCCAGGGCTGGTGTGTGACACTGCCACGTCCCAGAGCACACCCAGCCCACGGGGAGGTGGCACCCAGCTGTCCCCATGTCCCCCGCTGTCCCCAGCACTCACCTCCATGGAGCAGCGGCGCT
>NW_005054472.1:23168-26540 GCF_000277835.1 Geospiza fortis | reverse complement strand
CTGAATCTTTCAGAGAAAGAGAATTTATTGCTCCATTATCAGAAGAAATGAACTTCTTCCCACCTTGCTCAGCCGTTAGGATTCAGAGGAAGAAGCTGACACTGCCCAGACAGAATCCTGTGTTTGAATGGAATTTATGCATCATGGATGAGGTGTATGAATATGCAACAGGCTGTTGCTTTTAAGGGTTAATCCTCTGTTAACTGTGTCCTTTTTCAGGCTTGTGCTGCCCAGAAAGAGGTACCTGGACATCCATAACTCTTTGTCTCTATTGTCTCATATTGTCCTAATTCAATTTGTCCAAATTGTTATTACTCTAATTGTATTACTATTTTTTATAGCCATTTTATTACTATTAAACTTTTAAAATTTTAAAACCAAGTGATTGGCGTTTTTCACAAGAATGAGCTGCTGGAGGGGTGGCAGGAGCACCGAGGAGTGAGGGCGGGGCAGGGATGCTCTGGGGAATCTCTTCTTCCTTCTCTATATCCAGAGGGAATTCTGAGTTTTGCTCCGAATTCCTGGGGCTCTGCCACCCTCAGCATTGCCAGAGCACACCCTGCCTATCAAAGGGGCTGTGACAAAAATCCCAAATCCACCCCAGTGCTCTGCCACCCTCAGCATTGCCAGAGCACACCCTGCCTGCCGCCAGGGGTGTGACAGAAATCCCAAATCCCATCCCAGTGCTCTGCCACGGGGTGTGACAGAAATCCCAAATCCCATCCCAGTGCTCTGCCACCCTCAGCATTCCCACATCCACCAGGGGTGTGACAGAAACCCCAAATCTAAATCACTAAAAAGCGCTCTGCCACTTGTAGTACCCCTTGCTTTAGGCCTTTCCTTTTTATTACGAGTAAATGCTGAAATCACTTCTAGTACTCCTTGCTTCGGGCCTTTTCTTTTTATTGTAATAAACGCTGAAATTCCCTCATCCTGGCACTCCTGCGAACACCCTGACAGGGATCTTTCCTCCCAAAGCAGCGAAAGTGCCCTGGGAGTGCCGCCACCCGAGCCCTGTGCTGTCCCTGCCCTGTCCCTACCCTGTCCCCAGGGCTCGGGGACAATCCCGGCTGCGGGGATGATCTCATGGCTGTGGAGGGAGGCAGGGCTGGATTTTCAGGGCTGCTGAGCAGGGCTGGGCCCTGGCTGCGGTTTGCTGGGCTGATGGATGAGAGCTGGCAGGCCAGTGACCTGGCAAGGGCCGTGGGTTTGTGCCACGGGCACAGGGAGAGCAGAGAGCAGGGCTGGGGGCTCCTGGGCGCCAGGGGGCTTCAGAGGGGCTGAAACAGTGCCAGGGCTTTCCTGAAAAACGCCAGTCGCTTGTTTTCGAAATTTTAGAAGTTTAATAGAAATAAAAATGGTTATAAAAATAGTAATACAATTCAGAGTAATGATAATTTGGATTTAGGACAATATGAGACAACAAAGACAAAGAGCATGGATGTCTGGGTACCTTTTCCAGGCAGCAGGAAAAAGGACATGTTCTAACAAAAGGAGTAATCCTTAAGAGCAATGGTCTGTTGCATATTCATCCACTTCATCCATGATGCATAAATTCCATTCAAACACAGGATTCTGTCTGGTCAGTGTCAACTTTTTTACTTAATCTCTACAGCGCCAAAGAGGCTGAATGGAGCTCATTTCTTCTTGTTAGGAAAGCAATAAATTCTTTTCTCTGAAAGATTTAGGTGTTTGGTGGTTGTTTATCTAATAAGAGTGTCTCCTTACTTTCTTAGAGAGAGAAAAAAGAAAAACAAACTACACTAAACCAGTTCTTATTGTGACTAAAAAAATTACTTCCGAATTACAAGACTGCATTCACTATTAAAATGTTAATACAGCACTACTAATCAATACATCAAAATCCATTTGGTAAATATCTGCGTAGAGCCATCTAATATGCATTTCTCACAGCTTTGGTAAAACCCCTCCTCTGCTCCCTGTCCCTTTGCCTCCATCTGTTTTTACAGCAACAATCAGGAAACGTCCCCTGTATGAGAATAATGTGGATTCATTCAACTGGACCGAATCTTTTTGAACTTCCTCGTTTGCCAAGCAAATTTTAATCAAGGAAAGCAAAGGACATTTAAGGTCTGGCTCAATGGAGGCTGACCAACCTGCTGGAAATGATATTTTGGGTGAATTTGTGCTGGTTCCCACAGGTGAAATAAAAACAAAGCTGGGTAAAAGGTGCAGCCTGCAAACCAGCAGCTCTGAGAGCAGTGGAACAAACTCTTTGTCATATTTGATGTAAAATCAGAGGTAAACCCACAACCTGGGCACTTCCAGTGTGAGAGGAATGACAGATTTGTCTTTCCAAACAAGCTGTGGGCCTGCTGGTAGATAAAACCAGGAGATAAACAAAGGAGAGTTTAAAAAAATGAGAGAAAAACAGTGGGAAGGATTCCACTGCTTGATGAATGGGAAAAGATATTTTGCTTTTAGAAATCACTGAAACGCTTTCAGGTTCACTGATAAATGAAATTGGATATTGAGAGATGAAAGAAACGATGGGGGAAACCCCCCTAAATTCTGTAAGAATTAAAAATGAAAAGGGAGGGTTGTACATTAGAGGGGAATCTCTGGTATCAGGTGTTTTGGGAAGTCTGAACCTCTCAGGTACCTCAGAAATGGGGAAAGAGAGAAGGAAATCAGGATAAAAATGTGAGAGACCCCAGGGGAATGCCCCATGGCTTCTTCCTTGATTGGAATAAATCAAAGGACTCCTCTGTCTCCTTTTTGGCCATAAACCTCTGGTGTTTGTGGATTAATTTTCCTGACAAGTGGCTCCAAAAGGATGGGGAAAGGAGGTAAAGATTCACAGAAGGCTGGCAGAGGTGAGGGGAGAGGGGTCTGGGCTGCCCTGGGGCAGGGACGTGCCAGCCCAGCCCTCCCTGCCCTGCTCTGCTCCATTCCCAACCCCAAAGGGCTGGAGCTGCCCCGGGGCTTGCAGGACCCTGCAGGGAACTCAGGGTGAAGCTGTGGCCTTGCAGGACCCTGCAGGACCTTAGTGTGAAGCTGTGGCCTTGCAGGACCTTGCAGGAGCTCAGTGTGAAGCTGTGAGCTTGCAGGACCTTGCAGGGAGCTCAGGGTGAAGCTGTGAGCTTGCAGGACCTTGCAGGGTGAAGCTGTGAGCTTGCAGGACCTTGCAGGGTGAAGCTGTGAGCTTGCAGGACCTTGCAGGGTGAAGCTGTGAGCTTGCAGGACCTTGCAGGGTGAAGCTGTGAGCTTGCAGGACCTTGCAGGGTGAAGCTGTGAGCTTGCAGGACCTTGCAGGGTGAAGCTGTGAGCTTGCAGGACCTTGGTGTGAAGCTGTGGCCTTGCAGGACCTTGCAGGAGCTCAGTGTGAAGCTGTGAGCTTGCAGGACCTTG
>NW_005054472.1:19749-23019 GCF_000277835.1 Geospiza fortis | reverse complement strand
GCCACACCAAAGGAAGGAAAGCAGCCACAGGCAGCCCTTTTTTATAAATATATTTCTATATTTCAACTCCTCCTCTGCCCAAACAAGCTTTGATCTCCCAAGGAAAGGGGCCAGGACCCTCCTCTGCCTGCCTGCCTGCCTTAGAACTTTGAATTCCTTTGCTGAGTGTGAATTAGAACTTTGAATTCCTTTGCCTCCTCTCCAGGCTCTGAGCTCGGGTTCTTCACCCTCCTTCCTCCCCCTCACCATCATTTCTTCAGGGCCTGGTGTTCCCCTGGGGGCTCTGGTTTGTCCTTTCCAGCCCAAACACTGAATTTTGGGAGGGCAGAGCAGGCTGTGGGTGTTTGGGGGCTGCTGATGGATGCCCCCAAACCCACCCAGCCCTGATCCCTCTGTAAAAAACAGGCTCAGGTTCCACCAAGGTGACATTGCTGGTGACACGATGTGTCCAGGCTGGAAAGCTGTTTGATTTTCCAGCCTGGAATAAAAAAAAAAACCAACCCAAACCTGTTTTTGCTCCTTTTATCAGCATTTGTGGGGGTGAGGTGGTGAGAATGAGGGGATGGGGAGGACAGGGCTGGGGATTTCTCACCACCTGGGGCAGCTTTGTCCCCTGCCTGTCCCCTCACAGGAGCCAGAGCAGCTCTGGAGCATGGCATGGTGCAAGTGGAATGGGAGCAGCTTTGGGGTCCCTTCCAACCCAAATCTTCCCTGATTTTGTGATTCTGGCACTCAGAGCCGCCAAGGTTTGGGATTTTCAGCCTGGGAACACCAGAGATTTCTGAGGCTGGAGGGAAACCAAACTCCAGGCAATTCCCTGAGGAAGGGAGAGCCCAGGTGTGGATCCCTGCTGGGATCTGCTGTCACAGACATTTCTTTTATGAAAAATCCTCTTTCAGGTTTTTTCTTGCTGAAGTTGAGAGTTTCAGCAACAAGACATAAACAATAGATTATCTGCTGCTGTAGAATGCAACAAGTCTGTCTGGATTGGCCCAACTTGCATGTTTATAATTAATGACCAATCCAGAACTGAGATCTCTGCTGGTTTGTTATTCATTCTTTACTTGCTATTCTTAAGTAGCTAGCAGCTTCTAGAAACTCTCCTTTCTTTTTCTTTTTAGTACAGTATAGTAGATGTATGTATCATAACATAATAAATCAAGCCTTCTGTAATGGAGTCAAAGATCTCCGTCTCTTCCTTCACCCAAACACCCTTGTGACCACGGTCACAATCTGCCCCTGTCCCTGGAGCCAGGATCACCTGAGCTGGCCCTGGCTGTCACCAGGGCGGGCTCTGGATCATGAGGACACAGCGAGCCCAAGGACAGCCCCAGAGATCCTGCCCTGAAGGAGCTCCAGCATCCTGGGCAGCCAGGCTGGCACGGCCGGGCCCTCCCCGTGCCAGGCACTGACATCAGGGCTCAGCCCCTTCCGAGAGGGCAAACAGAGCCTGAACGGGAGCTGGGGGCACGGGAGAGGCCAGGCTGTGGCACAGCTGGCAGGAGGCAGCGTGGTGTGGCTGGGATTTACCCGGTGTGAGCCCAGCCCGGCTCTGCCCAGCTCCCCAGGAGCTCTGCCCAGCTCTGCCCCAGGCTCTGCCCAGCTCCCCAAGCTCTGCCCAGCTTTGCCCGGCTCCCTGAGCCCAGCCCGGCTCTGCCCAGCTCCCCAAGCCCTGCCCAGGCTCTGCCTAGCTCTCCCCAGGCTCTGCCCAAGCTCCTCAAGCTCTTCCCAGCTCTGCCAGGCTGCCCAGGCTCTGCCCAGCTATGTCAGGCTCCCTGAGCCCAGCCCAGTTCTGCCCGGCTCCCCAAGCCCAGCCTGGCTCTGCCTGGCTCTGCCCAAGCTCTGCCCAACTCCCCAAGCTCTGCCCAAGCCCTGCCCAGCTCTACAAGGCTCTGCCCAGCCCTGCCCATCTCTCCCCAAGCCCAGCCTGGCTCTGCCCAAGCCCTGCCCAGCTCTGCCCAGCTCTGCCCGAGCACGGCTGCCCAGGCTGGGCTGCTCCCAGTGCCTGCAGCATCCCCAGCCTGCCCCGAGCCTGCCCCAGCCTGCACCTTGCCCAGGTTGGGATTTAACCCAGCCTGCCCCAGGGGCTGTGCTGGCACAGGGGCTGTGTCAGGTTTGGATTTAACCCTTCATCTCCCTGGGGGCTCAAAACCAACGCACAGGGAGGGGCAAAGGCTGCTCCAGCGAGCCCCGGGCGCTGCCCAGGACAGAACAGCCCCTTTGGCTTTGGGAACGTCAGCCTGGAGCCCCCACAGGGGTCACCCCCCTCTTCTGGGGAGGCAGGGGGAGATCCCACATGTCCCCACCCTCCACCTTAACCACAGCTCCCCATTTTGTGCAAATTCCCTTCCCTCCCATCCAGCTTTCCTGGTGAAGGATAAATCTCTGTGCAGCTTTAATGCCGAGGTGTTGCTCACACAGAACAAGGGGCAGACACTTCCACAAACCCCGAGGTGCCTGGAGAGGCTCTCACCCAGCCCAGGGGCTCCTCACCTTCGTTCCTCTGGTTGTTGAGCTGGTTGAACTGCTCCGTGAACTCTGTCAGGGACTCCTCGATGGTCTCCGTGCGCGGCACCGAGAGCGAAAATCTCCTCTTGAAGTTTTTCATCTTGTTCATCTTCCCTCGAGCTGCCAGGGACGGCAGAGCCCTGCAGGGAAAGGGGACAGCAGGCTCAGAGGGATGGACAACACCAGGATGGGCCCCCAACCCCAAGGCTGCTGTTCTTTGGGGTTGGCAGCATCCTGACCCCAATTCCCACCCCACAGTTGCTGCTCTTTGGGGTTGGCAGCATCCTGATCTGAATTTCCACCCCATAATTGCTGCTCTTTGGGGTTGGCAGCATCCTGATCTGAATTTCCACCCCCAACTGCTGCTCTTTGGGGTGGCAGAATGCCAACACAAATTTCTCCCCCACAACTACTGCTTTTTGAGGTTGGCAATGCCCCGACCCAATTCCCACCCCACAGCTGCTGTTCTTTGGAGTTGGCAGGATCCTGACTGGAATTCCCACCCCACAGCTGTTCCTTTTTGGGGTTGGCAGCATCCTGACTGGAATTCCCACCCCACAGCTGCTGTTCTTTGGGGTTGGCAGCATCCTGACATGAATTTCCCCCACAGGGGTCCCTGGGACATCCCTTCTCTGGGTCAGAGCAGAGGAGGAGCCACAGAAATTGGGTTTTCAGAGCTGGCTCTGGTCAGGAGGTGCAGGGAAGGTTTTTTGAGCCCAGAGGAGGGCTGTGCACACTCAATCACAGGCTGTGCCTTGGAAA
>NW_005054472.1:9647-19635 GCF_000277835.1 Geospiza fortis | reverse complement strand
ATGCCTGGACAGTGGGGAAAGCAGGCTGAAAACAGAAGGAAAGCGAGAATAAGACAAAACACTGATGGAAAAGACTCAATCCCACGTTTCTCACTGGAAAAGGAGACTCCTCTCCCCTGGCAGTGCGGCCTCAGCCTTGTCCTTGCAGCAAAGAGCCAGCAGTGAAATGCTGAGTGGGGGCAGCATGGGCAGGGGGGATCCCCCAAATCCCAGCCTGGGGGATGCTCTCAGCTCAATCCCAGCTCGATCCCAGCTCCATCCCATCTCCATCCCAGCTCGATCCCAGCTCGATCCCAGCTCCATCCCATCTCCATCCCATCTCCATCCCAGCTCCATCCCAGCTCCATCCCAGCTCCATCCCAGCTCCATCCCAGCTCCCGGTGTCTCCTCCCACAGGGCGTCAGAATCGCCTTAACCGCAGATGAGATTAAGGCAATAAAACCCTTAAAGGAAGAAAACCCTCGGGGCACGGAGCTGGCCCTGGGCGCGGCTTTGCCTTTCCTGCTTTGGCTCTTGCCAGGATCAGGCTGGAACTGCTGCTTGTGTGGAGTTTGGGCTGCAACCCCGCTGCAATTCCTCCTGCCCAGCACAGATCCAGCACGGATCCACCACTCCCTGGATTTACAGACACGAAATCCCAGAATCCCAGACCGGTTTGGGTTGGAGGGACCTTGGGAATCATCTCACACCATCCCCTGTCCCAGGTTGCTCCAGACTCTGTCCAACCTGGCCTTGGACACTGCCAGGGATGGGACATCAGCGTCCCACCCCCCTTCCAGCCTCAGGCCTGAGCAGTTTGGGTCTCTCCCACTCCTCTTCCCAACCCCAGCAGTGTGGGGATGCTCCTCCTGCATCCCTCATCCTCTGGACATCCCCACCAGGGGATTTTCCATGAACAGCCCTGCACTCTAACACTGCTCTCAGCCCCCAGCCCAATCTGAAGAGCTCAATCACCCCTTGGTACCAAACAAACCCCAAACCTTCTCAGGGATGGTTTTTTTCCCACAGGGAGCAACTCAGCCCCTTCCCCCTGGGTGTCCCCACCCCTGCTTTTCCCAGGTTGTCCCCAGAGCCCCCTCAGGTTTATCAGCACTACCCCGGGTTCTTAATGCTGCTCTCAGCCCCCCAGCCCAATCTGAAGAGCTCAATCACCCCTTGGTACCAAACAAACCCCAAACCTTCTCAGGGATGGTTTTTTCCCCACAAGGAGCAGCTCAGCCTCTTCCCCCTGGGTGTCCCCACCCCTGCTTTTCCCAGGTTGTCCCCAGAACCCCCCCAGGTTTATCAGCACGGCCCCAGGGCGATCGCAGCGCTCCAGACTGATGGCGCACCGCATCCCCGTCGCCAGGACAACGGCACCGCCCAGCCCGGCGTGCCTGCGTGTGAAAGCTTTAAAAGACGATCCCTCAGCAATAGAAACACTCTGCCGGGAGCCTGCCAGGCTCTGCGGCGAGGCACGGCACCCTGCAGCGGGTGAATCCCCTGAAAATCCCGGGAATTCACCTGAATCCCGGGAATTCACCCGAATCCCGGCGATTCCCTGCCCCCGCCTTCCCGAGGCTGAAGGCTCGGCCGTGCTGGGGGGGTTTGCCGGGGGTGGGAAGGGAGGCAGGAGGGTTGGAGATGCCTCCACTCTGTTTTCAGACATTGGAATGTTTTCCCAGCGCTGCAGGAACGTGCCCGGACACGGTGAGGAGGTGGCACCGGGGATGCTCTGGGCTCCAAAGGAGATTCAGGAGACCCAGAAGTGAATCCAGCTCCTGGTCCCACACTGGGGACAAAGTCCCAGCCTGGCAGGGGCTGGAATGGGATAAGCAGAACATGAAGCAGGATTTTGGGATCTTGGGAAGGTGCTTGGCTGAGCAATTCCTGCTTTAATCATCCCCCACCGAGCTGATCCATGACCTCCTTTGATCCTTTGGTCAGGATCAAATCTGGGTCAGGAAAGATGCAGGGAACAGGAAAAGCACTCAGGTGAATGAGGAAAACGAGAAGAAGTGGTGTCTCCATCCATAACCTCCTCTGATCCTTTGGACACGTTCAAATCTGGGTCAGGAAAGATGCAGGGAACAGGAAAAACACTCAGGTGAATGAGGAAAACGAGAAGAAGTGGTGTCTCCATCCATAACCTCCTCTGATCCTTTGGACACGTTCAAATCTGGGTCAGGAAAGATGCAGGGAACAGGAAAAACACTCAGGTGAATGAGGAAAACGAGAAGAAGTGGTGTCTCCATCCATAACCTCCTCTGATCCTTTGGACACGTTCAAATCTGGGTCAGGAAAGATGCAGGGAACAGGAAAAACACTCAGGTGAATGAGGAAAACGAGAAGAAGTGGTGTCTCCATCCATAACCTCCTCTGATCCTTTGGACACGTTCAAATCTGGGTCAGGAAAGATGCAGGGAACGGGAAAAACACTCGGGTGAATGATGAAGATGAGGAGAAGTGCTGTCTCCATCTTCCTTCCCCTCCCCACAAAGCTGTGGATGTTTTACAGGGAATCAGCTCCTCAGCGCCACAGAACTGCTCCACAAATCCAGATCCTTCCTGTGGGAATGCCAGCAGCTCCAGGCTGCTAAATATAAACCTGGGAGAGGAGAGGAGCGGAGAGAGGGGTAAAAATAGCCCGGGGCTCGCTGCAGCCTCTCCTGCCACGCCCGAGCCTCTCCCTGCTCCTGGTCTCGCATCCCCGGGCTCATTTTTCCAGCTACACCTGGACCTGCTCGGAGTTCACGTTAAAGCTGGGATTTATGGGGTCCCAAAGCTGGGATTTATGGGATTGTGCTTGTCCTGAGCCCTTGGCTTCTCCCCAACAGGAATTCTCCTTCCCCAACAGGAATTTGCCCTGTCCCATATGGATATAGGATCCCAAAGCTGGGATTTATAGGATTTATGGGATTGTGCTTGTCCTCACCCCTCAGCTCCTTCCCCTACAGGAATTTGCCCTGTCCCATATGGATACAGGATCTCAAAGCTGGGATTTATGGGATTTATGGGATTGTGCTTTTCCTCAGCCTGACAGGAACTCACCCTGTCCCATATGGATACAGGATCCCAAAGCTGGGATTTATGGGATTGTGACCTGGAATTTATGGGATTTATGGGATTGTGCTTTTCCTCAGCCTGACAGGAACTCACCCTGTCCCATATGGATACAGGATCCCAAAGCTGGGATTTATGGGATTGTCCTTGTCCTCAGCCCTTGGCTTGTTCCCTGACAGGAATTCTCCTTTCCTGACAGGAATTTGCCCTGTCCCACACAGATACAGTATCCCAAAGCTGGGATTTATGGGCTTTATGGGACTGTGCTTGTCCTCAGCCTGACAGGAACTCACCCTGTCCCATAGGAATACAGGACCCCAAAGCTGGGATTTATGGGATTGTGATTGGGGATTTATGGGATTGTGCTTGTCCTCAGCCCTTGGCTCGTTCCCTGACAGGAATTCGCCCTGTCCCATACGAATACAGGATCCCAAAGCTGGGATTTGTGGGATTGTGATTGGGGATTTATGGGGTTGTTCTTGTCCTCAGCCCTCGGCTCCTTTTCAACAGGAACTCACCTTGTCCCATATGGGATCCATACAGGATCCCAAAACTGGGATTTGCAGGAAGCACCCACAACCTTTGTGCCAGGGGGAATTTAGGGTCAGGCTGGGGCAGGAAATGTGGGGTTCCAGGGGGAATTTAGGGTCAGGCTGGGCAATGTGGGGTTCCAGGGGGAATTTAGGGTCAGGCTGGGCAATGTGGGGTGCCCCACAGCCCCTCAGGGTTCCTGGAGCTTCACCCACACCCTCCAGCCACATTCCTTGTGGGATAAAGAAATCCCTTTTCACAGCTGCTCTCCCCAGCACGGATTTCAAAGGAAGAACTCCTAGCGACTGCCTCTTTAATTTTGTTTAATTTTGTTTAATTTTGTTGGGTTTTTTCCCCCCCCCTCAGAGTGCTAAAGGAAGCGGTGGCATTTATTGACTTTCCGAGGGAAAGCGACACTTGTTAAGCAAAGCAATGACATCACTTTTGCTTTTACAGCCCGGCAGGAAGGGCAGCAATCCCTGGATGCTGCCGGGGATGCAGAGCGAGCCGGATCATTAACAGCAGGCAGGAACATGACGCGAAGGGAAGGAGCAGTTTCACACGGCAATGAGGAATTTAGGCAAAAAAAATGAAATCACCCTGCTTGGAACCTGGCCAAAAAGCAGGATTAAACCAGCAGGGCGAGGGATCTGCATTTACTGGAACTGGGCAGGAGGGTAAATACCCGGCTGGAACACTTGGAAGAGCCCCAGAGGTGAATCCCAGCAGGAAAGCTCCTCACAGAGGCACACGAGGAGTTAAGGATCCTTGAAATGCCCTCAAGGCTGTGTGTTGCAGACATCTTTTCCACTAAAACCTTTTCTTTAAGATTTTTTTCCTTCTGAGAAGCTGTAGCCTCAGAAACAAATGTAAGCAATAAGTTATCTGCTGCTGTAGAATGCAACAGGTCTGTCTGGATTAGCCCAGATTAGATGTTTAGAAATAATGGCCAATCCAAAACTGAGAGCAGAGTTTGTGATCATTCTTTACTTTTCTATTCTTAAGTTAGCAGCTTCTGAAAAGCTTTCCTGCTTTTTCCTTTTAGCATAGTTTAAATAGATGTATATATCATAAAATAATAAATCGAGCCTTCTGATCATAGAATCACATCTACGTCTCTTCCTTCATCCCAAAAACCCTTGTGACAGTGGTCACAGGTGTGTCTGGAAATCACCTTTGCAGCTCCTCGGTGAGCTGTTCCGCCTGGGAATGGCTCTCTCCTGAGTTTCTACAGCTTCCCTGCTCTGGAATTCCTGAGCCAGGTATTTTAGGCATCACCAGGTGTGAAATACAAAGCTGTGTTTCGTGTCAGGTACAAACAGGTGACGTGTGTATTTGTGAGTGCGCCGACAGTGGGAGAGCTGTGAATTCTAATAATAACCAAGGAAAATAAAGCATGGAAAAAGGCCTTTGAAATTAACCCTAGTTGATTTAGGAGCATTGGAATTAAAGTGTTAAAGATGTTACCCTATTGAAGAAAAGAAAAACAGCTTGAGAAATGAAGATGAACACCCTTCAAGGATTTATGGTTTCGACCAAGGGAAGCTGGACATCACTGTTATGAGGTTTATAGTCCTTGCAATTAAAAGGTGGACCCACATCTGGGGAGCTGGACCCCACCAGATGGGATTCGTCTTTCTTCTCTCGGAAACCAGACCCCCACCATCTGGGGATACTCCTTTAAAAACACATCCTGAGAAAAACTAAATCACCATAGTGTATAGAATTGTGATGTAATAATTTGGAATAAATATTGCTGATGAATAAAAAAATTGGAAATAGAAACTGCTGAAAAAAACTGATGAGTACCCCTATAAATACCTGTAATCTTCAATTATCGGTGTGCAGTTGGAGGGAAAACTTCCCCCACTGTACCCAGCGCTGTATTGCTCATACTTTACCATATTAGATAATAAATTGATTGCTGCTTGAATATTGGCCTAGTCAAGCTTCTTATTTATAACACAGGGTATGGAGCTGTCCCCTCCCTCCTCCAGCAAAGCTTTGCAGCACTAATTATTGCCTCTCAAAAATCATCAATTCTCTGGTTTTTTCCTTACCATTTTACCAGATTCCTGCCCCCATTTCCCAGCTGAAAGAGAGGAAGGCTCGGAGGGAAAAGTTTGCTTGTTTTAAACCCTTTTTTTTTTTGTTTATTTATTTATTTTTTAATCCCTGGAGAGATTACCAGTTGTGTTTACAAGGCAGGCTGAAAAGCCCTATTCAGCACTTGGTGCTCCTGGCTATGAGGTGGCATCGATTCACTCCTGCAAGGCCCAGAGAAATGGGGATTTCTGCTCCTCCTCGCGGAGCTTTTATTTGCTCAGCAAACACGGCAATCCTGCAACGCTGTGTGTGGCTGCAGGGCCCAACCAACCCTGCTGGAATTCACAGAATTCACAGAATCACTGGGTCAGAAGAGATCTTAAAGATCATCGAGTCCAACCCAGCCCCAACAGCTCAACTCAACCCTGGCACCCAGTGCCACATCCAGGCTTTGTTAAACACACCCAGGGATGGTGACTCCACCACCTCCCCGGGCAGAACATTCCAGAACTTTATCACCTTTCTGTGAAAAGCTTTTTCCTAATATCCAACCTGTGGCATTCACATTCTCTGTTAAAATCCCTTCGCCCAGCATTTTTCTCCTGGGAAGCTGAGAAGCCTCAGAGAAAAAGAAAACAATTCTTATCTGGTTTGCTTGGGCTCTCTTGGAATGCCACAGGGATAAATCAGGAATGATGGCAAGGCATCCTCACCCCTCCCTCCCTTGCTGTCAGCTGGTTTGGATTCCCTTGGGAGGTGAGACCCTGGGGAATGTGAAACCCTGCACTCACAGCATTCCCATCCCCCTGCTGCGGAATTCCAGCCGGGAATTCCTTGTTAAGAGACAACCAGGCAGGCAAAGCCCCGTTCTGAGAGTCAGGAGAACACAGGGATGGCCTGGGGAGGGTGGATCCATGGAAAACTTCCTGCCAGGTCACTACAGACTCATGGAAGCACAGAATGGAGTGGGCTGGGAGAGACCTTAGAGCTCATCCCATTCCCATGGGCTGGGATCTTGAGGCTCATCCCAATTCCCATGAACAGGGATCTTAGAGCCCATCCCATTTCCATGGGCTGGAATCTTAAAGCTCATCCCATCTCCCCGAGCAGGGATCTTGAGGCTCATCTCATCTCCACAAGCAGGGATCTTAGAGCTCATCCCATTCCCATGAACAGGGACCTTAGAGCTCATCTCATTCCCATGAACAGGGATCTTAGAGCCCATCCCATTTCCACTTCAGGTTGCTCCAAGCTGCCCTTGGCCACTCCCAGGGCTGGGATTCCAACCTGTGCTGGCTGCAGGGATGGGAGGGAAGGGCAGCCCTTTGCTGGACGCTCATTCCCGCTCGGGTTTGGAGCTGACAACGAGCCCACTAACGGGAGCGCACAAAGGACCTTTGTTCTGGGATATTTTGCCTTTCTCTGTGCCCTCAGCTCTCCCTCGGCTCCTGGTGAGCTCAGGGCAGCTCTGAGCGAGGCATCCCAGTGCCAGCCATTATTCCAGCAGCTCAGAACACTGGGCACTTATTCCCTAACCTGGGAGAAGTGGCCAGAGCTCAGCTGCAGCAACAATGGGGCCACTGCTGGCCACTTGGGCCACCCCGGTGCTGGGGCAGCTCAGGGCTCGCATTGTCCCCACCCTGCCGGGGTCGTGTCAGAGCTTCCCTGGTACTTGCAGCATCCCCAGGGCGGGAGCAGCCTGCATTCTGAGGATTCTGAAGATTCTGAGGATTCTGAGGATCTCTGCACTCAGAGATTCACAGCCCTTGGATCAGCAGGTGCCCTGCATTGCTGGTTTGCTCCAGAAGGGCTGGAAGTGGGAAATATCAGCAAAACTGAGCAGGAATTTCTCCCTCAGACACAATCCTGAGGATTCTGAGGATTCTGAGGATTCTGAGGATTCTGAGGATCCCTGCACTCAGAGATTCACAGCCCTTGGATCAGCAGGTGCCCTGCATTGCTGGTTTGCTCCAGAAGGGCTGGAAGTGGGAAATATCAGCAAAACTGAGCAGGAATTTCTCCCAGACACACAATCCTGAGGATTCTGAGGATCCTGAGGATCCTGAGCATCCCTGCACTCAGAGATTCACAGCCCTTGGATCAGCAGGTGCCCTGCATTGCTGGTTTGCTCCAGAAGGGCTGGAAGTGGGAAATCAGCAAAACTGAGCAGGAATTCCTCCCTCAGACATAATCCTGAGGATTCTGAGGATTCTGAGGATCCTGAGGATTCTGAGGATCCCTGCACTCAGGGAGTCACAGCCCCTGGATCAGCAGGCGCCCTGCACTGCTGGAAGTGGGAAAGGTTTTCCACTCTCTGTTGAACAGGAATTTTCCTCCTGAGCCCCAAGGCCTCTTCCTGGTACAGGAGAACGAGGCTGAAAGGAAGTTTGGTGCAAAACGAGGATATTTGGGAATGGAATCCCATGAGCTGCAGAGTGGGAGCAGCCCCGGGAGCTGGGTTTGACCCGGGGGGTGACACAGCTCGGCAGGGACAGCTGAGCACAGGGATCCCAGCCCGGCTCCCCTTTCCAAAAAGATATTTAAAGCACCAGGAGTGACATCCTGGACACCCGATAGCCCCATGGAATTTGAGAAATGCAGCCACCTCTGGCACACAGGAAAAGAGGGGGACAAAGAGCAGCACAGAAACAGCGAAGAAGGGGAAGCCAAATCCTTGGGAAAAGCCTTTCCAGAGGGATCCTGGCCTCAAAGGCTCTGGACAGGATTAAATTTCCCAGAAAAAAAACCCACACAAACCAGCTGGAATCTAAACAAAACCTCAGGTTTCTGTGGAGGAGCAGCACCAAGAGCACTCAGAGCAATTAAGAGCTTGGCTCTTTGCCATGGGTTTTTGAGGAGACTGGAAATGTTTTGTCTTGACAAAAGGACTTGGAAAAAACCTGAAATCTCTGCCTGTTTTGCTCCACAGCTTGGAGACACCTGGATTTCCACATCCTAAGGAAGAGCTGGAGAGATTCACATGGGATTATTGCTCCATCCTCTCCCAACAGGATCCCAGCTCCTTGGAGCTCCCGAACCAGCCCCAAACCTCCCTGGGGCAGATTTTCGTGCAGAGCAGGGATGGAATAAGAGGGGAAGGTGCTGCTGACCTCCTGTCCCCCCTCCAGTCACTCCCAGTCCCAGCCACGGCCGGGGCTTCCCCCAGGACAAAGCTCTGGAGCAGCAGTGCCACAGTTTGGCATTAAAGGCACAAAAACACCCCTGGGCTGAAGGGTTGGAAATCTGATTTATTTAAAGCCCTGCGAGGGTCACGTGGTTGGGAGGGAGGGAGCAAACCCTGACTGCACTAAGCTGGGATTAAACCTTAAACCAGCCCTGCACCCATCCTTGGAGGGCCCTGTGTGTATGGGGGAATATCCCGTATTTCCCCCTGGGATGGGGAGGAAAAGCAGCCGCAGGGAGGGGGGTGAGGAGGAGCCAACATTTGAGGGACCAGAGGGCTTCCAAGCACAGCAGGAGCTGTGATCAGTATTATTTTTATTTCAATAAATATAGAAATAGAATTATTTTGAGATCCCTCTCTCCCAGAAAGAGAAATCCTGCAAAACCTTTCATCCTGACCCTTTGTCATCCTGATGATCTCAGGGCCCCAAGCTGGGTGAGATGTGGGGTCTGTGGGATCTGTGGGGTCTGGGGGATCTATGAGATCCTCCTGGCCTGGCTCTGCTTCCCAGCTGAGGGACAGATCATCCCAGTCCTTGCTTTTCCCCTAAAAAATTAAACTTTTCCATAACTGCCCCTGAAAAACCTCCCAACAAAACTCCAGTTTTATGTTACCTCCTTATTAAAATTATCTCCAATTTCACTTCCAAGTTAAGAAAAAGGCAATGGAATAGAGAGATCCCAAGTGCAATAAACAGATTATTCCTGCCTCAGTGCAAGCTCTGATCCCTTTCCTGGGGAGGAAATGTTTCAGGCCTGTCTGGAAACCTGGGTGAGCACGGAGTGTTTGGATAAACCTTGCTCCTTGTTAAACTGTAAATGCCATCTGTGCCACCCAGCCAAGGCCAGCCCCGTGTCCTCAAAGCTGTGGTGTCACTTGTAGACAAAACAAATACATTGGTGGCGCTGAAAAGCATGAATTTTCCTTTTAGTATTTTTATACTTTATTTAAATTATTTTCATATTAATTAATATTAAAATGATTTTTAAATTATTACTATTTAATAGAATTAAATAATATATCAATGTTTTTATTTAATAAAAATATTTTAATATTTTATTTTTAAGATTTTTTTTTCACTTCAATCCCAGCTTCTCTCTGCTATAGAAGCCTCGCTGGGGGAGGGAGCCCCAGTGTCCTTGACAAGCCAGGCTGGTTCCTGCACAAGCCTTGGAGAGATAACAG
>NW_005054472.1:1987-9627 GCF_000277835.1 Geospiza fortis | reverse complement strand
GGAAAGAGAGGGATCTCCCCCAGGAAAAGTCATGGCTGGGCCCCCAGGCCTTGGACACTGCAGCCTGCTGGGCATGAAAGAGGGGTCAGAAGCAGAAAAGAATGAAAATAAATAAATATTGTGCTTTTCCACCACTCCAAATAGATGAATTTCCATGTGGTTTTCACAGGAGTGGAGGAAAATCTGCGTTAAAAAGAGATGACACTGAGCAGGGCCTTGGGCACTGTCAGGGAGAGGTGCTGGCCTGCAGTCTGCTGTGCATTAAAGAGAGATCAAAAATGTGAGAATAATGTAAATAAATTCATATATTGTGCTTTTCCCCCACTCCAAATCAAAACATAAAGGAATTTCCATGTGGTTTTCACAGGAGTGGAGGAAAAAAGGGATGGCACCAAGCAGGGCCTTGGACACTGTCAGGGAGAGAGGCCTTGAACACTGCTGCCTTCTGTGCATAGAAGAGGCGTCAGAAACGTAAAAATAATGGAAATAAATTAAAATATTGTGCTTCTCCTCCCACTCCAAATGAAAACATACAAGAATTTCCATGTGGTTTTCACAGAACTGAGGAAAATCCACATTAAAAAAGTGATGACACAGAGCAGGGCCTTGGGCACTGTTAGGGAGAGAGGCCTTGGACACTGCAGCCTTCTGTGCATTAAAGAGGTGTCAGAAACGTAAAAATAATGGAAATAAACTCAAATATTGTGGTTTTCTCTACCTCCAAATGAGAACATAGAGGAATTTCTATGTGGTTTTCACAGGAGTGGAGGAAAATCCACACTAAAAAAGGGATGACACTGAGCAGGGCCTTGGGCACTGTCAGGGAGAGGAGAAACCTTGGATACTCCAGCCTGCTGTGCATTAAAGAGGCATCAGAAGCAGAAAATAATGAAAATAAATTCAAATATTGTGCTTTTCACCCCACTCCAAATCAAAACATTAAGGAATTTCCATGTGTTTTTCACAGGAGTGGAGGAAAATCCACGTTAAAAAGGGATGACACCAAGCAGGGCCTTGGGCACTGTCAGGGAGAGGTGCTGGCCTGCAGCCTGCTGTGCATTAAAGAGAGATCAAAAATGTAAAAATAATGTGAATAAATTCATATATTGTGCTTTTCCCCCACTCCAAATCAAAACATAAAGGAATTTCCAAGTGGTTTCCACCGGAGTGGAGGAAAATCCATGTTAAAAAAGGGATGACACAGAGCAGGGCTGTTCCAAGTGCATCCAATCCTCCTCTCCTGCCTCCCAGCTGATAAGGAAAAGCTGGAGATAAGGCAGGATTAGAACCCTGAGGTTTGAATAGAGGAGGGATTTTGGCCCAGGCTCTCTCAGCAGGGTCTCCCAGTGCTCCCAGTTGTGATGTGGTTCAGCACTGGTGTGGCTGCCTGTGCCTGCTGCAGGCTGGGCCTGCCATGCTATGATAGCACAATTAGTGGCACAATTAATCGTTAATCAGGGGGGATTGGGAGGATTAAGTTCTTAAACAGCACATGTGCTGCTAATGGTGATTTATAAAAATGCTCCTTCCCCCTCGGATGCTCTGCTGGGTTTGCCTGGAATTAAAATGCCCCAGTTGAGCCTTTTCCGGGCACTTTTCTGAGGAAATGGCTCTGCCCATCCTGTGTGGGGAATTTGGGGG
Organism: Geospiza fortis; assembly: GCF_000277835.1. Taxonomy (NCBI): domain Eukaryota; kingdom Metazoa; phylum Chordata; class Aves; order Passeriformes; family Thraupidae; genus Geospiza; species Geospiza fortis. The sequence goes on along the minus strand of NW_005054472.1, from coordinate 7,986 downwards.
AATCCAGAAGATCCCAGCCAGGCTCTGCAGGGACAGGGCACCCACGGCAGTGAGGGGACAGAGGCGGGACAGAGATGGGACAGAAATGGGACAACAATGGGACAGTGATGGAGCAGTGATGGGAGAGCATGGGACAGTGACAGGACAGTGAGGGGACAGTGATGGGGCAGTGAGGGGACAGAGATGGGACAGTGATGGAGCAGTGATGGGATAACAATGGGACAGTGATGGGACAGAGATGGGATAACAATGATGGGGCAGTGATGGGACAGCGAGGGACAGCATGGGACAATATGGGACAGAGATGGGGCAGCAATGGGACAGAGATGGGACAGAGATGAGATAGGAATGGGACAATGATAGGACAGTGATGGGATAATTATGGGACAGAGATGGGACAGTGATGAGCTAATGATGGGATAATAATGGGACAGAGGTGGGATAATAATGGGACAGCAATGGACAGTGATGGGACAGGGATGAGAAAGAGATGGGACAGCAATGAAACAGTGATGGGACAGAGATGGGACAGCAGTGGGACAGTGAAGTGACAGCAATGGGACAAAAATGGGACAAAAATGGGACAGCAATGGGACAATGATGGGGCAGAGATGGGGCAGTGATGGGACAGAGATGGGACAGCAGTGGGACAGCTCCTGCTGCTCCTGCTGTCCCCAGGGCCTTTGGGAGCCACAGCTCAGCAGAGGATGTGGCAGGCAGGGTGTGGGCTGGTGTTGGGCCGATTTGTTCAATTCAGTTTGTCACAGAGACTCTCCTTGCATTTTAATTTGGATCAGATGCAAACCAGACAGAAACCAAAACCTCCAGTTCTGCCTCCTCCTCATCAGAGTCGCCAGGCACACCAAGACCATTTCCTTGGTTCTGTTGTTTATGGATCATGGATCTACTGGATCAGGGATGGATCCTCAGTTCCTGACATCTCCTGAAGATCCCTCTGGATCTACATTTGCTCCAGCACAGCCTTGGCCCATAAACCACCAACCTAAAAGGTTTTCCACCCAATAATTCCAGTCATAGATGGCGTAAATCCAAGCTCCAGGTGATGTTCCATGCTGGAATGCAGGGGAAAAAAAACCCCAAAGTGCTGAATTTATATTCCTGTGCGTGTTCCCGAGTGCAGAATCGAGGCTCCTGCTCACAAACCTTGTCAGATTTAGCAACTAAAAAAAGCCAAGGCTCCGAGAGTGGGAAGTGCTGGGAGCAACAGGAGAGAGGGAAAAGCTGGGGGGTGTTTTGAGGATAAATCCCCCCAGGATCAGGAATCCCAACCCCTGAGTGACCAGCACATTAAGGCTGCCTGAATAATTAAATAGAAAATAAACCATTAAAATCAAAATAGAGAAAGGGCAGAAATAAAAGGAACGCTGGGAATGTTTCCCTGCTTCCCAAAAAAGGCACATTTTGATTTCTTTGGGGGTTTTGGTGTTTATGGTCGGCTTCAGCAGCTTCTCCTTTTAAATGGAACGATTCAAGGCAAAATCAGCCCAAAAAAACTGCTCAAAGCCAGTGCCCAGCCCCACGCCAGCTGGGAAAATTTGGGTTGTTTTAAAGGAAATGGCTGAGGATTTCAGGGATTGGGGAAAAAAGAGAGGGAGAGGGTTCATGGAGAGGCTTCAATAATAAAAACACTGAAAAGGTGCCCAAAAGATGAATTAAATTCATAAACCCCAGAGCACAGCAAGACAGGAGCTGTTTGATTCAAACCAAGACGTCCTGGAGAGAGTTTTAGGTGTCAGGTTTGAGATCCAGAGCTGCCAGCGATGGGGTTTTCCCAACCCCAGGAATAAACTCTGTGCCTCAGTTTCCCAGCTGATCAATGAAGATGACCACGGCGGTGCAAGGGTGGAAGGTTTGGATGTCGCCAATAAAATTAATAAGAGAAAACACTAAAAAATTTAAAACTAACAAAATAATTAAGTGAAAATGCCACTAATTGGAGTGTCTTCATTGACAGCATCCTTCCAGGGGCCCACAGGAGCTCTGCCTTCCCAGGCACTCAGGAAAGGGCAGCCATTCCAACCCCACTCTCTGCATTTTCCCCCTCTCTGCATCTCAGCAGCAGCTCAGGTGATCCAGGTGTCCCAGCAGAGGTGACAGGGACCGAGCTGTGACAGCTCTGGACTGGGAATTCACCACTCAATTTATGATTTTTGCTGTGGCAGTGCCTGCAGGCCCCAGGGATGGAGGGGTCACGGTGACAAACGAGGAATTGTCCCCGCTTTAAACCCACACAGGGAGAGGAAAGGGAAGCACACCCAGCTGAGATCCCTGAAATGTCCCATCTGAGCTGCTCCTGGATCCCAAAAAGCAGCAATCCTTGCAAAGAGCAGCTCAAACAGCCTCCTAGGAACACTTCCCAAATTATTTCTGCCCCCAGCACCCCGGCGGTGGCAGGGATGGAGAAAAAAAGCCACAATTAAAGGGGGAATTGCTGGTGCTGGCAGTGGGATTGAGTGCCTGGAGCATCCTCCTGCTTCCTGAGCTGCATTTTGTAGGTCCTGCCTCCACCTGGAGCATCCTTCTGCTTCCTGAGCTGCATCCTCACAGTCCTGCCTGCACCTGGAGCATCCTCCTGCTTCCTGAGCTGCATCCCTGCAGGTTCTGCCTCCACCTGGAGCATCCTCCTGCTTCCTGAGCTGCATCCCTGCAGGTCCTGCCTCCCCCCGGAGCTGCACTCTGCACCCACAGCTGCTGCTCAGGTGTGGGAAGGAATGCCCAGATTCCCAGCAGGGATCAGGGAATGATGTGGGCAATTCCCGGTGGGGAATGAGGCTGGGAAAATCCTGTGCTGGCCTGGAGCTCATCCCTAAAAGAGCAGGGAAAGGCAGGAGGAAAGGGAAAGCTCTGAGGCTGGGGTTGGAAGGAGCTGTGTGGAGGGAGGGAGGTGAAGGACGAGCAGACAGATGAGAGGTGGCAGCAGTGGCAGCAGCACAGATGAACCCCAGCCCTCTGCCAGGGCTTCCCGTGCTGCTCCCTGCCTCCAAAATCATCCTGCAGCAGCTTCCAGTTTCTCTTCCAGCCAGACAAGAGATAGGAGCCAGAGATTGGGAGCCACGGAGCAAACAAGCAGCAGATGAGCAGCGCTGGCTGCGGGCAAAACGCTGCTGCCTTGGAAGGAAGGCTGGGCTGGGAGACTGGGAGAGGGCAAAAGATGCCGGGGCTGATTGCAGAGCACTCTGCAAAGTTAATTGTTCACCAGATTGGGATCTGGGCCACATCCATCAACAGGCTGCTTCCTGCCATCAGGTTTCCTGGACAAACAGCAGGAGCCAGTGGATTTAGAGGGGAGCAAAGCCAGCAGGGCAAAGCTCTGCCTGGACAGGGTTCACTGCCAGCAAAGGCCCTTCTGCAACAGAGCCCTCTCACCGCCTCCCTGCCCGCACAGAGGCAAGCCCAGCCCAGCTGAGCTGAGCTTTTGGGGTGTCAGCACATGAATTACAGAGCAGAACTCGCTCCAGGCTCAGGATCTCCTCTGAGCTGAGCCAAGCTCCCCTGTCCTGCTGCCTGAAGGAGCTGCCTCGATTTCCCTCAGGATGGAAGGAGAATCTGGGAGGCACCTCCTGAGCCTAAGCCCTTTTGGAAACTCTTACTCTTGGACATGACTGCAAACAAACAGATCCCAGCTTTTCTGGGGATTCTCAGCCCTCCTGGCCCAAACCTCAGCTCTGTGGAAGCCAGAGGAATGTCCCAGGGTTTACAGGCATTGACCAAACATTCATTTCTCCCCAGAAGGCCAGACCAAGGGGATGATGGTCTCAGTGAAAACTGCAACGTGGATATTTCAATGTACGTGGTGAGTGGACACCCAGGGTTCTGCCTGGCCAGGTGGTGGGACAGGGAGAACTGAAGGATCCTCCTGGATTTGGGAGATAAAAACTCAGCTGAGCCCCCTGGGGCACCCTGAGCCATTTTGCCTCTGTGTTTTACCCCTGTGCAAAATGCAGCTGCTCTCATCCAGTGCCAGCAAGGGAAGGCAAAAACTGTGCCCTGCAGCACCCCCTGCACCCCAGCCTGTCCCCAGGGGACAAGGGACATCCTCTGCACCCCAGCCTGTCCCCAGTGACACTGACTGTGCCCTGCAGCACCCCCTGCACCCCAGCCTGTCCCCAGGGGACAAGGGACACCCTCTGCACCCCAGCCTGTACCCAGGGGACAAGTGACACTGGCAAGGACTGCACACCAGAGGCAGCAGCTCAAGATTTAAAGCAGCTCGTTTGGAAGCCGCCAGCTGCACTTCAGCCACCTGTAACCAGCACTGTGTGACAGCATCCCTCCCCTCTGTCACTCTGTCACCAGCACAGCCTCTCTGAAGGGCCCATTCAGGGCTCCACAAAGAGCTGCCTCAGTGAAAGGGAGATGGAGATGAGGATTCAGTGCTTCCCATCCCTGCCAGCATCCCCAGAGCTCTGCAGAGCTCAGGGAGCAAAGCCCTGAGAACAAAGCAAGGTCAGGAGTTGCCAGATGGGGGAACTCAGACGTGGGGACACGGCGGTGACGTGGCCAAGGCCAGGCAGAATCCCTGGCAAGGCCATGCACAGGGGGAGATCTCCAGAGCCCTGATAGTTGTAATTTTTTCTCTCTTGCTCTCTGTCCCAGCAGGATGAGAGAGGAGGAACTCCCAGGATTTCTGGCGAGGTTGTTCCGCTACTCATTTATGAACTGCTCCCATTTGGACGTGGTACTGATATTTTCCAGCGTGATGAGTAAGCCTGGGAACTTGGGAACAAATCTGTGAGCCCTGCCTGGAGCATGGACACCAAAACTTGCTCAGAAATCTTCTGGTGTCACAGAGAGCCTGGAAATCAGCAAACCCTGAGCTGGGTGCCTCACACACTGAGGAAGTTCCATGGATGGGGTGAGCCAGGTGCTCTCCTATTCCTGCCTCTTCCTCCTGGTCCTCTTGGACATCCCCTCCCACCTTTTCCTAGGGAGGAAAGGATGCTCCACACCACAAATGCACTGAGATTTCTGTGCCACCTGTGTGTGCCTGCTGACCCCGTGTCCATTACCCAGCGGCCAGATTCCTGGAGGGAATCTCTTCAGGACCATGGGAACAGCTTTTCCCACCTCTCCCCTGCTCCACGGGCGCTGTCACAGCCTGGTGAGGCTGGAGAACAGGACTCTGCTTGCTCTGACCACATCTCAGCCCCACGTGTGGGCACATCCCAGATCCACACCCCAAATCTGCCCCACACCACCGAGAAGGAGGGAATTAATTAATCCCAGTTCCTTGCAGGGCCCTGTTTGACGGCTCTTGCCCTTTCACAAACCTCATCCAGAGGCTCCAACTTTCTGCCTGATGCTTGTTCAAAGCTCTTCCCCCTTCAGGCACCATCTCCAAGCCCAGCACACATCACATCTTGACGCACAGCACAAAACCCAGCGCCAGCAGCCCCAGGCCTGACCCTGATTCTTTCTTCCTCTCAGAGCTGATGCCACCATTGTGCCAACACGCTCAGCCCAGGTTGTTTTCACCGAGAGACGAGGCTGTTAAAGCTTTTCAGGCTGCCCTGGCACGGAGGGCAGCTCTCAAGGGGCTGTCTGGGGACAAAGAGGGGGACACATTCTGGGGCACACCCCCGGGAACTTGTCACAGCAACAGGCAGCGCTGCTGGAGAGATGCAGCTGATGGTGACAGCCGCCAAAAACCGGAGCTGCCAGCCCGGGGCAGGGCTCCCTCCCACCACACAGACCCTGGGTGCCACTTCCACACTGAAAGGGTCCCCCGAGGCCCCTCACAGCGCGACCCACCCACGGATGCCCATCGCAATCCAATACTGGGCTTGACCTGCCCTCCCTGAATCAGATTTAGGACCGAACACGCGCAGGAATTCCCTCACCGGGGAGCACCGGGGTACAAATCCGTACCGAGCTGAGCCCTCTCTCTCCGTACCTCCCACTCCAGCTCTCGCACTTTGTCCCTCGCCAGCCCCAAAGGCACCGGCGGTGGGCCCCGGGGGGGGTGGGGGGGGGGGGCA
>NW_005054472.1:0-1011 GCF_000277835.1 Geospiza fortis | reverse complement strand
AGTCAAACATTCTGGGTTGGCCAAAAATAGAGCAGCCATGGAAATAAATCAGGCTGACTGGAGGTGCCAACATTGTCTGCCTGAAAGTAATTAATTTCTTATATCCTCGGCTATATTAATCCTCGCCTTCCCTGCACACGCCGCCCTGTCTGTCAGCAGAGCTGTTGTGATTAGTGCCGAAATCTGGGGGATGTGCAGGAGTGGGGAAGGGCAGAGGGAAATCGAGGCAGGGAAAGCACAAAATGCATCTCCACAGACTGAGGGGAGCGCGGAGGGCACAGCAGGGCTGGCGAGGAGGATGGAAGGGGATGCAAATTCCGTGAGGGAAAACCCAACATTTAGGGTCTTCTTTCCAGACATGGATATTCCACAAAAAAAAAAAAAAAAAAAAAGGTCCAGGAAACACAAATTTGGGCTTCCTCAGTTCTGCTGCTGCCAGAACTCTTTTTCCCCGTGTTCCTTTTGAACGTGGGAGTCTCACTGGACTTGCTGACTCTCATTTCTTATCTCAGAACTACCAGGCTGGCTGGGAGACACCTCGAGGAGCGGGGCAGCGCTTCCCATATGGTGCAGGAGGAGCATCAAATCCGAGCCCCCATGGAGGGAAGGGATGTTCTAGAAGGATCCATCTCCTCTGGTCACCTCAGCCTGTCCCAGGGCAGCACCCCTGAGGTCCTCAGCAATGTTTGGTGCCCTGGGAGTGGGGTAAAGCCTTCAGTGGGAGCAGGAGCTGAACCAGCCCCTCTGAGCTGGGGCTGCCCCTCGAGGAGAAGGTGAGGGGCTCAAAACTGAGGCCCAGTGACCCAGCGGGGACATGGTGGCTTTGCAGCAGGGCTGAGAGGCCATCCTTGGTGACACAGGGTGAGCAGCTCGTCTGTCACCCGTGTCTGATGGGGATTGGCATCCTTGGCTCTGCAGGGCTCGGGGAGGAGCAGCAAAGGTGAGGACAGAGGTGATGTGGGCGCAGAGTGTGATGCAGATGTGATGTCCAGGCTGTGTGTGACACCCAGG
>NW_005054471.1:1394861-1401835 GCF_000277835.1 Geospiza fortis | reverse complement strand
GATGAGGCCCAGCAGGATGGCACCCAGCATCGGCCTCAGCTCCTTGGAAGGCTTCTGCTTCACTGGCGTGAAGTTCTCTGGCAGGAAGGTGTACATGGTGCTGTGCTTTCCCTAGAGCTTTCTCCAGTGGAGTGGGAAGGAAGCACACTTGGGGTTGTCAGGCGAAGACACTGGATTGCTAGGAGAGCTCCCACCTCCACTGCGTCCCAGAACACCCATCTCTGCAAAAGGAGAGGATATAATTAGTCTGAGAGAACCTCTGAATCCAGGGACAGCATGTCATGCACTTGCTCCACCCGGCCTCCTCTGCCCATCTGTGACTTGCCAGGTGCTGTGTTCCAAGTACCAGACATCATCTCCAATTACTCTGGGCAAGACAACACATGCAGAGAACAGCCTGAGCCCGACACGAGGAACAACCCCAGGGCAACAAGGACCAAATCATCCCCATATTTAATGGCTTTTTGTTGTTGGGAACACCTTCAGTGAGTCAGGAGTAGAGACTGAGTGGTAGAAGGAGGCTGAACAGGAGCCAGATCAGCCCACTGAGAGTGTCCTTAAGAGAAAGGGATAACTAAGAGCTATAAAAGACACCATGTAATGAATTCCATGCAGCCAATCCTAATTTTAATCATATTGCCTCCCTGGCAGATTTAATTAATCTGCAGCAACATCCCTTTCTTGTCCTAAGCATGTCCCAACTGCTTCACTTGGGTGATGCTTTGCACTGAAGGTGAGTAAATCCCTGCTTCTCCACAGCTCACAGAGAGCCAAATGGGGTTGGGGTACAGGTGGCTCATGTCTGGTTTTGGGGTGCATGTAGGGGGTGAAGTGAGTAGCACAGAATGGCTGGCTTCTGCCATGTGCTCAGAGCTTTACAGCAGTTCTGGGTGGAAAAGAGCTTCCAGCTTTTCTGGAAGAAAAACTAACCTTGCAGGAAGTGAGCAGTGGCCCAAAGGGCCCTTCTGCCATCCAGCAAGGCTCCAGGCTGTGTTTCAGCTCCATCCCACTCCCCCCTGCCCGGCCCCCGGGAAGTGGGCTGTGCCAAGAGCCTAATGGCTTTTCCTTGGCCAGGGCCTGGCTGGGCTCCGCCAAGCATAACGCCAGGATCCAGGGGGGAAAAGTAAAGTAAGGACATGGGAGAGCAAGAAACAAACACAGCTGCAGGAGGAGCAGGGGAGGGAGAGGAGCTGCAAAGCTGCAGACCAGCTGCCTGATATCTGCCTGGTGCCAGCAAACACAGCCACCTCCTCCCCAGGCTCTGGGGCTGTAAAGCTGCTGGCTGTGGGCAAACCAGAGCGGAAAAAACCTCTTTTTGGGCACAAATGAAACCAGTTGCAGAGACTCCCTCTTATGAGGTTGGCTTTTTCCTTAACAAAAAGGAAGAAAAAGATCCAAAATGAATTACAGAACACTTCCTGCCACAGGCATGGCAATCCAGAACAAGTGGATCCTGTGCCTCAACAGATCTTTCTCCCCAAGAAAAGTAAAGCAGAAAGAGGTCCTGAATGCCACCTAAGCTTTATTGCTCCACTACAGTGATGGCCATGTGTAAACCCACAGCAACATCTATGCACAGGCTCAACAAAACATTCTGTGCTTATATCCATCTTGAAGCACGTATTGGACAAGACCTTGCAGTTGGAGGAACTTTCTGTGCGGCCAGATGGGTCATTCTAACCTTCCACAGGGAGCCAGTAACTTTCTAGACAGCCAGTTGCTTTAAATGGGATTATAGAGGCATTAGGAAGTGATTAGCCTGAACAGGCGATAGGTTTAGTCAAACAACTTGTCCCACAGCCAACTCCCACAGAGCCCTCACTTGCCAGCAGGGAGCTCAGTCACGGGATGGGGACAGCTCCAGCCACTCCAACTGTGTCACCCAGCGCTGGATCCTGCCTCCCCCAAGGAAAACGGGGCTCTCACCCACACAGTATTTGTGATGCAAGGCCAGCTGAGCCCAGCCAAAATTGGGCAATAAAGGCAGGGAGGAAGTGATGGTGGGATGAGGCTGTGTTTGGGATAAACCTGAATCCCTGCCTCAACTCTTCCTTGGCTTTAAGGTGAACCAGAAGCAGCACAGGGCTGTCCCAGGGATGGTGGGGAAGGAGGGTTTGCAGAAGGACCTTGGCCAAAACTAGCAAAGCTGAGTGAAGCCACAAAGCAGCAGGATGCTTCTGGAAATACAGACAGGTACGCTGGGCCCAAACAAGCCCTCACCAGCACTGGCAGGTTTGGGGATGCCAGAGGGAGAGGGACATGAAAATAAATACCTGTGACTCTGGAGGCACACCTGTGTCTCACTTGTGCCTTATCTAGGGACTGCAAAGCTCAAGGTGGGAAAAAATAAAATGCACCCTCCACCAAGCAGGACTTGCAAATTATTTTGGAAAATAATTTTTTGAAGTTTTCACATTTTCTTTACAAAAAAAGAGGGTAAAATAGTGTTTTCTTTTCCAATTCTCATTCAGGGTTTTAAGCCCAAGAAGTATCTGATACTGCTGCTGTGGCTCCATCTAAAATTGACAGCAGCCCCCACGGCTTCAAGGAGTTTCTGGATTTTTATCTCCCTTTCAGGAAGGTGGTTTATTATTTATGAACTTCTTCGAAGCTGCTCTATTTTTGGCTGTTTCTTTCTTTCCCTCCCCCCCACCATGGACTGGAGCTCATGGCACACATGAGGGAGCCATCACTGCCACTGTCAGTAGAGAAATTGTGTTTTTTAAGAAAGGCTTTGCAGCCTCTTGAGTCCCTTGGACACCGATCTGCCTCAGAGGGATGTGCAAGCTGGATGATTGAGCTGGTGGATTTAATCCTGCTCTGACTGCTGTGGCTGGGCCAGGGTCAAACCCTGTGGCTGCTGATGGACATTGCCCATTTGGACACCATTTCAACAAAGATGCTGAGAACGGTGTTTGCAGGCATCACCCAGCACAGTGATGGGCCAAGGATGTCTCCAAAAACAATCTTGCTCTCTGCCCTGTATTTTTTTCCTTGTTAACAGAGTGTACATCCTTCAGTGGGAGATTTGGCTCTGTCCCAGGTGAGAGCTAAGTCTCCCAGGATCCCCGGAGACGCCTTCTGCCTCTCACTCACAAGCTGCAGCCCACAGAGGTGCCTGCTCATGCACTGCCTGTTTCAACAATTTTTTTTTTTTTTTGTGTAATGCTAACTTGTTATTTTGCTCCAAGATGACATTGTGGTGACCTTTAACTCCTCAAAAAAACAAACAAAAAAAAGAAAACGAGAAGGGAGAGTGTCAAAGTCAAACAGCATGTTTGCAGCTTGCTGTGCTGGAGCTTCCCAGCTGACCCAAAACAAAGCTTTTTCTCTGTGTTCTGTGGAAGCAGTGAGTCGCCTTGCCTCAACTCGAGATGAAAGCAAAACATCTGAGCAGGACACACTTTATGGAGTAAAAATAAAAATCCATTTTTTGACCGCTTCTATTTTTACCAACACCACTGCTAACCACGGGCTGGGAGACCCACAGCACCACTAACCCCAGCCACTCTGCAATTAGGACATTCATTTAAAGAGGGTCAATAACATACAACTGGTCTCTATTGCCCTGGCAGGGTCAGGTCTGAACCATGCTGGGGGCCAAGCTCCTGCTGGGGACACACACCCATTTCCCACGCTGGGATGCCAGGAAACCCTCCCTCTTCCACTGCAAGGTGCTGCCGCCTCCTCCCCAAACATCTTGGCAAGAGTCGAGCTCAGGAAATAGTACAGAAACACTGCAGATTTTACCAGGAGGCATCTCCAACCCCACACAAGTGCAGGGAATTAGGACAGCAAGTTAAGGGAGGAACGCCTTCTCTGCAAAAGAGCTGTGGGAGCAAAAAAAGCCTCCACGTGCCCAGTCTGGAACTGCCTGCAGGGAATCTGCCCTGACAAAGGGACTTTGCACACCCGACACAGGGGATAAACAAGCCCGTCCTGGGGGTTTAATTTCCCTTGGAGGGCTCTGCAGCAAAGCACCAGAGTTCTCTGGAGGACTTTTTGGAGTCAAATAGGGTGAAATCACTGCTCCTCCTGCTTGGTGCTGATGGGAGCAGGTGGGACAAGCGGGGGCACCTTGGTGACAACACGGGCACAGGGCACTGGGCTGCTCCTCACATACCCTGATTCCACATGGATCAGAGGCACTGATTCTCCCCTAATCCTGTGGATTCCCCCAAATACTCAGCTGGATCACTCTGGGGATCTTGGTTTACCCCTGCAGTACTCAAGCCACCTTGTGGGGCATGTGTGTGGCACAGACACCCAGTCCCTGAGTCAGGGCAGCAGCTCTGCCTCTGCAGGGACTGCCAGCAGAACACGGGGCCCCAGAGGACCCCTCACCTTCACCGTCCTTGCTGTGGCCAGAGCAGGGATGGACACACTGCCCGGCCTGAGGGGCTCCTGCACACGGGGGGACTCTTTGCCCCTCCTGCAAAGCGACAGACCCCTGCTGTCAGGGCTGCTGCAAACTCCCCCCCGACTCTGCTGCTGGAGGCCCATGCAGGAGGCACCTCATCCCTCCGGGGCACGGCGCCCCAGTGCTTACCTGGCCATGGCTTCCTGGGGGTCCCTGCCTGCCGCCCGGCTCCACCACAGATGTCTTTTTAAGCTCATAAGAAAGGAGCAGCGCTACCTCTCCGCGTCCCCGGCAGCTCCATCCTCTTCATGGCGCGGGGCGTTCCGGTGCTCCGAGCCGGGCGCTCCGGGAGCAGCGGGGGCCCCCGGGGCCGGGGCGGGGGCGGCCCGGCCGGGAGGGGCGGCCGCACACGGGCGCTGCTCCCACCAGCTCCAGCTCTCGGAGAGGCGGGATCCGGGCTGGCATCGCACCTCCCTGCCAGGTGAGCGGGAAGGGCCGGCAGAGGCGCATCCCCTCCCCGCACTCATAGCAGCGCCACAGTCAGAAAGCAAAACGGAAAAAACCCTCCCAAATCCAATAGAGGGTTTGGGGTGGTTTTTGCTTTCTCCCCCAAATCTTGTGATTTTAAGCAGAGTCATGATCCAGAGGAGAGTAATGAGGCTGACTTGTGTGAAAAGAAACAAGCTGCGCCCCACTGCTGCTGGCTGGTTTGTAAGATAGGATTAAACAGCACTGGGCACTGGGAGGATAAACCCCAAATCCAAGGCGGCCATGGGAATAAAGAGCTCATCTGCAAAGCGCAGACAGGCTGCCAGCACCTTGCTCTGTCTGCAAGAGGAGTTGAAGCTGTGGCATCAGCCCTGCCCAGCCTTTAATACGTTCACCTTTATTACAGGAATCGTGACTTTGCAGCCCAGTTTTGTCCTTTAAAGTTTTCAATGTCAAGTGATGCTCCAAACCCATTTAGTCACCTCATCCAGTGTTCAACCACGAATACAAAGCAGCCACTGGGATCCAATTCTGGCAGCAGACAACTTAATATTTAACACCCCTGACAATTTCCCTTTACAAAATCCTCTTTCTTTGTTCTTCACCCCGTGCTAATTACCAAGATGAAGTTTAAGAGGCTGGGTTTTCACTTTAACACAGCTCATGGTGATTTCGTCTCATGACTAAATCATGACCAGAGGCTTTTGCTTTTCCCTGCCTGGAGGCACATTAGGGAGCCTGAATTTATCTGAGCCACAAAGATTTGTGGAGACTTTAAAACAAAATGAGTCCTTCTGGTCCACTTGTATCAAAGCACGTTGGACAAGAAGGAGAGAAAGCTCCAGGGCTCTCCCTTTAAGAACGTGTCCCTGTCCACCTTGGAGAAGTCCCACAGGCTCTGGGGAGCTGGAGGGAGGGAGCCTGGCTCTGAAATTGTGGTCTATGGAGTAACCCTGAGCCCAGCAATCAGCTTCTTGGCACCTGCAGGGCCATCAGATCTTGTGCCCAACAGTGGCAAAAGCAGAACACCAAATACTGGTGCTATTAGCTTATCTCATTTGCCACTTTTGCCATGTAAGATACACAGCCACAAGGATTTTGATGTCTTTGCCACTATCTGTTGCCCCCAGCCCATCTCTGGCTGGCATCAGACGTGTGCCATCAACTACCCCATCACTCCAACAGCCTCTCCCCAAAGTGGGTGTCAATCTCACTGCTCATCCCTGTCCTCCCACCCCACAGGTGGGACCTAGTGCCCCACTTGGTCACACAGATTCTTTCTTCAAAGAGCTGACTCAGCCCTTTGGGAGCGCTCAGCGTTCGGACGCTGATGCAGGCTGAAACCTGAGCCCACCCAACACCCAATCGCTACAACACGATATGGGGGAGAAACGGAAACCTAAGTACATCCCTCTGACACACCCCTGTCGATTTTCCAGCCATCGTGCCACCATCAAACTCCAGGCTCTGGCAGCTCCAGAGAGCTGTGGATGGCTCACGATGCTGGGCTGTTGAAGCAAGTCCCAGAATTTGCATCTGTATCCAACAGTCAGACAACCTTGGCCCAAACGCAGTCACCAATCCCTTTAAGTGCTCCCTTGCAGCTCTTCCATGTGCAGATCCAGTCACGCAGATACAACCCCACAAGCGTCACTCTCCACTGGGCTGTAGGTATCTGCTGTGCCAGGCATTTGCCCCTTGGACATCAAGAGCATCCCAAGGTGGTAAGGGAGGAAAGGAGAAGCAGCATTGGTGCTTTCTGACAGCTTTGGCAGCTCCTTGCCATGGCCAGTGATAGTGGAGCTGTCCCAAAACCCACTCCAAACCCAACCCAGCACAGAGCACAATGAGCTGCCCATACCCATCTGCAAAGTTTTCACTGCCAACACCTTATCAAGCGGCAAAAGTTGAAGCTACGCTTTTTAAGTGATGCCGTGGACACGTCTCCCGGCTCCGCTCATCTTCTCTGGGCGGCCAGGCTCCCACCCATCACGGAGCCCGCACGGTCCCGGCACGGCGGGCTGCGCAGGGCTCGCTCCCCGAGGTCGGGCAAAGCTCAGCACCTTCACCCCGCTCCCCGCGGGCCTTCCCGAGCCATCGCCGACGCCGCAGCCCGGGGTCTGCG
>NW_005054471.1:1385064-1394490 GCF_000277835.1 Geospiza fortis | reverse complement strand
TGCCGGGATACTTTTGAGTCGGGATGGGCTTTTCATGAGATGCTGTGGGATTGGGATGTGCTTTTCATGGAATGATTTGGGGCCGGGCCAGGTTTTTCAATGGGATGCTTTTAGGCCGGGGCATGCTTTTCACGGGATGATTTTAGTCTGGGATGGGGTTTCGGGGGGTGTCCCTGCTCCCAGGAGGATTGGGGTACTGCTTGGTGTGGGCACAGCATGGCAGGCTGCTGCCACACTGGAGTGGGGGTCCCCACAGAGCTCTGTGCTGAAGGATTCCCCCACTATGAAGACCCCAGTGCCAAGGATTTATGATCAGCAGCACACATGGAGGGCCCGGGTGGCGTTGCCCCTGGCACTGTGCTCTCGGATCGTAGTCAGACAAGGGCATTTCACACCCTCATTAATTATGTGCTGCTTTCAGAGTACCCCTCCTTATTTAGTCTGTGTCGGTGCTCAGCATCCCAGATGGATGGCAGCTCTTCCTGGACAACTTGCCAAAAGCAAGCACGTCCTCAGCAGCCCGGCACGAAGCTGACAAACACGGGTGTCAATGACAGCTTCTATTTTTGGCTGTGTTACTATGCTCCAAGAGCTTTCCCTTGCACGCTTTCTTGGTCTCCAGCTTGTGCATGGTGGGAGGGCACCAGCCTGCAAGGGCCATTAAAGTGCCCACCAAACCAGCAGCCAATGAAGTTTCTCCACCCTTCTCAGGAACTTCCCCAGACTGCAGGAGGGAGTCTGAGGGGAGCAATTGCCCAAGCCAGTTTTAATGGAAGACCATCTTTGCCCTTCACTGGTGCCGTGGGGCAAGGTAAGCCTCTGAGATAAATTAATGTACCCTGCCATTGCCATCTCAGTAGGCCATTTCCAGTGGGTCTCCCTGTTTGCAAACACCACTCTCTCTTGCATGGTCAATTGCCTAAAATTCTTGTTACCAGACCCATGCCAATTGAGGAAAAATATTCCTGTTTCTCAGTGGAGAAGACCTTGAGAAACTTCTCTCTGAGGCTCAGGCATAGGGACATATATGGGGAATCCAGTGTTCTCTGTTTATTCTTGTTGTTGCTTTGTTTTAGTTTCTAAACTCAGGAATTTAAAGCAAATCACATGTTTTCTGCAAAGTCTCACACCTAATTTTGGCCCATGGGGATTTGATGCAGTTGCAGAATGATGACTGTGCTGGTTGAACAGCATCTTTTCTGCCCTCTGCCCAGGGATGAAAAAAGCTGCTTCAGCAACAGGGACATCCTAAAGGTAAACATGTGGGGATTAAAAGGTGCTGCCAGACCTGCAGTGAGTGAAGGACAGGGCTGATTACTGCATAACACACAGTGTGGCGGGAACGTGTTCTTGGTAAGTAGAGCACACAGTGACAACAGAAAATACAAGCAGCACAAGAAACACTGATGTGGCCCCAAAATCTGGGAGATGCTAAGGTATGTGCAGTCAGGCTCAGGGATGCCAGCAGGATTTCAGGTGTTGTACAGTCCCAGGCATGGCTGGAGGAGAGCATGCATACAAACAATTGTCCAGGGAGTAAATCTGGCTTTCTTAAGGATCTGTCATAGAGGTCTGTGGGACTGTGGGGCACCAGGAGAGTATTCCCCAGGCAGCACTTACTACCAGGGGATGTTTATCAGGGGAAGTCAGAACTCTCAGGATGTGCAGGCATCCCTGGGATAGGGATGATCTCAGTCCAGGGAACGAGAGAGAGCAGCTCTTTGGCACTGGCAGGAGGACACAAGATGCAAAGAGGGGCTGAACAGACCCATTGCCAGCATCATCAGACCCTGTGAAAATGTGTTCTCTGTGACAGAAGGACAGCTAGCACCTTGGCAGAAGTTTTGGAGATGGAAAACCAGTTCATCTCAGGTCAATAGTCAGTGGGATTGATGGCTGATGGTGTGCTGTAGTTCTGCATTGCCACCTCAGTCAGCTGCTTGGGTTGACCTTGGCCCAATGGATTTTGTAATGGGGGCATTGTTGATCCCTACAGACAGTAGGGAGTGGGGAGAGACACCCATTCCATGTGGCAGCATCTGCTTTCACAGCTGCTGGGACACACAGTGAAACGGGCTACTAGGAAGGATCGGGTGCTGGAAATGCAGCTGGAGATCTGAGCATCAGGCCTCCCTTGGGGGTTTTAGCAGTGCTGTGATTCTCTCCTCAAGCTCCCCACTCATCCAGAACCATGGGAGAGAGGATGGAATCACTGGCTCCTCTGCCCCTGCATCCAGGGTGTCCACAGACATTTGAGCACTTTGCCGAGTGGGAGATGGGGTGAGTGCACTGGGACTGCCAGGAATGGGGCAAGCAGAGGTTGGGAAGGGACTTACAGGACTGTACTAATGTCCTACAGCTGGCAAGCCTGAGAGGGCTGTGTTTCATGGAGGAGAGGGGTGCCCTGGTTGGTAGCATGCACTATTTCTGTCCTGCACAGTGGTGACGTCCCTGTCCATGCCCTCTGCTTGCTCCCTCATTACAATGCACATGGTAACGAGGCTGCAGGAGATGAGCTGGTTTGCAGTGAGCTTTGCCTCAGTGCTGCTGACCTTCTTAGCCTGTGAGGGGAAAGCTGTGTCCCACAGATGCCCTTTGAGTAGGGCCTCAGCTCAGGGATCGCTCCTCCTGCAGGACCAGGGCTGGGAGGGATTTTTCAGTGCTCAGAAGTGTCCCCAGCCCTTCACATGGTCCCCTGGCATGGAAGACCCACCAGCTGGAACTCATTTCAGTCTGGGAACTGTGTTACAGCAGCTCTCAAAGCAACCCCATCATCACCAGGTCACACAGCAGCCTGGCATGAGCCCTGTCACTGCCTCAGTTTCCCTTCTTCAGCAGATCCTGTGCCTGGTGCTCTCTGAAACCTCTCCATGGACAGGGATGACATGTCAGAACTTCTGCTCTGCCCGCTCTAAAAGACCAAAGCCACTGCAGGATGCAGCTCCAGGGGACAAGTCAGCAAGCACATGCCATGGGGTATCAAACACTCTCCTGATCAGGGAGCATGACACCGTCTCACTACAGAGACACAGCGAGGCACCCTCTGAGTGCCACCCTCCTGCATCTGCAGCTAGGTAGGTTAGAAACCCCAACGTTTCCTCCTCCTGCAGCACTTACCTGTGTTACAAACTTGTTCTGTTTCCAGAGTTCCCGTGGAACCCACTCTTGGATGGTCCTTCTCACAGAGCACAGCGAGCAGTAGGAGTTGGTACAAGTGCTGCTGAGGGTCCTGTGTTTTTTAAAGAGGAACATGCAGCCTGCTGGGACAGGTGTGGGTTGGCACTTGTAGCCCAGGGTGATGTTCATGTGATCAATGATGCCATAGAATGGGAGCACTGGGATTTGGTGGCTTTCTGTCAGTCCCATAGCCATGCTCCCTGACTGCAATTCCTGCCTACATCCCTCTTGGGCCATACCCTCCTTGTTTTGTCTTGGCTCCCAGCTTCCTCCCCTCCTGCCAGCAGCTACCTTACAATGGTAGGAAATAGTTTCAGCTGGTCCTAGTCAAGATAATTTTATTCTGGGAGATGCAGGAGCAGTGATTGTGGCTTTTCAAGCCCCTTTCTCCTGTATTTCCTTGGAAATCCTACAGCAATCCAGCTGCAGGCAGAGACCCCCACACCAGTGCCACCAATGACTGTGTCACAGCACCAGCACAGCTGTCCCAGCCTGATGAGGTAGCCAGGGAAATTATTGCCTGCTCTGTCTCCCCTTTTTAATTAAAAGCTGGATTTGGGTGATCCTGTGTTGAGCCTTGTTTGCTGTTCCATCCAAGAAATGGTCTCTGCAATCAGAGTGAGCAATCCTCACCCATCTCAGTGCAGAGGCAGCTGGCTCATGCCAGGGTGGGAGTGGCATGAACTGGGTTTGCTTTCTCCAGAGCTGGGGAGTTGAGCAGAGATGCCCCTGCAGGGATGGGGACAAGCCAAGTCCTGCTGTGCTCTGGCCTGTGACACTGTGCCCACTCAGCGCCCTGCTGTGCTCTCTGTTCCAGCCCCTCTGCTGCTTCATTTTGGCAGATCCATGGGAGCAGACCCACACCCATCTTGGCAGGGGAGATGCCAACCTGTGCCCCTGAAGGGCTGCAGAGCCCTACCTGGTTTGCTGCTGGACAACCTGGAACACCTGAGTGGGTCCCAGCAAAAGTATGTGCCCTTAAAGAAGAAGAAAAGAAGCTGCCCTTGATTTTCACACCCTACTGGTCTCTGCTGAGCCAGGTTTAGGCTCTCCATCAGCCCCATTCCCTGCAGGGAGTCAGTGGGAGGCTGGGAGGGGAAGGTGGACACTGCAGTGCCTACCCCTGCCTCAGCTCCCTGGTCTTGGCGCAAACCAGGTCACAGGTCTGGGGAACACCACAGTGCAGAGGTGGAACCCAAGTCTCTCAGCTGTGGCAGTACTAATCCTGCACCAGATTTGTTGCCAGCATGATCCACTGGCCTCCATGGCTGTCGTCTATTCCTGGTGGTCCAGGTTTTCCAGCTGCTTGTATTGGACTTTAAAATCAAGGCTTGACTCCTCTGCCAACAGCTTAGAGGGGCAGAACAGCTGCAAGGATGGAGAAAAGGTTATTTCACCCGCTGATGTTGTACAGATGCAGCAGTTCTTTCTGCTTCTTGCTGACCACATGCAGGAGGTGGGTCCAGCCTTGTGTGCCTTCCTGCTGCTCTGGGGACTCATGTTTCCCAAATGTTGGTGGCCAGTCCTGGAATATTTACCTCTGCCATTCACACAGGTCACAGCAGCTGCTGTTTCTGGGACCAAGCAGGCCATGGAGTGAAGGCTATACCCCTGGTTTCAGTATCTGTGACTGCTGGGGGCTCAGAGGAGCTGGTGCAGTCTACACTCCCTTGCCCTGGTTTGGTCCAATGAAAAAAAAGGCTGTCAGGCTGGTTTTCATATGTATGCTTTTTAATATCATTAATTCCGTTACACTACACACAACCAGTAACAATGATAAATACTGCAATGGAAATGTTAAAAAAAAATACTATACACGTTTTTAATGTTTTTGAAAAAAACCCCCACATTTTAAAATAAATTAATGCATAAAATTGATGGTAGAAAAGAGAAAACCCAAAACAAACCATAACACAACTAATCTGTTTAAGGCAATACTCTACACAGACGGGAACAAAAGTACAACAGTGTGCTACATGATCTGAATGGGAAAAAAGGGAACAAAAGAAAACCCATACAAGATGCAGACTGATGCTTTGGAAGTAAGAAAACTCCCAAAACCAGATAAAAAAAACAATGGCCAAGTTAAGTGCAGCATTAATACACTCTGCATGTCAAATGATTAGCAGGTTCCTAACAAGGACTAAGGTCAAGCTACAACAAATTTATCTTCCTAATTAAAAGGTTATTCAGGTCAAACCCTACATTTAACTCTATTTGTGGTTGGCTGTTTCAGCTATATTTCACTATATGCAAGGACAGCCAGAAATTCATCTCCTGCTCTTGAGATTAACACAAAGGTCGGGAGGTCTCCCATCCTGAAATATATTTCCATTAAATAAATCCAAAAAGGATCTTGCTTTTGGTGACCTTGAAATACCTCCTACCACCCCTTCCCCTGGGGCACCAGGCACCACACGGGGAATGGAGACCAGGAAGGCATTTGCTTAGGCTGAATTTTTTTCCCATGCTGAGGACACAAAACGGAAGTGCAGATTTGATCCGGACTTGGAGGAGTGCTGTTTTTCTGTCTGCCAGAAGTGTCCATCTGGAGCCTGCTGAAAGTACTTTGCCAGCATGGAAGCAACCCATCCTGTACACAGGCTCTGGCAACAGCCATGACATTTGCTATTATGGTTGGTGCAGAGCTCCACACCTGCCTGGACAGCCAATGAACCCCAACTATTAATGCAGCCCAGAACTTGGCCACTGGAAGATTAATTTAAATACAAAAAAACTCCCTCTTCCCCAAAAAAAAAAAAAAAAAGGGGACAGTAGCCACTTTCTGCCAACTTCCTTGGGTGGATCCCCATCAGCTGCCACCCATTCAAGATCGGCAGTGCCAGATCTCACCAGCATTGACCCAGTACATTCCCAGTAAGGTGCATGTCTGCAAGGTGCTGCTGGGGGCAAAGAAACTTCCTGGGACATGGTCAGAGCCTCCTGTACTGCCCTGCTAGAGTGCATGGGAAGGAAGCCATGAAACACAAGGAAAGAAACCCAACTGGAATTACTAGACTCATGAAGGCCAACAACTGTCTGGGTTGCCTTGGGTTTGGGTGAGAAGGGGGGATGCAGAACTGGGCTGAGAATCACTTTGGTGCAACTGCCTCTGATGCTCATCACTAGTGCACGGGGCAGAGGGAAGAAAGGCGACGGCTGCTTTGAGAAAAGGGGAGTGGAAGGAGGACGTGTGTGCAATATAACAAGGCTTGCAATTCTAGGACTAACCACTGGACACGGATACCAAAGATTACTTGTGACAACTAGCTATCCTTCTACTGCGGTTGCTCCTTCCCCTATTTTCTGGTCTGATTCTTCTTCAGTTTGGGAAGCCATGCTGTTTGGCATGATGGCCAGTGCTGACCCTACCACCCCAGTCCTTGCCCAGCTCATGGGGTGACTCTGCTACACACCGGACAATGAGGTCTGGAAATCACGTCAGGCACAGACTGGCTCTGCATGCCAGCCAGCACCTGCTTTCAGACCCTTCAGAAACCTATTTAATGGCAGCTCATCTCCCTTATTAAACTGAAGGTTCAATAACCTCTGTGGAAGGAGTAAAAAGGGTTTAAAAAGTGCAAAAAGGGGAGGGGAAAAACCCAACTTTCTGAATTGTTTCCCCTGCAAAGACTTCATCCTCCACCAGAGTCTTTCTCCCGGCAGAATTACAGCCCCACCAGTATCTCACAGCACCCTGCCCCAGTGCAGCAAAAGCAGAGCCAACAGGCTCCCCACTAAGGCCTCTGCTGCAGGACTACAGCCCACAGCAGGAGCATGTGGGTTGGCAAGTCTGGGACCACAGACCTGGACCCACAGCACTGAGGCCAGGAGGGCGAAGGCATCCGGCTTGGTGGGCTGCATCTCACCAGGTTTTGCATGAACCTGGTGAATCCTCAGCCCCACAGCCTTCATGTGAGTGAAGAGAATTCCCAGCCTCCTGTCTGATTCTCACCCCATTATGTTCACTGAACTACAGCTGGCCTGACTTTTGCTTGGGGTTTGTCCTGGGACAGAGGCAGCCACAAGTTGAACACAGCTGCTACTGCAGCTTCTCCATGCAAAGAAATGCAACAAACAAATCTGTGAACTGGGGGTGGATATGAAGGTCTGTCATGAAGAGTGCTTGCCCAAGTTTTTCAACTCTTTCCATGTGTCTATATTATATCTCTCAAGAAACTTTTTCTCCCAAATCATGGAGGCTTGAGGAAGGTGGGTACCAAATGGAGTTACAGCTTATTCAGGTTGCAAGAGCAGAAAGGTAGCCTGAGCGAAGAGCAGTGCTTCCCAGGGAGCTCACCTGGGACAGCTGCAAGGACAGCTAGGGGAGAAATGCTGCTCTGGGAGGGTAGATATCTTAGCAGCTATGGGACTTAGAATGGCCTTTCAGTGGCCTTTTCCTGGTGCCTGCTGCTTTCAAGTAGGCATCAGGGAAAGCTGCAACCTGCTCTGTGACATGGTTTGCTGCATGCTTGTGTGGGCCATGGGGCTGTGCTCTGTGTGATCTCAGTCAGTCCCAGCCTTTGCCTCCCCAGCAAGCTGTCAAAGTTGTGCTCAGACAGGCAGTGTTCAGCTGCTGTCATCCTGGGACTGCCAGCAATGTCAAGTGGGGCAAAGGAAGGGATGTAGTTGTAATTCTTGGGAAGCAACGCAGCAGCTCAGCTGCGTAATACAGGAAGTTGAAATATGGACCACAACCCTTATGAGAAACCTCCACTGACCTCCTGCATATAATCCCAGCCACAAAATCTCCCTTTATGCTAAATTCCTGGCCCTTCTGCTTCAGGTCTTGTGTGGTTCTGTAACAAAGGTGGGTTTGTCTGATGAGGTGCAGTTTGGAGCAATCCCTCTCACAGCTGAGCCTTGAAGGGAAGAGACAAGTATACCTAGAGGTGAAAAGCAGCTTAAAATGAAGACCTTTCCACGCCTTCCCAGCTAGCCCTGTGGCACTGCTCCTCTATGCAGATGTTACTTTTGATCATGCAGCCCAAGCTTGCTGAGCCAAGCAGCAGCCAGGTGCCAAAGCCTACAGCATTCTAGGTAAGAGTGGCAGTACCCCAGGTGGGTGTGAAGTGAGAATGGAAAAGCAATGGAGGAGCCCAGGCAGAACCACCAGTCTAAAGGCTAAGATGATCATATGGTTGTTAGAAGCAAGAGCATGAAACTGCCATGGGAATATCCCAAAAACGAGCCTTTCAATCCTCTGCTCCCCTTTGTGACTACTTGCCATCCCAAGCTGCACTCCTAAATTCCTTAATTCTGCTATCAGTGGATGGTGCTGTTAGGGCATCAAATCTTTGTTCATGTTCCCTCTGGGAGCAGGCAAACTCAGAAGCCAGCTGTGCAAGAGTCAGCTGCTAAGTAACTGGATAACACATCCTTGACAAACATCTTTCTCCAAAGATGTTTAACCTCTGTACTAACCTCCACCCTGCTGCATTCTGGCTTGTGTGAGGAACATCAGAAGATGGTAAAGAGAGGGAAAGCATAGCAGTACTTTGAAAATAGGAATTAAATTTCTAAAGCATTATATTTACATCCTTCTTGCAGAACTGTCCTATCAATGGTGCCTCTCACACTTGGCAGTATCCACGCAGGATGGTGGCAGCACTTTGGGAAGGCAGGTTTCTCCCATGTGCCCCAGCAGGGAATTGACATCAAGACGGGATGTGACTTGCCTGAGGTTAGAGCAAATACCTACAGCAGCAAGGACCCCAGATCTCATTTTTCTGTGTTCTAACAGTCCAGCAGACCCACCAGGGCTGTAGCTGGCTGCAGTGCCAGCTCAGGGACAGGATGTTTCTGGTGTGTACATCTGAAAGCAAGCTTTGCTCCCTGCTGGCATCAGCACTGCAATGAGACAGATCAACTCGGACAACTGGGATCTGCCCGAGGCTACGACAGCACTTGGCAATCTTTCCAGTTATTGCTTGTTTTCCTTTTCCTGTTTTCCATCTGTTGCCCAGCTGGGTCCTTCCTTTCTTCAAAAGCATCTTCATGTTTCTGTTGAGTCACACACAGGGTGCTGCATTTTGCAAGCCTCCTGCATTCTCCTGCAGAGCCTGCAGGCCAGCCCAGGATCAGACTGTGCACGGAAAGGGAAGGATCCTGCTCAGGACTGCAGACCTGTGTGTCAGCCAGTGAACCACTGAACACAGTGGGTGCCTCCTTTTGGGACAAGCCAGAAGGAGCTGAGCCCCTCTTGTCTCTGGGGAAGCTGTCCTGAAGTCCCTCTCAAACTCCATGCAG
>NW_005054471.1:1303249-1385046 GCF_000277835.1 Geospiza fortis | reverse complement strand
TGCAAGGCAGCTGCAGGCAGGACAGCCAGGAGAGCACAGCAGATCCAATGGCCAAGCACACATGTTAGGGACAGACATGCAGCAGTGTCAGATATCACCCAGTGGCTTTTCCAAGGGTTCACTTCAAGATGTGTCTCATAAGATATCAAATGAGCCTTCAGAATGGGCATCAGCCTCCTTTCAGCTGAGGTTTATGTACAAACACATGAACACACTATCTATAGACCTTCCTCAAGACTAGGAGGATGTTCCTCCTTCCAAAGACATCTGAAAATGTGGAGTTTGCAGACAAGACAGATGGAACAGAGTGCTGAGACCCAGAGTTCAAATCCAGCTCACACTCAAGGATACTAGCTGATATTTTATCAGATTAACATCTGATAAAAGAAAAGGATTTGCTGAAACTCACATAATTTGGTGACTGACATTACATAAAATCCTAACAAAAACCCAGTCTAGCTTTAGGAGACACTAAATGCAAATTCCTTTTTGGAGGCACCAGCATCAATATCCTTACGTCCTGTTTGCATGGTAATTCAGGTAGACAGCAACACAGCATTTCATACTCCATGGTGTTCCTCCCCTTGGTTTTCTGTACAACTTTGGATTGAAAATGTGGCCTGAGAGGGCCATCTTGTTTGGTGCAAAGACTGGAGGAAGGAATGATTTTCTTTCTTGCATGCCATCTGCATTTAGGAGAGCACCCAGCAGCTCTGTAGATTTTGTAGAAATGTTTTGACAGAGTCAGAGTCTGTGCTCTTGCCTTCTGCCTTTTTCTGGCCCTGGTGGCAGAGACTGGTTTAAGGAGAGCAGTGTCAGGACAGCCATCTATCTCCACACCTTCCCAGGAAATCACCACAGCATAACCTCCAACAAGATTTGCTTGAGCAGAGAGGCTGGATCAGATGACCCCACTGTGGCCCCTTCCAGCCTTACCCATTCTGTGACTCCGAGGGCATATGGAAAACTTGCTGGCTAAAGCAGAGGTCTGAACATGAGACCAGACAAGGGAACCAGCCTCATCTGCGGTTGATACATACCAATGGGCAGTCCTCAATACTCCATAATGAGCCAACAAACATGCTGCATGGTCATAATCTGCTGAAGGGGCTGCAGTTCAGAAGGGTTAGTGTTCAGTTTTCTATGACAGCCACATGCGCATTGCCTTAAGCCACTCAGCCTTTCTGATAACGATCCTACACAGGTACTTTTCCCCACCCTTTCTACATTATTCCCCTAATAAAATATATGAACACAAAGCATAGAGAGGAGAAGCCAAAAAATTGCCATTTTATGGTCCTGTACTGTCATGCCAAACCAGCTATTTCTACAACCAACTCCTTCTGTGCACAGGCAAAAATGCTTGAGTTGTGCTTCGGTTTGTATTTGGAGGAAGCACCAAGTGGAACATCTGAATTAATCTCCCTCCTTCCCTAAAGGGCTGTGCTAGAAGCAGATGCACATCACAAAATGCAAAGGGCTGAAGGCAGTTACAGGGTTGGGGAATGTCTCAGGGCACATGGCAGGCAAAAAACAGCAACAGGGGCAATAAAAGGACTTGGTAATGGTGCCATGGGACAGTGGGTGTCATAGAACCCCTCAGGTTGGAAAAGACCTTTAAGACCATAGAATCCAACTGTTAATCCAGCACTGCCAAGTCCACTAAGTCTGTCCGTCAGAGGAGAGGTGTTAACCCTGAGAGATAACAGTAACAGCAAGCCTCATTCTATCCTAGACTGAACAGTACAGTGGCTAGTTATAGCTGGACTCAGTGATCTTAAAGGTGTTTTTGAACCTAGATGATGGCATGATTCTATGATGGCAGCATGATGGAGACCTGTGGGATGTGCAGCCCTCAGTGGCTGGTCCAGGTGAAGAGATGGCTTGTTGCTCTAGCAGGCACTCTGAAATGCTCTGAGCTCCTGAGCAAGGGCTGTGGGAAAGGCTGAGTGTGTGCAGCCTGGCTGGAAGGCACAGAGACTGACCCAGGAGGATAAATGTGATGAAGATGTTCCATGATACCAGTGCTGAACTGCAAAGCCCCTCTCCAGAAGAGTGAAGATTTAAAGAGCGTTGGCCATGTCCTATAGGATTTGGTTTGACCATGGTATTTCTATTAGGTTTTGACTACATTCCCCATTTAAAAAGACTCCTTAAGGAAGGTTTTTTCCTTTTTATCCTTTTCTCTACTCTCTACTTCCCCCACCTCCAGACAGCCTCATACTTGAGCTGTATTCTGGAAATATTTCCCCTCAGCACTACCAGGTGGTGAGAAAAGGAGATGAATTCACTTGAGGAACACTATCCCCACAAGAGTTGGCAAGTTAACCATCACTTCTACATGAAGAGGCAGGGATGCTCAGTAAACAGCACCATTCAAGTCCTCTTTCTATGGCCTGGAACCAGGGCGGCAGCATGTTGTTTTAGGCAGAGGGGATAAGCACAGCTTTAACAGTTGTTAACACCATCAAGTAAATAAGCCTGGGAACCTTGTGTCCCTGCTCTTTCACTCACACTGTGGCTGCTATCAAGTTTTGCATTGCACAGAGTAGATCTTCAGTATGGTAAAAAAATCTCCTGCTAATTAAGACTTCTTAAAGACTCAGCTCACTTCATATAAATTTCAGATGGGGGATCTGTCTGTTGTGGCGCAGCTCAGGCTCTGCTTTGTGACTCAGGAATTCTGATGGGAAGCTCAGAACTGCCCTCATTTTTTTCCTTTCCCAGGCTACAAAGCAGGTGATGACCCAAGACAGGTTGTCCTTCTTCCTGAAAGGCCAGGAAACACAAGACTTGTGCCTGTGGCAAAAGACTTCAACACCAAGAAAAATGCCAGCCTATCCCTTGCATATGCTGCAGTCAGTGAGAGGACATGTTTCCTATTTACAGAAGTGATTCTGCATTCAAAACAATCTGCTGGTGAGCTGGGAGCTCAGAACAGCAACCTAATGTAACAGGTTTCCTAACTTTTGCAGCACCAACTGCTCCTGACCTGGGACCATGTCTGGCTTACAACTGGGCAGAGAGGGGGTGAACAGTAGTTTCCTCTCATGGGCATCTTCCAGCTGAAGCTGTTCATAATTCTGCTGTTGCTGAAAATTCCTCTCAAGTCTGACCCTACCACACTGATGACTTCAGCATTAATGAGTTTCTCCCACAAGCACCCAGAGACACAGTGTCAAGAGAATATCAAGAGTCAAGCAGTCTTAAAATGTGCTGACTTCAACTAGCTTTTTCCAGCAGTTCAGTACATCTCTAGTCCTGACTCATGCAGGATTCATTTCTTCTCAGTTGAACAAATTTTAAGACTTTTGGAAAGAGATGGGTTGCACAGGGATTAAATACAGGCTGAAGTCAGAATACGTGACTGAACTGAAGTCACAAGTATGGTTGGTATTCCTGGGCAATGAGCAAGTCCTTGAAGTGCATGAGTGGATTGCAGATCGAACCTGATGTGTTTGGTGGTAATTTAATGTGGCTCTAAGGGTAGATTGCATTGGCTATGTGACACAACAGCTCTAGCTAGTACTGACTCACAGTGAGATGTCAGCTACTTGTCCCTTTTGCAAGTGAATGAATTGTGTCATGCTAGTCCTGGCTAGCCTTGCCATAAGAAAGGATGCCCTGGTCCGTCCCCATTCCTGTGCCCCAGTTATAATATCGTTTTGGTTATGCAAATGAAACAGGTTTAGTGAATGAATTAAGAACTGACTTCCTCTCATTGGTAAAACACTTTGATACCTCCCACTTGCCCTAATCTTGCAGATGGATTGGTTTCAATGGGCAGGATTACCTGAAGTCCCATCTGACCTTTCCCATTCTGGAAAAAGACACTTTACAAAATATCCCCAGTGCCTAAACAAACCAAGGAGGTATCTCTGGACCCCTCTGCATTCGCTTTCCAGACCAGTCAGCTCTGCCAGGCACTGCCTGGCACATTGAGCAACTTCTCTTTTGTTTTACCATAGTTTAAAATAAGTTATCAACCAATCATAAAATGAATTTTTTGGTTTCTCCTGGCTCCATGAACACAAAGAGGTGCACGTCCTACCATAGGAGGAAGCAATGGCTGTTAAGTTTTACAGTTATAGTGGAAAGCACTGATCACAGCCTGCCGGCCTCACTACTGGATGTGACAGGCGGTGGAGGAGGTGGCTTGGCAACACATGCAGGTGGGGTTGACAGATTTAGGGGGGATTAGGTCGAGGTCCTCGTCATCCGGGATCTCATCTAACCGGTACCCATCCTTTAGCAGCTGGATGTTCAAGTCTTGGTTGATCTGCTACAGACAAAGAGACAAACAGTCAAACACTTGGGACTTATTACTTCTGGTGGTCAGAAGATGAAGGATTCATCCATCACTCCCTTATTCGGGAATGTATTTCCCCATCATTAAAAACTGCCCTACAGTCCTAGATTTGATCTCAGGTGAGGGGAGAGTACTAGCTTCTCCAGAGTAGGAATATCTACAGTGAGATAAACTATTTTGTTATGGAATAATTTTTCCCTAAGGACAAGCCCTCAGTTAAAGTAATGCAATAATATTATTTACTGGCAGATGGGCAGTCCCCCCTCTCAGTCTGGGGCACACTATGGCAGTGAAGAGATGGTACAGCTTGGGTCTGTGATCTCAGATTCAAGCTGGATCTATATAAACAACACTTAGTCAGGGCACAGAAACAGCTCAGATCATCTGACATGGTCACTGCTCTTGGCTGTTTCCCAGGGTTTCAGAGGTATTTTATCCAAGGAAGAGATATAAGGAGCAAGAGTTCTGAGCAGTTTGTGGGCAGAATGGCTGCTCAGGCCCTGGACGCAAAATCCTGCAGAAGCAGTAGCCAGAGGCTGAGCAACAAATGCATGAGAGAGTACAGGAATTTACTCAGAAACAATGCAGAGGGACTAACAAGCCTGAGCTTCCTGCCTTTTCTCTTTGAAAGGGCAAGAGTTCACATCTGCAAGTCCTCCCTGGAATTTCTACTTGCTCCAAGTAAACACACACTGGGTGACCCTGACCACTCAGTAACTGGAAATCACAGCACACCCTCAGACCCTGTATTTGTGTCCTTGGCATGCATACAGTTGCTGAGCTGCCATGGAAGTCAAGATGATGCTTTTGCACCTCATGGGTCACTGCAGGACTAGGCAGAATGAGGGAAAGTTTGAGTGAAACCAAAGGTAGCTGTGAAAACTGCAGATGGGCAGATCTCGGTGCCATGGCAGTGAGGATATGGAGCCAGCTGGATCACGAGGGAAGAAAGCAACATGACACAGTTTCTGCCATGGCTCCTTCCACACTCACAGAGTCTATACCACTACTAAATTTGTTATGTAGCCATTTCTGCCTGTGCAAGACCTCTATAAGCCATTTCTGGCTGCTCTGTTACTTGCATTCATGGCAAGGATGGCAGGAAAGAGTATAACTCACCTCAGCTGATGAGTATCCCGAGGAGGAATATCTGGACATATCGAAGTCATCATCACTGCAGGGAAGTACAAGTACAGCGAAGAAGGAATTGGTTAGATGAGATCTGTATTCCCCACTTAGTTCTATCTTTCTTGTGCCATGAAACTGTTCTTGAGGCACAGAGAAGCTACATCAAGGGAGCCTGTAGAGCAGCTTTCATCTGTGACCCTCAGATCTTTCCATCACAGTGCTCTTTTCTCACAGCTCTTCTCACTTGTTCTTACACAGAGACCCACCATAGCATAGGTCAGAGGGAACAGTGGAGGGAAGAGTGTGAGTGCTGCCCTCTGGCATGAAAACTCACTTAAGCTGTCATGTATATCATCTTCTTAACCTTTTGCATACCTGTCTGTATCCAGGGCTACCAGGGGCTTTTCATCTGGACTCTGGTCTAGCGACGAGTAGCCCTTGTTGGGAACGACGAGCCTGAAATAATTAAATGTTGTCCATTAACCACACAGTAAAGCTCAGAACCACACACTGCCTAGGGCAAAGCTGTATGATAGCTGGCTTTCCCCATGTCACTTCTTTGCAAGCCCCCACTTATTGGTGAAGATGTTTACATGGGTCCAATTCAGAGGGAGCAAGCTGTGTCTCTGGGTAGCCTACAGTGGTTTCACAGGGATTAACACTGGGCATGCCTTAGGAACATACTCCTTCCTGGAAGAAAAAAAAAACATTGGGACACTCTGTACTTCATTCTGGTAAACCTGTTTGGCCAGCACTGCCTGTCATATCAGATTGCTCATTTTTTTGTTGCTTGTTTTTTTCCTGGCAAGGGTACCTGACACCAGCAGTAAGTACATAGGGGAAGGAGGCTAGGGGAAGCCAGAGGCCAGAGTGATTCCACTATTCTGCTGTTGGACATCAGGGATATTATGTGGTGCCTCTTTCTGAATCTCTATCCAGGCCGCTGGCAACACAACACTTCTGAGGTCTCAGTACTAAATTTAGTAATATTAGAAACCTGAGCTGGTGTGCCCGGCATAAGAAACCAGTCAGACCAGCACTTTTTAAATTCCATTTTTTCGCAATGACTTTCAGTTAATCAGAAGTGTTACAAAGGCTGAGGATGACTCTGCACCTTTAACTGCCTGGGAGAGTCTGTGAAATGGAGTGCAGGCTTCAGAACTTCTAAGATAAGGAAAATGTGTTAATACAATGGTATCTTGTTGACAATGGAGCTCTTTCATCCAAAAAAATACAAAAAATAATTTGGTTCACAATTAAAATAAGATTAACTAAACCCAGCAAATGGAGTAAGATTCTTTGTACAGCAGGTAAGAACCACAGGAGTGACAAAAATCTTGTCTTTCAGTAAGTTAAGCCAGGCTTTCTCCCAAGTGGTCTTTAACAACACACCATGATGCACAATGATGCTTCACTAAGAGTTTAAGAAATATAAATCTAAATATGATAATCCATCTCATCCATGCTCCAACTACTCTCTAACTATCTGAAATGTTTTTCTGCTTCTGCATAGGTAATTGCAGCAAGCCATTAACAATTTCAGAAATAAGAAGTCCTGGCAAGCACTGTCAGTGGCCAGGCTCAGGAAGAGTAAGATATATAAATCCTATAACAAAGCAGATATATAGGTTCACAATTATTTATATTTGCTTACTGTGTTCACTGAAACATAAATTAAATAAATTAATTTAAAACCTGACACAGCATTTCCAAACTGCTGCACCAGAGGACTGGAGAAAATGGGATCCACTTGCAAAATTCAGTAGCCCTCTCACAGAAGTGGGATGGTCCTTCTGCTCCTGAGGTATGAAGGCAGGAAGTCAGGAAGCAAAGATGTCTGGAGCTGAAGCTGAGATTTGGCAGAACAAGTCTGCCCATACAGATATCAGAAGTACTAACTCTCATTTTCACTCTCCAGTTTTCCAGTCCCTGCTCCACATATACTCACTACAGTTGTTATTAAATCATCAATGAACAAAGCACTCTCAGGTGATCTAGGAGAACACTGTGGTGTTATTTACTCAATGAAAAAAACCCCACTACATCTTCTTCTTGAGAAGTGTCTTTTTTCTTAAAAAAACCCAAAAGTTTAATTTAACTGCAACAGACAAAAATTGTTATAGTGTTTCTCTGCCCCTGATATAAGTATTTCCCTCACATCCTGATTGTCCTTATCTTCATTTCCCACTGTCCTTGGAATAAAGTCGGGTAGTGGTGGTAGCTGCTTTTGTCTGCAGCTGCCCTGGTACAAGCTTCTTTGTCTTTGTGTTTTTGCTCACTTGAAGCAACAATAATGTCCAAGTTTAGGTTACCCTGAGTGGACTGTAGCACTCAGCTATATTCAAGTGGTGTGGATGGTGTTGTGGGCTCTGTCTGTGCTCATAGGAAGAGCATCACTCCTACCTCATTCACATTTAATTTGATTTTAGAGAGGCTGAGTGTTTTATGGATCCAATTACTCTCACGTCTCAGTAAGGCTGGCTGCACCCTTGTCCCAGAAGAGGACTGAATGGTGAAGGCAACCTTGTACTAGAGGCTGGATGTCAGAAATCCACAGGGATAATACAAAATAACAGAGGCCTTGGGGAAGAAGGAGGAGGAGGAGGAGAGAGTAGAAGAGGCAAAGCACAAAGGAAAACATATTTGATGAGAAGAGCAGAACTATCAAAAATGGGGAGATGGTTTTAGCTTAATTCTCCTGCAGAGACCTGAGGAAGCCAACAGTTCAGACTTAAAAAATAATCCAGAAATTTTGCAATGTGTCCTCCTGGAATATTTACCATTATACTGCAACTGTTACCCTGTGAAAACCTGCTTGAACAAGCTTGTGGCATTTCTGCCTTGCTGGTGTTGTCCTGTCAGTGGCAGACAGACTGAAGCATTCAGAGGTGCTCAGATGTCCTTAAGTGAAATAAAACTGAGCTGGCTGTTTGAAATCTTTTGTCAATAGGTGTCACTGCTCCGCTCTCTCCATTGGCAGCTTGGAAACAAGTATCTCTCCATGGAAAATTTGCTCGTGTTACAGGTAGATACCTCTATTTATCCCACCTTCTCTCCCTTATTATCTTCCTCCCCTAATTTCAGTGTTTCTAAACCTCTCAAGCAGCAAATCTGCTACCATTCCCCTCAGGATGCTAGCTTGCAGCCTATTGCCAAAAGAAAACATGCTTTTCCAGAATGTACTTAGAAGATAAGGAGGACCAGTGGGCATGGAAAACCCAGCTGAGCACAGTTCCTGAATTTCTTGCTGCCAGGAAGGGTCTGGCTCTTTTATATGGCCTCAACACCTGAACACAGAGAGAGGAAGCAATGCAGCATATTCCCCATATGTATTTCAGGGGCTTACAACTAAAAGTTGACAAGGTCCTGTCAGGATTTATGACTAATATTTTGGGTCTGGGTTCTTAGTGTGAACAAGAAATCTCATCTTTCAGAGGCATTGCATATAGAGAGGCTCTGACCTGCAGCTCCTATTCTACTTACTATATGGTAATCCAGGCAACTTTCCCCTTCATCAGTAAACATCCAGCATTCCCCAGATTCCTCCATCATT
This sequence comes from Geospiza fortis, assembly GCF_000277835.1. Classification (NCBI taxonomy): domain Eukaryota; kingdom Metazoa; phylum Chordata; class Aves; order Passeriformes; family Thraupidae; genus Geospiza; species Geospiza fortis. The sequence goes on along the minus strand of NW_005054471.1, from coordinate 1,376,056 downwards.
TTAAGTGAGGTCCTCCACTAAAACCTGCCACCTTTCTAGCAGCATGCAATGCATGCAATCCTGTGGGCTCATGGGGTTTCCTCCCTTCTGATATTAGGTAAGTAATACATTAGTGTACTGAAGTCTGAACAGACAAAAAATAAAAATACTCTAAAAGAAAATATTCAGCTCAGAATGTCTTTGTTTACAGCACGCTGTAGTACTGCCTAATGCTCTCTTACAGACCTGTTCCAAAGCATCTCCAGCAAAGTGTGACTGTGCTGTTCCAAGGGTGGAGAAGGTGTATAGAAAATCACACAGAGACAGATTATTTACAAGCCTTCAGTATCCGTCAGTAGCAGAACAGGTCACCATCAAAAAGGAGCAGTGGAACTTACAGTGACAAAAGCAACCAAGGCAGAATTAAGCTCTAAACTAGTCTGTGTTTCATGAAGAAGCACAGCTCCTCTCCCACTGGCAGCATTAGGTGTTACTCAGATCCTGCAGGATGGCTGTATCAACGCCCTGATTTTAACCTGGCTGGGCTGCTTCTGCCTTCTACGGGCTGCACTACCACTGGTGCTGGGCTCAGCTGTCCTTGCATCTTCCCAGGGGCTGGGATGCAACACAGCACAGAGCATTTGGGCCTGCCAGCTCCAGGAAGGGGCATCACTGCTCTTGCAGTGTGGCTGGCAGAAGGCAAATGCAATTAACACTGTCCCTGACCACCCCATGACCATTAGGGATTGCAGCTCACAGCACAGCTGTGAGTACTCTTCCAGTCCTTTACCTTGTTCGTGCCATCACGTTGTTCTTCTTGGGCTGCTGATTAACTGGGCTTCCCATGTTGCCATTCTTCAGGGACCCCTTCCGAGCCAGCTCCCTCTGCTTCTCTGCACAGGAGATAGGAATGGGAAAAGCAAAATTAGAGCAGCAGCCTAGCTGGCCACCATAAGAAGAAACCCAGATCTGGTAGTGGCAAAAGGCACAGCAGCATTTACAGCAAAGGACATGAACTGGCCACTTCTTATGAAGGGATGCTGCAAAGGCCAGATGAGCTGTGTCCCACTTTCTCCAATGTCACCAGGGACTAAAACTAACCTACCTTCACTCAAAGCAGCCTTTTGACTAGAACACACTAAAATCTGGGTCTCCAAGACCCAGACTTCCATAAGGTCTTGGAGCTTCTGGATGAAACCCAACTGAGGCAGACAACAGGCACAGAACTTGTGCCTGTCTGCAGCTGGTTGCTGCATGGACCCCAATACTGTGCTCTACTAACATGGCTCTGCTTCTAGCAGGGATGGGAACACAGGAATATAAATGGATATTAGATTTTCTGATTGAAAGTCCTTCCTTGTTTCTTGTGGAAGATCAGCTGTGTTGAGTTATGAGCTAGTCACAAAAGTTGAGCTAACTGCCCCAACCTCATCATGCAATGGCAGGCAAGGCCTGTACGGAAAAGCTGAGCATGGAGCCAGTAAGGCAGGAATGAGAACAGCTAAAAAAAATTCTCCAGAGTGTGAGAAAATGCTGGACACTACTTTTGTGGCATGCCTGAATAACAGGTGTACCAGACTGCTTGCTGAGGAATCTGAATAGTGAATTTATTTTGCTTTGGCCTCTCCTGTAATGTGAATTCTGCTGTTAGGTTGTGTTTCTTCTGAAGATTTTATTTCCGCTTGGAGAGAAGAGCAGCTTTTCTCACTTGCTGTGGAAAAGCAGCATGCTTCTATGGTGTGCAAGTTCAAGGTGAGCCAACACTTTCCCTTCCTCACAAGTCAGAGCAGGGGGACACACATCCAAGGCTCTCTTTCTTGAGGGAGAAATAGACAGCAGGGATACCTAGAGATTGTTATGATGAGGAACATGGAGACAAGAATACATACACTTGTAAACCATACCCAGCCTGCTCCTGCTGACAGCAAAGGTGAATAAATGAACATGGAACTTGGCAGGAAAAGGATTGGATTAATAACTCACTCTGGCTTGAGCAACTTGAGAGACTGATTCAGGACTGAAATCAAAATCTTAAATCAGAGTAATTTTCTCAGTATGGAACTTGGAAATGTATTGGTAACCTCTGTCTCCAGAATAAAAGGCTGATACTTTGCAGGCCACATGAATTTTGCTGTTCAGAGAGAGATAAAGCAAGACTAAGAAGGCAAATACCTACAACACGAAATAGAACCTGATTTCCACTCATCTCCACCAGAACCTCCAGTGCTGACCACAAATACACAGCACTGAGACAAGCTGCCAATGCTTTATGATGCTGATGAAATGGTGACAGGGGGCTGAATACAGTGTGAGTGCAGGTGTGATGGCTCACGGACAATCATCAGCAGGGTTGAAACTCAGGTTCCTTCTGGCTTTTCACTAATTTTCCAGACAGAAGCTTCCTTCAAGAAGCACGATAGAGCAGAGAAGGTTGGGAAGGCATGAAGCAGTTTGTGTTTGCCTTTGACATTACAAAACACGTTCAATTAGGAGTCTGAAAATCCTGTCTGATCATTAGCAGGATCATGGTGTTGGGGGATGCATTCAGTTTGTGTGCAAGTTTTTGGTAGTGGAGGGTTGCACAGGTGACCTAGTTCTGTGAGAAGCTTCTAGATGTTTCCCTGTGTCTAACAGAGCCAATGCTAGCAGGCTCCAAGACAGACCTGCTGCTGGGCATGGCTGTGCTCATTAGCAACAGTGGCAGAGACTCTGGGATAACACAGTTAGGAAAGGGGGAAAAATGCAGAACTGCGCTCAGACAGAGGAGTGAGGGTGTGTCAGAAACAGCCCTGCAGACACCCAGGTCAGTACAGAGGCAGGAAGAGGAGCTGCTCCAGGTAGCAGAAGAGATTCCTCTGCAGCCCATGGCGAGGTACCCCTGCAGCCCATGGAGGCCCATAAGGGAGCAGAGATCCATCTACAGTCCAAGGAGGACCCCACAAGAGAGCAGGTGGGTGCCTGAAAGGGGCTGTGACCCTGCAGAAAACCCATGTTTTTTCTGTGTTTTCACTCCTCTGTCCAGATGAGTAATAGAAAAGTGTTGATTGGCTGCTGCTGCCCAGCCAGGGTCAACCCACCACAGACAATCTACTCATCTCCATGCTTGAGTGAAGCAAAGCAGCAGTTTTCTGTTTCAGTGGAGAACTTGGAGAATACAGACAGCTGTGCTGTCAGTCTGACTCATGGGGGAATTTGCCTGCACCAGTTCCACTTCAGCTAATCCTGGATGTTGTGTCAGAAGAAGAACACACGGAGCACGTGAGTGTGGGTATGTGAGGAGGGGGTCCAGGATCCTTTTGACACCCCTATACTGTTCTGAACAGCATGAGGAACAGCCTTTTGTCTGGATCTGCCAACCACATCACATCTTGCTCCTTTACCGTTCACCTTGTCACTTCATCTTTGAGACACTCTGTCCCTTATGACATAAAAATCATTTAAGAGAAGATGCATCTGCTTAAAGAATAAGCATTGCTTTTCTGCTAGCCCCACACTAGCCTGTGCTGCTTGTTAACTCCACCTGTGTCATTCAGCATCTGCTCCAATTGCTGCTTCAAAGTAAGCTCTGCTGGTGACGAGACAACAGCCAAGCAGACTATGGAGCATTCAGTGAGGCAGGGATAACACCCAAGTAAAAAGTAGCAAAGGAAATGCATGCTGCAGACACAATCAGCACCACAAGTGACCCAGCCTTGTGTCCTGCCTGGCAGTGGTCTCCTATTACAGTTGCCTGCAAAATTAATAAGAAGGTGTCCCAGCATGCCAAACACTCAGCAAACTGTCCCTGTCCCAGTATTCACTCACCTGCCTGACCCAGGATATGTCAGAGGGTGGACGGACGGACAACTGCATGCTGACAAGTGACACACATCCACACAGGGAGCCTCTTTAGTGAGAGTCAAGAGGGGGCTGAATTCTCCCCTTATCATGGAACACCTACTGCCCTAATGAATGATTTCAAGGACTGCTTGAGATGATTTAGTGCAATCTAAAATGGTTATCTGTTCAACTGGCAGGATGTGTCTAGCTGCTTTATGATGAGAGAAAATAGTAATGGAGCATGGGAAGCAGAATGGACTTAACATGAATGTGTCTAAACTAAAAATCAGACTTGAATGAATCCTTAAAATTATTTCTCTGGTTTCAGCATTTAAACAAAATCATAGTCAGTTTTAATAACACTACGAAGGTTTTTTAAAAAATTAAATGCTGAACAGTTTGTTTGGAGCATGTTGCTATGTAGGGGTGGCCTTGGTTTTGCCTACTATCTTCCCCGAACGAGAAATGCCAAAAGTAGTCATACGCTTGAGTCTCCTGCAGAACTGCTCCTTTTGTGACATGAGGCAAAGCAGACAATGCAGGAATGTGGTGAACATCATGCTGTACTATGCTGAACAGATATTTGAAGAATCAGACACCCTAAATCCGCATTTTCCATTTGTCCCAAGATAGTGGGTGAGTCTGGCTATGATCAGACATGGTGGGTGGAGAGTGGTTTAGGATGCCATTGTCACACTGTCACTGTGCTTGACTACCTGCAGCCCCCTCAGCTGAGGCAGCCTGACTGGCACAAACACAATTTTATGGCAGATGAGGCTGATTTGCCTCCTTTGCACTGTGGGGTGGAACAAGCAGATTCTGACTGCTCCAGTCTCTTTGCTGAGAGCTGCTGGCTGGACCTCAGTAACTCAACTCCTTGTAAACCTGCCTGACTAAGAGAAGATGGAGCTTCCTGCTATGGGGACAGTGCAGTGTGGACCCATGGGATTTGCTGGAGTGGCAAGATAAAGAGAAATTAATCCAGTGTGACAGAACTGTATTTTTTCATTTTCAAGGTTGATGAGATGAGATTTTGCGATGTATTTCTCTCTCTGTCCCCCACAGTCAGCTAAATTGTTTCTGAGGCTGAGGACTCTGATTCCCTGATGAATTCTAATTTCTCAAGTAAGCTGAGAATTTAAATTACACACTAAATGAAATTAATATGTCTGCTCAAATTCTGCTGAATGATGAACGGATTCATGAGCAAATTAAAGGAGAAAGAATGAAATGCTGTCTACAGCTTCTTCAAGCCCAAGTCTTGATTTCAGTTCACTTGCATCGCTTAGCTGGGGGACATTAGCATGAATCTAGGTAACACTGAAATCTTCTCTACCTTTTGCCTCTGACAGACAGTATTTGTCAGTGAGGACTGTGCCACTGCTTGGACAGGATTTCAGGGTACATACATAAATTTGGGCTTTGCCTGCAGGCTGCATGGAAAGGAAGGTGTAAGGAAGTTGTGTGTGTTAGGACCACGCTGATCCCAGTGCTCCCTGGAGTGTAAGTATGACCATGTGGCTGGCATTAGTGCAGCTGATGGCTGTGCTTACCTGCACTGAAAAAAAAGGCAAAAGAAAAGTGATTTTTACTAAACAGGTGTAATAGAAACAAAAAGGTCCTATCTGTAGCCAGTCCCCTACAGTGAACATGGGGACTAAAGTTTCAAGCTAATACAGGCCAGGCATCAGCACTGATTACTCAGGACATCTGAATAAGGATATTGTTTCACTGGTTTCAGAAAAGACTGTTCAGATAGCAAGGGTCAGACAGCTATGTCACCCAACTACCCACCTGGGTGAGACAGTCCTCTTAGCTGAAGCATGTTATTTTTCTGACCCAGACAAACTTGGGGAAAATAGTGAACTGTTTTCTAGTTTCTAACTTCAGCTGTGTGAACTGGTTAGAAAGAACCAGTGTATGAATCTGTCTTCCAAGGTCCCTCTTGGACCAAGACCAGGTTTTAAAGATCAAATAGCAGCATTTCCATACGTTCTGTTGATCTGGCTGCTGCTCTGTGCCTTGGGCATGGCTGAGAACTGGCACAAACAGCAGTGGGCTGGGAGTGGTTCTAAGCCCCCTTCAGCTCCCAAGAAGGCCTGATCTAGAACTGGTAAATGACCTAGGGACTACGAAGTTAATGTTTGCATTTGCTGTTGAAGGATGCAGCCCTTAACTTCCTGCATGGGAGCTACTATCAGCAGCAGCCAGTGCACTGCATGCACAGCAGTACAGGGCTCATTCTGAGGTAGTGCTCAGCTAGAATGCTGCCTGTGCAAGTTACTGAGAGGTTTCTGAGGGCCTGGATGATGTTATTTTGCGCTTCTCTTCAGAAAACACGCACCAAAACATCACACTATTCCTTAGCACAGAGGAGAACATGTAAAGGAGTGCTCCAGTCTCAGCCAAAGCAATCATCTATTTAAACCATGCATCTCCAGAAGTAGCTTTATGTTCCCAGCAGCATTCCCTAGCCATGCTATCCCAGCCCCACATCTCATGTTTCTGACCCTCATGTGATTATGGGAAGGAATGGTTTCTCTGCTTCTACCCACTATTTGGCTTAGCCCCAGAAGAGAGCAGGTCATTTCCTGCAATGAAAACCTCATGACTGTATACTTCAGTAAAAAAAAAACAACAACAACAAAACACACCAACACTATTTTGAACACACAGACCATTTTACCTCTATATGACTTAATACAATAGTGAATAATCTTTGTAAAATAGTAAATTGCATTTTACTGCTGGTAGAAACGACATAACTGGTTTATCTTAAAGCCATGTACAGGATCTGTGGCAGCAGGGGAGCACAGAACCAGGATTCCTGCTCCCAGCCCTCTGCTCCAGCTGTCTCTGCAGCCATTTTATGCAGACAGGTTGCGAGTGCGTAGCAGCAGGCAGCAATTAATCTCTCTTCATCTTTCAACACCTTTCTGTACTGATTTCAAAGGCATCTATTGTCGCAGCTCCTACCTCACAAGGGCATTTATTTTGTTCTCATTCAGCATGTGCCTTTTCACTTAATTTTAAAGGATTGAGATTTTTATTCCTAATGGCTGCAAAATATTGGATAGAAGGATTTCATTTATCACTGTCAAAACTGGAATATATGAACAGCACTGCTGATATTTAAATGTAATTTTTTTCCCCATTTTCCACATTTACCTTCAGAAAGGGACTTATATGGTATTTTAATTTACTTTTCAAAGAATATTTTACCTGCCAGCCAGAAGAACAAAGTTAGATATCTGGGGAAGCATTTGCATCCTGACAAGCACAGCTAAAAATTTTCTGTTTACAAAGTGATGTCTAAAAGACCTAATCCATAAAACTGAACTATGCTCTCTTTTAAGGTATTTTAAAGGGACAAAGAGAATTAATTTACTTCACCTGGGGAGAACTTCTACAAATGTCCCCTAATTATTTTTACTCAACTGAACATAGGTTTAAGTCAAAGCCATTTGCTTGACCTTGCTAAATGGTATGACAGACAAAAACAAAGGGGAAAAAAAAACAAAAAAGGGAGACTTTTAAGAGCAATTTAGCACTCTTCATTTAAATAATTCAATTAATTTAAAACATCACTTATGCTATAGGCACAATCTACAGACACACAGAAGTAATATTAGTGCCTACACATTTATTATGAGTTCTGATGTTCTGTGAAGAAGCATTAAGGTTACTGGTGCATGTACTAAAGGGGATGTGTATTCAGAAGAGTAGTAGTACAAACTTCCTTAGCTGAATATTCACAGCATTTGGTTACACAGGATGTCATCACACAGTGTCTATTTGTATTAAAAAAACACTTTTAATAGAGTCTGACATCAGTAGGCTTGAACTGCATAGACACTTAGTCAAATGTCCACCCTTTCATGCCAAAGATTGGTCTATGGGAGAGCACATACGTTATACTACCTACATAAACCACAGATTTAAAATAATAATAAAATAATAAATACTAATTAAAATATTTGAATATGTTGTCATTGTGAAAGCTTTCACTGACTAGCAGATAGCCCTGCTTGGAATGACTTATTGAATTCCATCAGTAGGCAAAATAAATAAAACCCTAAGTGATAATGCCACAGGCAGTACACAAGCTTAGAAGGGACTCACAGCCTGCTGATTCCAGCATTGTGCTTGGAAAGGACTCTTGGTCTTTTCTTTTACCAGGACTGAACTGCAGCTGACAGTACAAGCCATGTTTCTGGCTTTATTTAGCAGCAAAAATGTTGTATATTTGATACGTTCTGCTTTATCAACTGCTGCATTTGGTTTCCATGAACCTATGTACTTCAAACAAAATTCTGCATTTTCTGTCTAGTAAGATGAAAGTAGATGGGAACAGGTAACTAGGCTGGTTAACACGACTGTTTTCTTCCCTGGAAAAGTTAAAGAATGAGAGTCAATAGTGAGCAGAGTATTGGCAGGGCATGTCACCTCCAATTACTCTCCTCTCCAGAAGGGACTTTCAGGCATTGTTTCACTGGATGAATTACCTGTTTACTGTGAAACTCTACAGGAGAACAGGATATGCACAGCTCAGGGTGCCTCTTCCTGCTATTCAATTAGTGAACTGCAGTCCTGGGTACTTGGCTCAGCTGGAGCTGTCCCACACAGCAGCCTGCTCCCCTAACAGGATTACTGACCTGATCCCTCCTTCGAGGGGCTGCCACAGTCTGGAAATTTGACACACGGCCTCAGAGCTCAATTAGTTATTTAATAAGTTTATGATTAACCAATCTGCTGATTAAGCTTTCATTAATTACGTTGGTGGGAATTCTGTTTCAGAGGGATGGTGGACTCTATTGTCTTGGAGCAGGGTTGGAGAGCCCTTGTGTTTTGCATGCCCATTTCTCTTTACTGCTCCAGAAATACCTGCAAAAGCAGATGGAAACAGGTAACTAGGCTGGTTAACACGACTGTTTTCTTCCCTGGAAAAGGTAAAGAAAGAGAGTCAATAGTAAGCAGAGTATTGGCAGGGCATGTCACCTCCAATTACTCTGCTGCCCAGAAGGGGACTTGGGCGGCACCTGGGGCTGCTGCCAGACCGCTGGGGCATGGTGACCCTTGAGGACAGCTCAGTATTGTGGCCTGGTTGTTACACCTGGAGCAGCTCAAAGGCTCTTGCTGCTCTCATCTCTCTTCTGAAGTCTTGCCAGACAGAAGAGGTAGGCAGGGTTTATCTAGGGCAGCTGGAGGCCTTACAAGTACAGTTTCAAATGGCCTGGCCTGTCCTTTTGGTATTTTGATTGGGGTGGATGGCTCATCTCAGAGAAGAGTGGGAAGCCCTTTCCTCTTTCTCCTTCTTTAAGAAAGGGTTTACAGAAAGCTCATGGCTTCATCTCTGGCTTTGTTCTGTGGTTTATGCTCTGATGGATGGGGCTCAGTGGATGCTGCAACCTGCTCCCTGTAGGGTGCCTTGGCTGAGAGGGCAGGGTGCTGGCACCTTCCTCCTCCAGGCTGGCCCCTGCTTTGGTAGAGAAATCAGGACTGGGCTCAGGGATTATCCCAAACTATCATAAATAATTACATCTTTTCCCGTCTGCAAGGGATCCTCTGTCATCTTTCTTAGGCAGAGCTGGTATCTGTGTTAGACACCAGAGGATGGCAAAGGGGATGGCAATCAACTGTTTCATGTTCCTTAATGTCCTCATGTTACAGGTGCAGGGCTGAGGGTTTGGCAGCTGCCTTCTCCTTACACCTCTCAAAAGGACTGGTGACAAAACACAGCCATGCTTCTAAGTGGCAGAGGGAAACAGGACTGGCCAGAGAAAACTCATGTCCCTGCTGAAATCCCTGAAAAAGAATCTTGAAAGACAAGATGAAAGACAAAGTTCTGGCTGTAGGAGCTTTAAGAGCTGCAGGGGAGGAAGCAGGGCTGGGGCATGACAGATGCCACCCCTACTGCAGAGCCCTGCAGCTGGAAATCAGACACCTGCACTGCTGAGCTGCAGCCTCAGTCAAAGTGGCTTGGAGAGCTCAAAGGGGTTCAGGGAAAGCCTGACTCATGCTGAAGAAAGCAGTAATGTGCTGGGAAAGATGATGACAATTTTTAACACAGATCTCCAACACTACAAGCTTATGTCATGGTTTAGTATTTTAGTGCTGATGTATTTCATGCTTTTGTTGCCCTTTTTTGGTGGGGCAGTAGTGCTCAGAAGAGGTTTGTTACCACAAACTTCCAGCTGCTGGCATGTCCCTTCAGGGCTGAGGTTATGGCACTGCTACCCCAGCCCTGCTCACCACAGGCAGCCTCAAAGCAGAAAGGATGGGTGGTAAAGCACTGCTGGCTCGAGCAAGGTTTTACATTGCTTTTGGGGGCCTGTAAGTGGGAATTTAGGCAACGGGGAAGCAGGTGTTAGCACGACTGAATGTGAGCCCCCTTCTGTCATGCCACACACTACTGATCTTGCAACGACTCACGCCTTTTGGGGCCCGCCTCCTTCAAACAGCTGGCAGGGGAGGTTCCTGATTCTGCCTCCCAGCTGCCTGCTCTCAACACTGTGGCACTAAATGAGACTGCTGGCAATGCTGCAGCTGCCACGTCCCTGCTATCTGACCCTCTCTCCTAAATGAACCACTGAGGCAGAAATTCTGGCAGACCAACATTTTTACCTCCCTCCTGAATGGCCAGCTGTATGCACTGAAGGAAGGAAAAAAATCCCAGCTAGGATTTGCTTATCAAAAGACCATTAGCTAAGGATTTTCTAAAGCATTTCTAAAAGAAAAGGAAGGAGACATGCAAAAGCAATACAAGAATTATCATAATTTTTGTATTCCTTGCATGCCTGGGTCAGGTATATTTCGGGCCACAGTGAGCACATGTTCAGCTTCACTTGGCACATTTAAGAGCTAAAATTGCCAACTGCATACAAACATAAGGTTTATTGTTGTACAGCTATCTGTTTGGCTGCCTGACTGGAGCTATGGTAAGATGAAAGGAACAACAGAGTTGTAAGAGTAGAAGAAAAGAGTAGAGAAATGGCCTCAGGGTGTCAGCAAGCAAGGCTTTATTGCAGTAGAGCTACAGGACTAAGGAGTGTGCATAGAAAACACAGTTGCTTGCCTGAGGAAATTAAGACAAAAGAGATACAGTGCATAAGGACTACAGGCAGCTAGAATGGTGGGTGTTTCAGTGATGCACAGTTCCTTTTAATTACAATTTCAGTTTGAATTATCTTTCAATAATTAAGATATACAACAGGCTTTAAACTTTTGTATATACAGAGACCTAAGCACAGTGAAAGTGGATTTAATTTAATGATGAAAAAGGGAAGTGAAGAGGGTGAAGATATAAAAAGGACTTTTTTAGGGTCAGGGACCTTATTGGGGCTTTATAAGAAATTACTTGCCTTCTCTTCAGTCAGATTGTGCCACTGGGTGGACAGACAGAGGTGAAGAAGAGATGATGGTGTGAAGATCCTGGCTGGTTGCTGATGGAGCAGGCAGAATGTGCAAGGAACAAAATGCTGCAGAATCCAATGTAAAGCAAAAGACATGACAGCAGGGAGGTATAACCTCAAGGTATGCTGAGATTTTAGAGAGTCTTTGCAAAGATACAAGCTTGCTCTGTGTTTCTTTTTGCTATGCATCCTCATAAAAGAATCTAATTTTCCATTCATAATCTGATTTGAATCAAGAACACAGGTTTCCATTGTCAATCAACTGCATGCAGGTTAATACCATCAACTGTTGTCTTTTTTTGCCTCATTATTTCTCTCCACACAAGCATCAGGAACTTTTAGGTCATACTGTATCTCAAATTACCCTGGGGACAGAAAACAAAGGTGTCAAGTTTATCTGTCCTTAAGACAACTTCACTTGTGAAGTGACATCAGAAACTCGCTCTGAATTGGGATGTCTGCAGGAAAGATGTCTGCAGAGAGTGGGAATGAGACACGAGGTCCCCTGAGAGAAGAAGTTCAAGTGCAGGGAGGATGGAGGAGCTGTGGTGTCTGCACACAGACACATGTATGTTCAGTGACTCAAGTTTGGAACCTCTTCCTCTCACACTGTGCTGGAAGGAATCTGGTTTTTGCCAAGACCCAGACAGAAACAGCATTAACACTCAGTTTCTGGACAGCCTCTCCACCCCACTGATGCTGGCACAGTCAGTGCTCAAAAATGAAAAGCTGTGAGCAGAGGGAAAGCAGGGCAGAAAATATTCTCTGCTTTCTTTGAGGCTTCTAACAGCTGCATTTGTGAAGTGAATGGAAGGGTAATACCAGGCTTCAGGGAATAAAAAACCTTTAACTCCTCTTCAGCAGAGGTATGGAGGGAGCCCAGGGACTGACAGCCTTATCCTTTCCAGGGATGGCACTTCAGCCAAAATCTGAGGGCACTGGGATCTCAGGAACTGTCTTTAACAAGAGCTTCTCCTTGGGCAGTATGTGCACTGGGAGGAGAGTAAGGATCATAATTTTCTGATCACTCAATAAACAATCCAGCAAAGCCATCTGATTGAGGAGACATGTCCTGACTTGGAATTCATAGGGATAAAAATGAGAACAAACAGAAGAAGAATTCAAAGTAGCAATTTTCTATCTCCTGCATCTGTTCACTGGGCGCCTGAAGTCATATTGACTCAGTCTGATGACAGAAACAAGGTTTCTTCCTGCCAGGTCTCCAGGGTCCACTAAAATATAAAGGAAAGCAAGCTGCATCTCCTCCTCTGACCACACTATGACAAAGCTGTCAGAACAGCTCTGACAGTATCACGCCTGCAGCAATGTCTGGTGAAAAAGCCACAGAGAGCCACTGCTCTTCTACATCCCTCTGGAGAGAACTGTACTGGAAACCAGAGCCAGAAAGTATTTTCTTCTGTGAATTTAATTTATTTCATGCTTAAAAGCAGTGAATTGGAATAAACAAGACCTCCAACAAAGTGTCCCTGCTTTGTCTGTTCTGGAGAGGGTGCTTTGTGGTGGCAAATTCCAGTAACATGGAGAGATAAATTTGGGGGTTAAATCTAACACACTTTGCTCACTGGAAAGGCCTCAGTGGTAAAGAAAGTGACTGTGGTTTTTGTACTTTACTTGCAGTGTTAAGCGCACTCTGCTTACTTTGGCTGACCTTGAGAAAAATAGTACTCAGGATTTACTGCTGGCTTCATAATCTGATCATACAGAACAGACCTCATGAAGGTCAACCAACATCTAATAACAGTGTAAGGAGCTTGGGATGTGAAGGAAAAGTGAAAGAAAAGAGCACACATTAGTGGTACATAGTGCCCAGGGGGCACTTTCTGGAAATCTCTGGGGACCACTTGAAAACAATTGGGTAACTTCAACACTGCTGGTCTGGCAGAGGGATCTGTATGCAGCAGACCCCAGAGGCTTTGAAGGAGTGTCCTGAATAATCTTTTTTTTTAAGTAATATTAGTTTACAAATCATGTACTCCTGAGTTTAAGTTTTTAGGACCTCAAATATTCTCTGTTTAATTTTTCACAATTCTGTGACTCTGCCTCTGAATTATACAGCTGGTCTGTGAGGTCTGGCCAGTTGTTTTGTTGCATCCTGCCTTTGAAAAGTTTTAGTACTGTTCTGTAACCTTGTTAGATGTTTTGTTTGAACAATCAGCTTTGTTCTGAACTCTTGGACCATGAGGGAGTATTTATTTTTTCTGGACATCAGTTTCCTGCAAACATTCACTTTTTCCCAAGGCAACCTCCATACATTTAACAGTCTTGAACACCTGCCCACTGCCTCCACTCCTGCCCTAAAATCTTCTTAAGAAGATCAAAATAGTGCTTTTCACATTAAAATAGTCAACCTCGCCCTCCAGGGTGGATTTTAATCTTCTTTGATTCAAATCCATTCCCTCATTCTACAGGGGAAAAAAGCATGGAATTCATAAAGGAAGAAATGTGGGATGGGATGACTCATTTGCTTTTGTTTTCTTCTGTGTCTTACATTATTTGTGGCATGCAGCAGGTAGGGATCTGTGTGTGACAACCAGCCTCTGGGTCATGATCTCTTTCTGCAAATCCCCTTAAAAATCCAAACCACAGATGAAAAGAATCCCTTTGCCAATCTAAGATAAAAGTGTCTTTCCCAAAGGCTAGTTGAGATATGATCAACACCAAGAAGAGCTCAAATTGGTCTAAGAAATGGAGATGTTGCACAGCCACCTTGGTAGCTGCTTGACTGTCACCTCACACAAACACATGCAGAAACACTTTAATTAGGTTCTGCTTTGTGCGCTCTGTTAGTGCCTGTGCTAATGCCCCAATGTTTTGCTAGGACACAGTAGGTAGAAGAAATCAGCTGCTTGCTTATATTACAAAATCATTCAGCATTGAGGAATGCAAGTTAGGAAATATATCTGTAAAAGAACCAATCTCCTTGTCTCTGCAATAGAATCAGTAAGAGATACAAGCAAAAGAGAAAATTAGTTTTAACATGTTTTTAAAATCAATCAAGAAGGTTTGGTGAATTAAAGAGGAAAAAGAAAAAGCAGTAATTAAAACTTAAAGAGAACATTTATATTGAAGTGAAAATCAAGCAGCAGTTGCGTTTTTCTGTTTACCAGGGGACATACACAACTTTTTTTGTTTTGGTTTGGTTTTTTTTCTGTTTCTTTTTTGTTTGTTTGTTTGTTTGTTTGTTTTGGTAATGAGCAGAAAGTATATGACATCTTAAAAAACCAGCCTGGAGTCCTAACCAAAAGCAGGATCACTGTTTTCTAGTCCTGCTCAAAGCAGCATCAGCTATGGGATCAGACCGGGCTGCCCAGAGCTTTATTCAGTCAGATTTTCAAAGCCTTCAGTGTTGAAGATGGCACAATCTCCCCAGGAAACATTTTTCATGCTTGACTGTCCTCATGGTGAAAAAGGATTTCTGTAAGGTGAGAAAAGTAACAGGCTGGGATGAAGTACCCACTGATGCTCCAGACAATTTACTGCCAGCTCAGACATGATGCTATCATTCCTCAATGGCACAGAGGAAGCTTCAAATGAAGCTTTTCCTCAGAACTCTAAAGTCCTAGTCATGTCCCATTGGATGGTCATAACCAGGTAAATGCAGACAACTGGCACGGTGTTTTGCTCCCTTTAGCCCTGCCCTTTTCCTGCTCTCTACCTGCCCTGCTTTGAAGCAGAAATTACAGCCTAGCTCTAGGTCAGATGAATGTGCTGTAGAGGGTTCAATTCACTTTGTCAACAAGACCCAGAGCAGCCACAGCCTTTTCTAATCATGACTCCAATTTCCAGGGAGATGGGAATTCCCCACTACCCAGGAATGTTTCACTGCAGATAGGAAAAAAACACATTGCCAACAAAGGAGCTAAGATCATCTCCTTTTGTTGATCATCCTGTTCCAATGAAGGACACAAAGGACCAAAAGTCAAATACAAGGACTGTGGTGTATTGTAGCTTTTCTGCACGCAGGTAAATGTGAGTCAGCTATGTGAGCTTGGAGGAACTAAAAACATGACATCTGCCTGCACAGAAATAACTATGTCAAAGTTTTGCTTTCATATTTTGCTTCAACCCCTGCCCTACAGATCAGAGGCTGCATAAAGCCACACTTCAACCTGAGAGCTGAACCATTCAGGGAGAAAAAGAAATTGAACTTGAGTCTTTCATGTTCTGGCTGAAAGTCAGTAGCTAAAAAAGGCACAGCTGCTTTGTGACTTGTGTCTCCCAGACTTTTTATGGTCAAAACCACCTTGTGAATTAGACATGAATTTGTGAAGAATTCTGGAGCCATCAGTTATACGTTCTTTTAGTCAACTTAAAAAAAAAATAGTGCTATGATTTATTAGGGAGTCTAAGTCCAGGATACTTTTCTTTTAAAAAATGTAAGCAAACCTGAAAATCCAAATTTTAAAGGCAGCCTCCATCATGGACTCAAACTACCCATGCTTGACAGTATCACTGTAAATAGTTAGTATGCTAGCCCTGTTCAAGACACACTTTTAGCAGTGTCATTTATTATGGCAAACATGGTTTCTCAGATGAACTTATACAAAGTACAATTGTCTCACTTGTACTTTTCATCTGTTCTCTCAATTTTCTAGTTCTAGAACCAGTATTTAAAGTAATTAATAGAAAATATTTCCCTTTTCTTGAAAAATAGCTTTTGCTTTCAGGCTGGGTAGTGATGGGGAACAGAGAGGGGCTGTTTTCTGGCATCTGTGAGACTTGGGAGCTGAGCTGCAGCCAAGGGGCTGCCAGCAGCCCACAGCTCTGAAACACCTGGTGTGATTAAACCTTCTTCTCACAGCCAGCTCACAGTTTACTCATGGCAGAAAGCAGTTTAAAACTCACGAGCTTCAGACTAGTGAGCTAGACAGAACTGCACCATTCCTCCAGAACACATTAGCACCTGGTGACTTGATTGTACCAATTTCGCAGCTGTGATCAAAAAAAGAGGGTATGTGGGTTCTGTGGAAAAAGTGGGCATTGCCTTCCATTTACAGCAGAATGCAGAAAAAAATCAAAGTTATAGCAAAAAACGAGATGGTTTTGGGTTTACAGTAGAGTTATCATAAAGCCCTGTAGAGGATTTATTTTATTGTGCTATAAACAGTGTTACTTTATGAGACAAAGGGTTGGAACATTCACAAAGACTTAGGCTGAATCAATTCAAGCTCCTGTCATGGTAAGCGGCAAGAGGGATAAAAAAGGCAGAGAGATAAGGAAAGCATCTTCCAAGGCCCAGTTCTAATGCGGGCAGAGTTCACAGGTGAAAGGGACATGAAGAGGAAGGAAGGCAGGAGTCACTGAGAATAATGGCTCAGCTGTGCAGTCTCTAAAAGTGAGATGTATGATTTCACTGATGCAGAAAGTGGGAGGAAGCCTGGGAGAGGAACAGTTTGCAAAGCAGTGTGGAGACAACAGGAGTCTACTACTAGTAGGAGGTAGACACAAACAGATCACAATTATTACACAGGTTGGAGATGATTATTTGACAAAGACTTGGATCCATCTGCCAAGAATGTATGTATTACCCCTCCTTTCCACTTGTAACTGGACCTGGAGAAAGCATATTGTCTATGGGGCATGTTTTCCTAAAAGTCTGTTTAGAAAGAGGGTTTGGACAATGCTCAAATGTTTTAAAATTTCATCAACAATTCCTGCTTTTCCTTCTGGAAGGTGTTTCAAAAAGGATACCACAGCTATTTTGTACAGTACCAGGCTGCAAAGTCTCATTTCCATGAGTGATGCAGAAAAGCACACCCTCAGCACAAGCTACTCAGCCATGATGCAGGCGCCACTTAAGGCTTTTTGAATGATAGTTGTGTTTAACAACTAGAGAAATGGGATCAGACTGTCCAATTACTGCTGTGACTTTTTTCTTAAATAAAATTTTATCATAGCAAATATATGGCAACTGTAAAAATAAGTTTATTTTCCTTCAGTGTGCCCTGCTTTATAGAGCATGACTGCCAAGCGGAACAAGGAAAGAACTGTGCCAAAAAACCAAGGTCTGAAAGAAACAGACAGGTGCCAAATGACTTTCTACACACGGCAGAGCAGGAAGGCTGTGGTCTTTCCTGGTCACTGCCCTGTTCCTGTCAAGAGTGAAGTGATTGTCAGGACTCTGAAGGTTCAGGGACTTTTTTGCACAATTAGTCCTGCTATCCTCACTACAGCTTAATTCTCACTTCTAAAGCTTCTCCATAAAGCAATGTTGGCTGGTGTGAGAGGTTGAGACACTGACAACAGCTGAAGCTGTTGAGTTGCTTCTAACAGTCTAACCTAGAAAACATGTGCCCAGCACAGGCGCCTACTGCTCCATGTCTTCAACCAGCTCTCATTCCATGAAGAAATACAGAGTGGTTTCTTCTGTGCTGCCTCCTGCCTTTGGGAATTGCTCCTCCCTAGACCAAAACTGATGGACATGATGAAGTGAGATTGTTGCTGACTGGCCAAAAACTGTCCTTTGCTGCTGCTGCAACAAACATTTCTTGTGGCACATCTCCCTGCCTGCCACATTAGAGCTGGGCCTTGCAGGTGGTGCTTTGGCTGCACCACTGGCTGGGTCTGGAAAAACGGGGCTCTGCTGTGCACAGCTGGATGTAACACTGTCTGCCCTGCCTGGAACAAGGCCTGGAGTCACAGAAGAAGGGTTCCTTGGGTGTACCTCTGCTCATGATCAGGTGAGGTCTGCATCCAGGACCACCATGGTACCCTCACCTAACAAGGACTCTACTACTGGCAGGACACATGATATGGATGACATCCTTGTGTCTTCTGCTCTCCTGCTGTGGCACACCAAAGTTTCTGTGTTTTTATGAATTCTGAGTCTCCAAAGAATCCTTTAATATCTCAGAGAAGCAACATGAAGTTTTCAGGTTGCTATGAACATATCCTCTGTGCATAAGGATAGCAGCTAAAAACCAAGAATTGCAGCGAACTTACTATACCAGGACATGCTCCTCCCCTTTGAGAAGTGTATGTTATCTCTATTTCACAGAGCTTGATCTGCTGATGGAGCATTTTAGTCCCCACATTCAATAAGCAGACAGTAACCTTTCGCTGTTAAGAGCTGAGAGCAGCAGCACAAAGACAAAATGGGAGCCCACATGACTTGAAAATCAGAACAAATTCAATTAACCATCAAGCACAGTTTGAGGCTCATCATTAATAAATCAAACACATTAAATAAATGCATCATCCAACACTGTCTGTAGATGCTGTGGTCTGTTCTGGAGCCAATTTACATAAATTATACTGGGCTATACTTGCTTCCCTCAACTGCTAGGCAGGAACTCATGTACCTTTGGAGACATCAGAAGGAACTACAGAAATACTAACACCTGTGTAATTCAGAACTGGAGAAATGTTACACTGTGGTGGAACAGGTGGAACCTGCATTTAAGGACACAGGACTTTGAGGAGCCAGAATATAGTACTACTGTCCTTTTCTGAGTTGATTTTTTTGAAGATGATACCAACATCTGAGCAGGCAGCCTTATCATCTCAACTGCTGTTAATCTTTTTAATGTCAGGAACAAGCTGTAACTCACCTCTGGGGACCTCTTTCTTTTAAACCAGTTCTCTATATGCTTCACAGGAAACAATGATGAGAGTAACACGTACTTGTGTAATGAGACCTCTGAGCAGACCACTGCGTGGTGCTGCCTGCTGGGGTTAGGCTTTGCTAGACCAGGTACTTTTTACTGTCATCACTACTTACTTCTTTACTGATTTTTTTTCTCATTTCCATCAGAGAATCTCAATAATTTGCTCAGTTTGGTTTTCTTCACAACCTCCTGAGCTGCTTCTCATATTTGAGGTGATTTGACTGTGGTGGGTCAGACATAGAAGAGAACCTGTAATTTGCAGTTCTGGGTTTCTCCTTCAGGCATAAAACCTCCATTCAGACTCTGGATGTTTTGGCCATTCTCAATACAAAATAAAATAGTATCTTCAGGATTAGCTCTCCTTCCTATACTATCAGACTGCAGGTAGCATAAAAATATGGACTGGCTAAAGAACAGGCAACACCCCAAAATTACCCACTTACATTACAGCTTCCTTCTTCATGACTTTCCACCTGAAGGAGTATTAGCCAAGTGTGGTGTGTGCAACACAAGATGTGAGTGGGTGTGAGTCTCTTGGCTCGTGATGTGTGTTGGTACCCAGGAATGTGTCATGGGAGAGGTGCATATACTGTGGAGGGCTGAGCAAGGCCAGCCAAGCCCTGGTGCAGCAGCATAACAAATCAAGCAAAATTACAGTGATACAAAAAGCCAGGTTATTTGGTGAATCTCACGCCACTTCATTCCCATATGCATATGCTCGTGCTCTGCTCCTGGGATTTGCTGTTTGGAACATCCCCTCCCTCTGTCTCATTCCCTCACACATTCTCTCCTGCCTGGATCTCTCTGCTGAAATCCAGTGATTGCTTTGTTCCAGTTTGTCTGAACGGCTTTACTCCTTACCCAAGCCTGTCTCAGGCACCTCTTTCTTTCTGCCCCTTTACTTCTCTTCTAACTAATCTGCAATAATATGCCTGTCAGAACTGGTTTTCTGCCCTCATCTTTGCAGCTCTGTCTGCAGACAGCCCTACTGGCCTTAATGTGATGCAGCTGTTCACTCTCTCATCCTTTCCAAAAAGAGCCTGGAAATATCCTACAGGAAGGATGCTACCATAAATCTGTGTATTTCATTTATAATTGCAAAGAGTAATAAGAGATTAAAAAATGTTTAAATAAATTCTTCCCAAGCTCCATGAGACTTCCAAGTGGTGGGCTGCACTACTGTCCTCATGAAGGAAATCAATAGCAGTGCTGTATTGCTCCTGCTCCCTGGCTTCCACCCCGCCCTTCCCCCTGCACAGTGCACAGACTGTGTTCAAGGAAATGGGTGCTCCTAGGGGAGCAAAATGGCTTTTTGCACTTAAGGTAATGATGTCACTTGAGGTCGCCATGCAAACAGTTATGGATATGAAAATCTGCAGTTCTGTCAACAGAGCTGGAACCTGGGGACCTAGCTTAAGAGTTAGAGCCTTTTTATAAAATGTTTCCCTAATTTACCTACAGACCACCTTCCCAGAAACAACAGATGCTGTACCTAATTAGCATTAATCACCTTGTTACAGAAGAGCAACTGGGAATAGTACAGTACTTGAAATACTGACAAAATGATACACTAATGGCATTGATCTGTCCAGTCTACTTCAACTTCCCCTTTATTATTCTGTTTTCTGTATGAAAAGCTTCAGAAGTCACAAGTTTTGGAGCAGACTGGGAAGTGATGATGCAGAAAAGGAGCCACAGATGGAGGCAGATACCGAGCCTTTTAGCCTACATAAGATGCTTGCTGTCGGCTCTGTTTGTGACTGCACTTCCCAGTTCTGCATCTTGACCTGAGGCAAGAGTAGTCCTGGAAGGGGATCTCTGAGCACTGCATCCTTTTGGGCAGCACTAGGAGAGGTTGCTCTGCTGTGTGCTTTGTAGCTCTTTGATGGAGAGCTTTAAGACAAGCTCTGAACACACACCCCACCCCGGGGGAAGGGTTAAAACACCTACACCAATTGAAAGATTAATCTCAGAAGCCAAGTGGGGCACCCTGTTTTTTACTGGGATCAGAGACCTTCTGTAAAGTTTCAGCCAGAAATGCACCAATTTTGTTAAGTTGAACCCTGAGGGCTTTGTAGTTCTGACTGATACTCCTGGTACTATTCCTCTCTGACCACACAGCAATTCAATATCTGTCATGAATACACTGCAGCAGGTTGGAAGGCAGGAGCTAACAATACAGACATGTCATCAGCCTCTGTCCCCTGATGGATTATATCCTCTGTTCACTTCAATCTCCACCAAGATGGGGCTCAGTCATGAATTAGTTTTGTCCAAGTCAGACACACCAGGGAACACCATTCTCTATGTCCTTGTGACAGTGTTTTTGCTGCTTTTTAACCCTATCAGTTCTGCTTGGTCTAAGTGAACAGCATTCCAGGAACATCCTTGAGGTGTGACTCAGTTTCTTTAGCATACACATTCAATTTTCACAAACTTTTATGAGCCTTTTGAGGAACCTTCCGAAAATGCTGCCTTATTCCCTATCTAATCAAAGGAGGGGAGATGCTTACACCTAAGGCCATAGGCACCTTGGAGGGCTGAAGGCTGCTGTGAGTGTCTCTGCCTCTCCTGCATGTTCATCTGCAGACGGGCATCCAGGATATTTACTGCCAGGCTCCCAGTGTGGTGGATGTGCTGATGAAGATGCCTCTGCCACAACCCTTCATCCCACCTGTTGCCTGTTTTACAGCACTCCAACCAATTTCCACATTGCCCATTCTGTTTTAACACAAACTAATGTCGTGACTGCTAGGAAAGACAGACACAGACTCTCTGGGTAGGGATTTCAGACCAGAAAAGGGAAATTAAAAATGCAAAATAGAAAAGCAGATGGTATAAGCTTCATTAAAATAATATCTCATCTCCTGGGAATGCTAGGAGGATCTGTTGCCTTCCAGTGGATGTGGTGCCCTGAGATTTACACTTGGGGATTATTCTGTTCCTCTCTCTCTCCTTATCATAACTCTCCTCTGTTTTCAAAAGGCTTGTGGTATGTGCTCCATCTGGATATGGCTCCTAATAAGGATGTGCTGGAGACATCTCCTAAGCACTAATGTACACCCAGCCCCCAACCCTTGCTGTCAGGAGTCTCCTTATCAAAGATCTGAAAGAAAGAAAGAAGCAAGCCTGAGCATTGCAGCTCCGGATAGAAAGACAAAGTGGGAGTGCTAGAAAAGTGACAAATACGTAACTAATATGGATACAGTATCAATAAAGGTTAAAAATTATGACCTGTGTGAACTCAGAGATCTTATTTTCCCTTGCTGCAAGGTTCTTTTCTTGATGTTGCCCTAGCATCAAGCACTATTCCATTTATGAACCAGGTGCAACCTTTAGGAAGTCACTAGAAATACAAGACACCCGTGAAGTTTTTCCTGTATCTAACTGACCCCCTCAAGCAAACGTGTAGCCAAATGTATATATTTAGAGGGGAAGAAACAACCAAGGAAAAGACCACTCAAGCAGCAGAATAAATCTGCGTGCAGTATGCGCAGCTTTCATGCTCTTTCTGTCACACTTCAATCACTGCAGCGTCTGGAAGCAAAAGTTGTATTCATGCTGGGTTGGTATTTAATTGAGCTCACTTGAACCAAGCTTCCAGCAAGCACACACGACAGATTTACACATGAATCTTTGCAAACTGAAAAATGACATTTATCAACCTTCCATCAGAACATCTGACATTTGAACAATTGATTCTGATTTAACAGTGAAAAATGCCACCATCCATATGGAAAACCTGCAAAAGGATTAAGCCCCTAGTTGCTACCATCCCCAACATGGGCTTTGCCAGATAAGCTATTAAAAATTTATGTACCACCTTAACTTTTTCTAGCCTTAAAGAGATTAAAAACAACCCTAACAAGTTCAATGCAGAAGGGACAAAAAAGTCTAGCCAGAGGAATGGGGGTCAGAGCTGGGAGATGCAGTGATTAAGCTTCTAGAAAATTGAAGAGGCTGGGCAGATTTTCAGAATAAGAGCAGCAGGAGCTGTTGTGGATTAAAGGCATGTTACACTGGCCACAGGCAATACTGCTAGTCTCATTTTGCCTCAGATAACCTAGAGCTCATCTGAGCATGGCTAAGAGTAGAGAGCTGATCCAAGCACCACTAGTATGTGTTCACTTCATTAAAGAGAAACACGGTTTTCACAGAGATGTGTTGGGGCAGACTTCTCTCTGGAAACAAGGCAGGAAGATCCTTGTCAGCCTGCAGGGCAATTCCTCTTCAGCAGGCAGGTTTCACCCCCTGTTATCTTTATAAGCATACTGTGGTCAGCACTGGGGTCACTTGGCAGAAGCACCAAGGGGAAAGGAGGTCCTGGCAACAGTGTGCCTCTACTACAAAACCTGTTCAAACACTTCCAGTACTTCCCTTTGACTCTTCATGCCACTCAGCACTGGCTAAATGAAAGACAATATTTACTGTGTGGGAAAGCAGAAGTTCTGGCAGAAAGAGCTAATCATTCTCCTCTATCTGATTCCTGGAAAAAAGCTGGTAAGTTCTGCAGAAGTGTGACTGTGGCCTGTTTTCACGTATTAGTCCATTTCAATAATAGCAACCTTACAATCTACTGATGTAGTCATCCCGAGTTGATAAATGTCAGCTTACAGAACAATGAGTTTCTCCTGTCCTATTCTTCCCATTCCTATTATTCCAGTTTTCATTGATTTTTCCTCTATGCTATTTCTGAGTCTTTATTGTATGTATTCCTCCCAAATATGCTCTACTAAACTTTCTCCGCTGACTCCTGCTTTTTATGCAAAAGTCATTAATGAACATATACACAAAATGACTGTTGGAGAACTTCATTAGTAATGTCCTTTCTTCTGTTACTTTCTCCTTCAACACTACCTGATGTGTATTGACTTCCCAACTTTCTCATTCTACCAGCTTTATTTATAATACTGAGATTGGTTAAAAATCTACCTCAAATTACTCTTCCATTTAATTTGTATGAATTGAACTTCTTTACCCTGGATCCAAATCTATTTTCAATGATCTGATCTCCTAGAATGGTGTCATTACTTACCAAAGCCAAGTCTAAAAAAGCACCATTTCCTGTCAGGTTAGTGAATCTCAGGAGGATATTTCATTGCATAGAAAGGCAAGAATATTGCAGACTTACCAATAATAGCATCAATTGCTCTCTAACCTGTTTCCTGGTGTTAAATTATCCAAAACAACTACTGCAGTAGTAATTATCTGTCTACTAACATTAAAGAACTATCTTGGCAGTGAAAAAGGATCCTGGTGGCATATGGCATGCTGGCAGTAATAATCTTCTACCAAACTATGAATTGTGCTGTCATTAACACACACTGCTGCTCCCTGCCTTTTCCTGAAAAGCAGCCACTGTTTCAGAGTATTCATGACTTGCATAACCACCCTCAATCAGCAGCATCCTCTCAACGTCACTTTCTCCAATGTGAAGGACAGCCAGGGGACTCCTTCCTGCTCCTGCTGGGAAATTTTCCACATTTAGATTTTCATTTTTTTTAGCAAAAAAGCACACTGTTCCTTTGGCTTGTCTGTCATCGGGTTCTTGAAGCTGTGCGGCTAAATAGCTGCTCAGGTTTTGGAGGCAGACATGCATGTGTAGATTGTTCTTGTAAGCATTAGCCTTGAAAGGAAGCAGTATCTTGTAACAGGACGATTCTGCTTCCAGAATTAAAAAATATTGCTCAGAAATAGATGAGTATTTGTGTGGGAACATTTATGGCCTTAAAAGTCCTTCATCTCACAGTAAAGCAGCTCTTTTTCTGGTAGTGTCTCAACTCCCTGATCCTTTCCCTTTTGTTGCAACTATTCTGTCTTCTCTTCTTTTTACAGTCCCTCCATATTATCTTCATTCTTTATTTGGCCAAGCCTTGATCTCAGCTTAATAAAAAACCTGTAGGTTTAAAAGAACTATGCCTTACTTTTAAGGCATTGCTTCCTTTCTTTACCACATCCATGGATATATGGGCTTTACATGTTTGTAGGTCAGTTCCCTGAATCACAGCAGCAGAATCACAATGATAAAACTGCTCTCTGAGTTGCTTGAGCCTTGATGGCCTGCTCAGCCACACGCACAGAGATCTGCATATGATCCTGTCTTTCAGGCCTTGGATTCAGCCTTTTCACTCTCCATCAGCACAGACTCACCTAATTTCACTTGAAGTGGAGATGGCTTATAGTTCATGGCTACAGTCTCTCCCTCTCTCGTATCACAATCTCTGTCCGAAATAGCTGCAGCTGTTGGATCCTGTTAAGAAAGAACAGAAACAACACAAAAAGGTTTATCTGATAGTTCTGCAGCTTCTTCTCTGAGTGGCTATTAGGCGACTCCACTCCCTTCACATTCAGAGAGCAAAGAACATGCCAGTGTTTTGAACACTGGTACCCAGGGGCAAAACACAGAACTTTGGAAGCACATTTATTATGTTAAAAGTACCTCTGGAAATGCCAAATTTCAACATCAAGTTTATATGACGGATGATACCAGGAATATAATGTGGATGGTGGGTCACTAGTTCAAATTCAGCCTGGGCTGGCAGTAGTCCCAAATAATTTTCACATGATGACTCCTTGGGGTGTTGTATGAAACATATTTACAGTTTCAGATGAATTCCAAGTAGACCACTCAACTTCAAACTTAAAACTATAAAGTTTGAGACCAGGTCTGTGTGGAAGTCCAGCTTGGAAGGACTGAGGACTACATGGGTAGGAGATTTCAATTTCTGCTCCCGCTTGGGACCTATTTCATGGCTGACAGGAAAGATCTGTCAGCACAGTACCTTTGACTGTCACTAAAATTTCCCTCCTGGAAAACCAATCTCCCCAAACACATTCTGCTCCAGCCTACTGGCAGACAACATGTATTGAACTCAATGGTACAGCACATCAAAGAACTTGAGAGAGAAACAAACTACCAACTCTGATAATTCTACTAGTGATATAAATAACTGAAGTCCTTTCACAGCAAACTGCAAACCTGTTGGAACTCTCTCCACTTAGCACCATAGTGAAAATTAAAACTAGTTTTCAAACATGTTCTTACTCCCATCTAGAAGACAGAAATTAAATTGAACATCCATGTAGATATATGTGTATGTAAATTTGGGTATATCACAGTTAGAGATGCACAGGCAAAGCAAACATTCAGCATTAGGTCCAATACATGAACAAATCATCACTTGTGAGAAATCATACAAGACATCATAAATTAAATACTAGAATACTATTCTAAACTATTGAATTGATATTGCCTCTCTCTCAGTTTCTGGAGTTTTTATTTTGTACACAATTACATGTAAAATGCAACTCATCATTTGGCAATGACACCTGTACGAAAAGCAGAGTCACTGAGTTTCAAAGCAAGGTTACATCACTCTTCACTCTCAGTAAAAAAACAATCACTTGTTGAGCTACTTAGTGCACATTAGCTCTTTTAATACACTGTGCTTAGGTGATAAAATGTAATTTTTGAATTAGGCTCTAGCTTGGTGGAAACTAGTTAAATAACATACGTAGTGCTATAACATTTTATGAAAATCCTGCCCCTTTGCACCACCCAGTAGACTTTGACAGTACTTAAAATGTATGGTGGGTACAAGACCTCACATTCAAGTACAATGCTAAACAAAAGACAATTTCTACTGCTTTCCTCTAACACAGTCACTGCTGCAGTTTTCCTCTAATGCAGCAGTTCAGTGACTAGGTAAAAAGGTAAGAGCAAGTTGCAAACCAAAAAAACAGCCTCCAGGAGAACATTTAGGCGTAAATCATAGACCAATTCATGTGGTATCCTTGGAACATGAATCTGGTCTCAAACATGCCCAGAAGGGAATAGATCAGAATCCAAGATGCAGGAAAGAATCTCAGGGTGTAGCCTCTCACCCTCCAGGGGAAGGGAGCACCCAAGATTTGTAGATGCTTGTGGACAAAAGGAATGTCGAAAGTTAGAGGGTCCACAAAATCTTACAAAGTTCTGTTAGTAAATTACACACTTGTCATGGAAATTGGTACATTAGTTCTTAGCCTCCTATTAAGTACCCAGCAGTGGGTTTAGGATAAAGGAGGGAGGTGAAAGGAAAGGGGAGAAAGAGATGAATTAAAGAGGGGTAGAAAGAAAGAAAGGAAGAAAAAAAGACAGAGAGAGAGAAAGACAGAGATCAGCAGTCCTGGCTCCACTGCTAATGCAGATGATGGGGTGTTCAGGGTCCTGGGGTGCACACACAGGGCTTTGTGGGGGTACCTTTCTATAGATAAGTTTCCCTGCACTGGAGGTAAGTTTCTCCCTTTCTGTGTAATTTAGCTACTGTGGAAATGGGTTGGAGGCTTCAGGGTATTTGGTGGTCTCCATATCCTCCTACATGCCTGCTTCTTGACCTCGTTCCTACCCCTGTGCTGTGTTGTGTTGTGCTAGTCTCCAGGAGCCAGGATAAGGATGTTTGTCCCAGAAAAGCACTGCTCTACCTCCATGTGGCCTCTTCTCCGCCCTATTCTATTCAGTGTTCTATTACTAACAATCCTTAGCTGTTAATACCAACAATCCATGGTTGGCTCCAAAGCCATCCAGCTATCAGCATTTGAGACATTCACATGAGCTCCCTTATCTTTGGGCTTCTACACATGGGAACATCTAGATAACACAAAGGACATGTCTGTCTGTCACACATGCTAGAACCTGTCCAAGAGGGATGTCCAAATGGTGCTAAATGGCACCATTTGAGTCCAGGCTTCCTGGATGAGTACCTTTTCTCTGCCAATCTTGGAAAAGGCAGGACACAGCCATTTCTAAGGAGCATGACTCCAAGACCTGCATGCTTCCTAGTTGCTACTGAACACAATAAGGAAGTCCTGTGAGCCCCAGTGTGCTGGCTGCAGGAAGGCACAGGAGTAGACATATTATAGGAACTGACACATGTGATGACACTGTCTCCTGTGCTGGCGCAGTCCAGCAAAGAGTACACTGAGTTTAAAGCCAGAAGTCCACAAGGCAGAGAAGGGGTCAGGCCATTCCTAGACTAGCCTAGGTTCACATTGTTAACATCATGCTAAAACTCTAAATCCAAACCAGCCCTTCCCTTTTGTGGCAAACTGATGTGCTCACAGTAACTTTACCTTTTTAGGCAACTTGACCATGACAAAAGAGATCCATTTACATCAATACAGGGGGGGGAGAAATGTTCTGAGGTGCCTTTGAAGATTTGAACTCTGAGCCTGGACCAGTGAACTCAGCTGGAGAAATCTCAAAAATTGGCTTTAGACCAAACACACAGAAAAGGCTTCCTAGGCCTCCGGAGAAAACCAAGATGATTTTCAAAGAGTGATTATTCCCATACTGTCTAAGACACTCATCTTAAAAGGACACAAATCTGTCCTTGGAGAAGTGTTCTCCTCTCCCCACAGTCTAGAGAGAAGGCCTGGCAGCTGGTAGAGCGTCTGACACTGGAGGTGGAAATAATGCAGGACATGGTAGCAGAGTCAGCCCCAGGAATTCTTCCCAAAGGTTTGGCATGATAGTTTTCAGCTCCAGCAGCACATTACAGCTGCATAAGTGATCCACAGCTTGAACAAAGGGATCACAAACACCATCACAGTGGATGACCACTAGTGCATGCATGGGCCAGGCCCACTCCCCCCCGACAATAAAATGGATTTTTTGGGCAAGAAACCCAGCTGGGCCAGGGACAGTGTCCCCAGCTCCAGTAGCTATCTATCCTTGGCCCAGGAGTGGCAAGACACTATCATATTTCCCATCCATCATTTCACAGACATTCTGCAGCAACTCACAGCACTCCATAGTAACAATGCCCACTGTGAAAACAGCAGCATTCCCACGCCAGCTCGGCTGGAGCTGTCTCTGCACAAACACACTCTGCTTCTGTGCGTACTGAATGGATGCAGTTCTCTCTCTACAGCTCAACTGTCCAGAGAAACGTTTACTTGACTGATTAGCCTTTTGCTAGTGAATGCCTGAGAGCACACTGAGATTCAACACAGGCTTTTGCTATTGGAATTCACTTGGCAATTTCTTTCTTTTTCACAAGCCTCCCTACAGCAATACACACAGCTCCGCCCTCAACATCAAAATCTCAGTTACATGGTGTGACTGGTCCTAGGACAGATGACGTTACTTCTTTTTGCTCACTGAGGACAACACAACACTCCCAAACTAAAGGCAAGTGCTGAGAAGTGCCTGCAGGGACTGTAGATGGCTAAAGATATTTAATATATTTAAGGGATTTTTTTGTTGTTGTTCCTGAGGCTTCTGTATGTCTTCATTCCTAAGGAAAGTATATATTCAATCAGGGCACTGCATGAACATTTGGCTGGGGCCAGAGTTTAATCAAAGTCTTCTCCCCACATGCTCACAGCTTAATTGGGCATGCACAATCACAGCATTTGAACGGTGGGGAGTTTTCTTATTAGATTGTTTGTTTCTATAGGCTCAACACAAAGGATCTTGAAAACTGCCCTCCTGCTAGGAGCAGCCATGTCCCACAGTGTGTGTACCATGTGCCATTTCTGAACATCAGAAATTAGTTCCAGTGAACCTTTGTGGAGCAGGAGTGCTGTGAACCATCAGTATGCAGGAGCACAGACAGAAGGTGAAAACACTTTAAACTGAAATCTGGGGTTTAAGGAAGATAGCATGCTTAGCAGGCTTTTTTATTTTTTCTCTTTTAAATCACTTTCCATTTTGCAGCACTTAAAAAAGCATCAGCTCAATAGCCTTTTACTCTCATTATCTACCCCTCCCAATAACCCACACCGACTGTGAGGTAGGGAATAGCCCCAAATGATGGAGTTGGGTGCTTGGTACAAACTCACCCTGGTAGCACCTGGGAAAACAGAGCTTTCTATGCCTTCCTTCAGAGTCAACACTTCTGACCCCTTAACAAGGCCCCACTTTCCACTCTGCAAATCCTCAGGGACCCCAGTGCATGTGGAAGGGAATGGCACACACAATTTCTTTGGTCTTCAGCTGCACCTCGAAAACATATGCATAACTTGAGAAGTCTTTATCTGCCCCTCCTTCTCAAAATCAGTCATATTTACACCTCTTATGAAAATGTTCTTCACTTTGCTATCTGTGGGAAATTGATCACCAACGCAGCTCTGCTGCTTTTTTTGGATAAAAGCAGAGGGGCAGAACTGCCCTCATCCTCTAAATTCAAGGAAAAGCCCAGTATACAGGGCTTGACCATCACTTCTGTCCATAGTACACAGGCTTCTATCTGACCACCATCAGTTGTATCAGTACGAGCCAACTGATCAAGAATATCATCCAGCTAACTTGTCTCTCTGCGGTACCCATCAATGATGTACTTGCTGTCTTCTGTCCTACTTAAAAGATGCTGGAAGTCTCAGTACCAACACACGTGTGACAGCTTACAGTGAGGGCTTGCAGCTCAGCAGACATCTGCTTTCTGGAGCTGCCCATGTGGATTGCATACTGCACACAAATGCTAACAGGAAAGGACAAGTCCAAATGTTTTGTTTCTTTCCTACATCAAACACTGAGTCTGAAAAATGGATAGATGTTCTGTGCATGGGGGACTGACTTAGTGAGCAGAAAACAAGCGAGAAACCACACACCCTGAATATAGGGGTTGCATTTGGGTCAACGAGAAGTTTCTGTAATTTCAGTGTTGTCATTCAGACTCTTGGGCTAGAACATTGTGCTGCTAATAAATATTTATACCTTCAATCAGTACCCTGGGGAACAGAAAGTGCTGTGCTGTTGGCAGATTCCCTCTGCCCCAAGCTTTACCATGCCAGGTATTCCTGAGAAATCCGGCTATAGAAAGCTTCTGGGAAGGGGACTCTGATGTGCACAGGTAGGTATGTAAAATCTCACACTATGTTGGACAGCAGACCTCCGTAGCCTCTGTATATCACTACAATATAGACATAAAGTATCTATGAACATAAAGTGCCAAAAAATCCCAACAGGAACAAAAAGATGGAAAACCAGGATGTGCACAGTTTGATGTCTATGCAAGAAACAGCATAAAGGAAAGGCTCAAATTTACAGGGGACCACATTTATACAGGGGATGAATCAAACCAAATGTATAGACAAACAATGGTCAGTACTCTAATTCTTTCTTCCTCAGGCCTCAGCTTAACTGATTTCTTCAGTGGGCTTCAGCTTTCTTAATGTGCTTCAGGTTTGGAGCCCATTTTTTCAAGGGCGATGTAATCCCCTCATCATTCCTATGGATAAAAGCTAGAAGCTACAACCACCCCAGAACACTAGAAAAATGGGATTGCTCAGAGAAGAAAGGGGAAGACTAAGGAAGGATATTATAGCTGTCTTCAGTTACAGAAAGGACCACCAGGGTGAAAAAGAGGAGTATTTTTTTTCATGTTTCTCATCATGAGAATAAGAAATTATTATCTTAAATTGCAGCAGGATTACAAGGAAGTATCATAAAAACTGCAGAGTTAAGGCTAAGGAGATGTACATTTGCCTGATGAAGTTGTGGCATGTTGCTGCAAACCTAGGTTGGAAACTGATGTCACACAGAAATTCAAGAGAGCTGATCTGGTTTTCAGGCTGACTGATCCTGATCTGGTGTAAACTGTGAAGATCCCTGGTCTTTTTAGGTCCCTTTCCCCATCTGTCTTAACAGAAGAACTTCCTTCTATGCCAGACCTACTTAGTCAGAACACCAGTTAGCCCTGGAAGAGACATTCTCTAAGTTCCCCTACCCACTGCCAAGCACCATGGCTGACCTCCACCTTCTCTCTGGGAGAGCTGAAGAAAACAATCTTTTCCCTAAGTCTCTCATGTTGAAGGAACTCTAGAATCACATGGGGTCCAGAGCAGAAGGCTCCTGGGAAGACACGATTGTCACTCTTCATCAACATGCACACTCCGCCAGATCCAGGGCAGTAACTGTTCATCTCAGCATCTCCACCCTCCCTGTACCAAAGTCAAAATAAATGACATTCTGGCAACACAGTGACTGATGTACTGAAAAACATTCTGATAGCTACTGACTCCATTTCAACAAAGCAATAAACAACAACTGTTTATTGACTTTCTACTAGCTCTGCCAATGCACCACTTACAACACTCCTGTTTTTCCTTTCTAAGCAACTACTGAACAGATCTTGTTTAACAAATTAGGCCTGCAATATCCACTACACGATCCAGATTTTGAACCTGGTTAGTTTATAATTGTAAGACAAATTGGTGTTTGAAACCATTTTATATCAGCAACTGAGAAGCCAGCAGTATTAATATTGCTGCAAGAATAAAACCTTTAGTCTTGTTAATTACACCAAACCAGCATGTCACTAAAATAACTTTTTGCTGCGTACATCTGCAGTTGGGGTAGCTCAGCTCACTGACAGGTAGCCAGAGTTCAGACCACTGCGTTGCTTCAAATGGGGTCAGAAGAGAAGCGCCAGTCTCCCTGTGGGTGCTGCAGTGCACCTACCGTGCTGAAATGCTGCCCTGGAACCCTGGCTACAAAGGGTCTGCCCGACTGCCACATCCAGGCTGAACAAAATGCAGCAAACAGAAAGGCATAAGCTGTGGAAAGGGAACAAGATGTTTCAGTGATCTATTTTCCTAATCAAAAATGACATTTGCAGCACAGGGAAGAAACTTTTTTAGATGATGGTGTATGACTAATCCTGGGAGTCTACAGTAGCAGAGGAAGCACCAATGCAGTAACTAGACCAAATACTTTGGGAAAGCATTTGAGGGACAAACAAGAAAAACGGGAGTAATTACATGATTTCTGTTAGATTTTCCTCTGAGAAACCAGCAGCACAAGCAGCCCCCAGCCCTTTCCTTTCAAACATGATAGAGTATATTTAACACTGTATTTCCCTCCAGGCTCTTTCACACACATAAGCCATCTCTATTATCACATGCATTTATAAGTTTGGTATCTTGTGCTAGCTTTACATGACTTAAATTGGATCATTAACATTGTAAATTAGAGAAATGCCACACTGCACTCCACACTGCCTGCAGCACTTACCAAGTGGCATGCAATAGCTATTTAAAATCAGCTATTAATTGAGGCATGTTTTCAGGATAATTCAGTATCAAAATAATTCCTTCCTTGTAAAGGATATATACATGAAGATATTACACCTTTCCTTTTGTGCGTCTGATTATACAGCCACAGCTCTGAGGTGCAAAATGAGTATTCAAGGCGCAAAAGCATCACAGATTCCTTGGTAGCTATTGTAAGAGTCAGTTTAGCAACTGGCATCTGGCCAAACCAGGATCATAAAAAGCCCCATACAACTTTACAACTGCTCTTTAAACCTCTACTCTTGAGGGGAGATACCGTTAAAATGATTAAAAAATTGAGCCATGTGTCAGAGCCAAGGTCACAGTGTGTCTGGAGAACAGAAGCAGGAACAGGAGCCCAGGCCCTTGGCTGTATGTTGCAGTTGTATCCTATGGAAAACTGCACAGTCCCAGTGCAGTCTGCAAGGGACCATGGTAGGTTCTTGTAGTGCCTGAATTTGTGCCCATCAGTTATTGTCGAGAGCTTATTTCAGGTCTGTGTCCCATCTTTACTTCTTCAAATCTTTAACAGAGCCTCACCAAGAGGAACAGTCTGTTTTCAAAGGAGAGCTGTTTTCCACCTCAAATGAAAAGTTTCAGAGACTCTCCTGCATAGTGAAGGGGAACTGTGCTTCCTTCCCATGGACAACTCCAGGGAACTATGCTTCCTTCCCATGGACAACTCTAACACCTAGAGAAACCGGCTGAGGAAGTGCAGGACAAGTGGAGTCTACTACTGAAATGCCATTATTGTCAGCATCTACAGAGTCGTTTATGGATCCCCTCCACACACTGGTCGGCTGCCCCAGCTGTACATGAAAGACAAAATCAAAGTTTGGCTGAATGAAAAACTACAAATTTGGGTTGGTTCTAGCAGATACTGCAGAAGTGACATATTCTGACAAGAAAAGACCTGGTGCAATACAAATGACACCAGGAGAGCCTTGCTGCAGTGACGTTAGTTCCCACCAATGTCCTGGAGACAGGATAATTGCTGCCACAGGCCATTGATTGGATCCAGCATGGCAAACACGATGTTATTAAGCTTTTACAGTCTCTGGCTGTAAGAACAATAGCCGGAAAAGCTGGGATGGCTCCACATCCACCCCTTTCAACAGACCAAGGGCTCTAATCAGTGGTTCAATGTCACAGCTACTACAAGCATAAATCTGGGGTCACCTGTTCTTTTCCAGTTGGTTTGGGTTTTGTTTTTGTAAGGCAGCTGATTTTTACTTGTTCAACTTCTGTACAAGTGTGATGAATTTGCTTTTAGCTTCTGGAATACCCCTGGCATCTTTAACCCCTCAGATCCTTTTCTGAGCTGTTTGATTGCTTCTTCTGTTCACTCCTTCTCCAAGAATAATTTTTCATTCTGCCTGTCTCCTGCACCTAGTAAACGTCCCATCTTCCAGACAGCAAGGGTGTCTGGTTCTGCAGGCTCTCTGACTGTGGTCTCAACCCAGGAAAGGAGATGGGGTATAACAGGATACAAACAAAGCCCTGAAGAAGCACTGTGGGGCTCCACCACTCTGGAATGGAGGCTCTCCATGGAAGCAATCATGGCACCAAGCCTGTGAGAGTTCAAGAAGGATGTGGACAATGCTCTCAGGACATGGTGTAACATCTGGGGTTGTCGTGAACAGATCCACGAGTTGGACTCTATGGTCCATGTGGGTCCCTACCCACTCAGAATGTTCTATGATGCAAGAGGTTCATCAGGAACCATAATAGATGCCCACTGGAATTTAAAGCTCTGTAATAAATATAAAAATCACACACTCTTCCAACACAGCTCCAAAAATGTGCAGCTGCCCAGGGCTCCTGCCCCAAGCATATCTGCCACACTGCAGACAGGTGGGGATCTCAGTGGTGGACACCAGCTTAGCCTGGACAGAGCAGAGACTCTGACACAGCCCATGCTGTTGCTGGGCTCAGAGCTTTCCCAGGACAAAGTCCTGAGAGTTCACTTGTCCATACTGCAAAGGTGTATCAAAGCAATAAAAAATTGCCAGTTTCTCTTCACTAGTAGAGAAAACAAAGCCACTAAGCTCAGAGTTCAGCAGCCCTTTTCTCTTTAGCACCACGCTTTCAACTTGTCTCCAGAGACAGAAAGCTCAACCATCAGATTTCCATATTTATAAGGAGAGAGTTTCTGTTTAGCCAAGCTTGCGACAGAAATAACCCTGCAAACAGCAGCAGGAGCAGCAGCATGGCAAACACATCTGAGGGGCAGGGATGCGAAAGCCAGGGGAGATCTCATGGCACTCCCTCCCTTGGCATGGCTTTCCAGCCCTGCCTGAGAAATTCTGAGGGCACAAATCATTTTGGTTTCTAAAATAAGAGCTTGCCTCGCCCCCACCCCACACTCCTGTATCTCCGTGACTAATTAGCATCCGGAGGGATACAGATTCTCTTCTGATAAAGCAATGTTTTGCTCCCTTCTCCCCTGACACATTTGTATTAGAAATATCCTCATTATGTGACTAATCAGGGAAGCTGAGACAAAGGCACAGAAGCTGACTTAAAGGGAAATCACTGATTTTTATAAAAGCAGCTTATAAATTATTCTGTCTCCAAAGTGCAGGGATATTTCCTCCCCTCCCAGTGCTGAAAAAAATGCAAAATTTAGGTTCCTGAAGAAAAAAAATCCATTTTTATTACCAGAAGTGGCTTTTATCATTCCCACTATTTACTGAGCTTGCTCCCAATTCCCTTGGTTACTGCAGGGTTGCAGTCAGTGCACTGCAAAGGTTCTGGAGAGCCTGCCAGCCCTGTGCTGCACCCAGGGGCTGGGCTCAGCAAGGCGTCTGACAGCTGCAGCGCTGCCTGACACTGTGGACAGCAAGTGACAAGGCTGGTTAGCAGTTTACCACGCTGAGTTTAAAAGTCAGCAGCACATGAAAAGTCAGCCACATCACCAGCCATCCCTTGAGATGGTCTGAAGATATTTTAGCTATATCTTTCATGTAGCACAGCGGGCTGAGTGAAAACCAGAGCGTATTGAGGTGATCTGCGCTTGGCAGAAGGTCTCTGAAATAAAGGCAAGCAGACACCATTTGGCAATAGCAGAAGAGTTTTTTAAAGGAATTTGTTTCCCTTCCATGCTCCCTGGAATGGAGCTGGTGTCCATCCAGCTCCAGCTTGTCTCCTTCACCTCCTGTTGACAGCACCAGAAAAAGATACCAGGCCAGACAGCTTCTGCCTCGCCTCTTTCAAGGCAGCCCCTTTATCAGCTGAAATCACGCCATCTGGCCCTGGCACCCTTTGAGGAGCTGCAGCAGATTGTAGAGCATGAGAGGATGCACTGCATGATGTGGGAACAGGAGGTCGAGGGAGCTCATTGCATGCACAAAAATCCCAACCAGATCCCTGTTTGAGCTGGGAATGGAGATGAAAAGGTGAACACACCATCAATGCTCCCTGGAACAGTCTCGGGCACGTGCAGAAAGTCCTGGTCTTTATTCAGGTCCCCCTGGGCTGTTGCTCCTTCTGCTGCTGATACGTGGACCAGCCCCAAGGCTCTGTGCTGCTCCTCCCAAAGGCTTTGCTGGAAGGCAGACTGCTGTGAACAGTGGCAGGGGTTTGCCTGCTTTGCTTTTTTTTGGGCAGTGTGACTGCCCAAATCTCTGGTTTTTTTAGAGCTTTTTTCCAGATGCCAAATGTCTACTCTTTGGGGTGAAATTTTACACTTTAGACATTTAGCCTAATTTGAAATATGTTCCATATTTGTATATAATTCTACAAAAATCCCAACTTTTTTATTTTTCTTTTGTTGAGCTGGAGTGCTGGGAACACATTTTGTCACCTGAGCCCTCCCCTCTAAGTGATATCCCTCTCTACAGGCACAGCCTGAGGCTGAGGCTGATGAGGGCAGGGGGGACTGGCAGGAGGTAAGCAGGGAGGAAAGCAGGATCTGGCAGTAGGACTAGAGCTGTCTGGAGAAGGTGATGGAAGAAAGAGACTGGATGGATAGCCAGATAGCCAGGAGGGGATAGCCAGTTGAGTTATGTTCCTAGAAGAACAGGTCCAAGAAGAGAAGGAAGAGACGCAACAGGGACAGCAAAAGGTACCCATGGTTAAAAGCACTGGAGGACACAGCTGTCAGACATCAGTGATATGATGTACCCTCCCAGGCAGTGCTCTGCCATGGCTCACAGACCTGAAGCACAACATCTGACCATTGCTGTTACTTCTCTAGGTGATCCTAGGCTACCTTTGAGGGAAGCTCCAGAAGCCTTCTGGCAATGAACAGATTTAGGAACCT
Organism: Geospiza fortis; assembly: GCF_000277835.1. Classification (NCBI taxonomy): domain Eukaryota; kingdom Metazoa; phylum Chordata; class Aves; order Passeriformes; family Thraupidae; genus Geospiza; species Geospiza fortis. The sequence continues at coordinate 1,338,920 of NW_005054471.1, read as the reverse complement.
GACTGTGACCTGAATACAGCTAAGGCTGGTGGCATGTAGCAGTGTGTTCAGACAGAACCCAGAGACATGCTGGTGATGCTGTGACAGGCCACGTTGGGCTTTTCTTATAGTACATTCTTCTGTTCTAAAACTGCAGGGAACTGACATTTGAAGAAAATAGCAGGGATAGTTTTCCAAGCTCTCAAATACAGCTACTGTAGCCTAATTTGAGCCCCTGCAGCCCATGTGCTACAACACAGCCTGTAATGACATATCCATGTAAACCCTTTCCCTTGGTAGTGCAGCATGGACCTGCGCTGGAGATGAAACAGGGTTACACAACAAAAGAACAGAATTGTGATTACACATTGCAGAGCTGTCCTAGAGAATTGGGACTCATATGCCCTTACAAGAAATATGCCAAGTCTCTAAAACCTGATTTCCCAGAAAGGGTCACTAATAAGGTCTCCCTACTTTGCTGGAACATTGGATCAGAGCCCTGCAGTGTGATATGATGGGTGCTTACAAATGCTACCAAAATTGAGTGGGAGTTGTACTTGCTGCAGGTGAAAATATGTGAATCAGAAGTGGAGGAGTGGGAAAGACTCAGGCAATAGGTATCCTACACTGAAAACCCCAAAGGAATTTCTGGCCTTACTCCGTCTGTCTCAAGCCCTTACCTGTGCAGTCACAAGTTCATGGGACAGGGAAGGTATTTTGAAAAGACTAGGGGCATCTGGTAATTTCTGGCATTTCTAATACATCCCTTCACCTAGCAGCAGGGCTGCAGAGATGAATAAGGACTCTGTGAAGTGCTCAGATGTCTTCTCTCATGCTAAATGCCACAGAACAGTCTATAAAATGTCTTTCTAGGCCATTAGGGGAGTTTTGCTCTTCTGCCTTTTCTTCACCTTGTGTGTGTGGCTCTGACATGTCTTTCTGTACCTGAACTGTTTTTCCAGAATTAACTTGTTAAGGTCTTCATGCTCTTCGCTCAGTTAATTTTCTCACGAACTCACTCTTTTCCCATTATCATTCAAACTACTGCAATTCAGGGAGAGAGACAGTGTTTCAATTATGTCACACATCCCTGGTCAGTGTGAAGAGTCATCTCTCTACCAATCTGTCCTTTCCTCTGTCTTGAAAGCCTATTTGCAAGCTTCCCTGCTGGCATCACCCTGCTGCCTGGTGCAGCCATCCTCCACCACCACCTGTGAGAGTGGAAGACCTAGTGAAGTTAAGAGCTATTGAAGTAAGGAACTATTATAAGAAATGAGAGCAGCAGCCCCAACCCTTACTTTGATCTTACCAAAGACCTGCCCTCATCCCAAACAAGGGTGCATGCCCTGGGATGACCTGGCACTTGGGGAAGTTCCCCTTCCAGACCTAGTATTTAGAGGCATGCCAGAGGTGATGAGAACAGAATGCCCATTCCTTCTCACACTGTTTATGTCTACTTCATTATAGATCCCTGCATCCAGTAAGATGAGTCTTGTACCAGTGGATCCACAAGCTGTAGGGATGGATTTGCAGCTCAGCCTCTTGCCCCTCACCCCACTGACTCAGCTTTGGGATCAGTGTCATTCAGACTCCCTAAGTCCTTAATACTTTGTGTTTTGAAGCAGGAGTTCAAGTACCTATTAACCCTTTACCTTTTTTTCCCCACCTCTTTGATTGCTTTCTTCCTCACAGCATGCCACCAATGTGCTGCTTCAAGAAGAAACAATCTCAGTATTTTCACCATTTCTTTCTTCCTTGTTAGAGATACTCAAACTCTTTATGATTCTAAAATACTGGTTTTAGGATGGCTGAGCAGAAACACACACCATGTTCCAGGCAACATACTATTGATTTAGAATGACTTTACAGTTTTTTGCCTGCATTTCCAATCTCCCTGAACTTCTGTTTGCCTTTATGTTGCTATCACCACACTGCACAGCTGGCTTCGTTCCTGTTCCCTGCAGTGATGCTGAGTTTTTTTTTCCCTGTGTCTCAGTTTTTCTACCTTCCTTTTAATCTTCCATAGTGTTTTTGCAGGAGAAGTCTGAATCATTTTCCCCTCTTTTGTATTTGGGAAAACTGAGATCCAGAGAAGTGAAGCTGCTAAAGACAAGAGCAGGAGAATTGGGTCCTTCTCCAGGGTTCTGTCCCCTGCAACAAAAGCATCTTCATATAGGCAATTCTACCGAACACATTAGAGAGGATGCACCAGAAAGCAGTAAGGACCAATATTACACCCCAAAGTATATTGCAGGGGAAAAAAAAGTGGTCAGGGGTTGCAGTTCCAGCACTATATTACAGTCTTGAAGCATTTTAAATAAAGAAGAAAGTTACGTAAATCACCAGTCTCGCATGCCCGACTGTTCATCAGAATTTTCAAATGTTGGTGTCAGTATACAGGCTTGCATGTTCATCCCATTATCTCCCTTTTCCAGCAAATTGTTTTTCCAGATTAGCTTGTGAATGTCTTCATGCTCTTTGCTCAGTAATTTTCTCAGGAACTTATCCTCTCCTATTATCATCCAAACCACTGTAACTCACAGAGAGAGCTGATGTTCCAATTATGCCACATGTCCCTGATCAACGTGAAGAGCCACCTAGCTACCAATTTGTCACTTCTGACAATTTCTTCTCCTGATGAGTCTCACTCATATAAGGAGCTTGGAACTAAAAAGGGGAAGAGCAACAAGTGATCCTAAAAAGCAAATTTTAAATGTGCATCTTTTCTTTTAAGGTATGCTCTCAGTTTTAAGTTTTGAGCTGCACACAGCATGTATAGTGTCCTGTTTATATGTCCCCTCAGGACATAGAGAAAAACAGAGACTAGAGAAAGAAACAATGAAACATAAGAATGGCAACTTCTGGGGCTTCAATTCGGTTTCTAAGCTGCCAATAGAATTAATACAAGTGAAAGCATTAGGAAGACTTTTCACTATCAATGGAGCCTTTTAGTTTAATAAGGACAGGTTAGACAACACATTCAGATATAGGAGAGATGGTTCACATAAAATTTCTATAAGAAAGGTCCCCTGAGCCTGGTTCTATCTGTGTGTCTTCACAGTTTTCAATTAACACAGCAGGTAGGCACAGGAACACTTTCAGCTCATTATCCTCTTTTCAAGAAGTGGTGGACATAAGATATTTAGCTGAAACAGCCCTTTGTAGATCCTTTAAATTCTATTATCATTAGGAAGACAGGCATCCAAAAGAGATATTGTTTTCCTTACTAATAGTTTTATCTTCTGCAGGGTAGAAGCAGCTTTGTGCATTAATTTAAGGTTTGCAATATCTGTGCTGCTGGAAAAATCTATCTGAAATGTAAATCTTCAGCGCAATGATAGATTGAAGCTGAACTCAGGCACTTGACTTATGGAGGCATAAACAGGAACATTACTGGATCAAATATTCATCAGCCTTCCAATGAAATAAAAAATGGTAAATAAATTGAAGTATCTCTGGGTGATCATTATCATTATCTGGCTATACAACACAACCAGAGAATCACTAAAGAAAGTTTGTCATTAGCTGTTAATTGAAGGCACTTTTAGAAAGTGCTGCTTAAGCCTTGAAAGATTGACTGTCTTTCCAACCACTACCTAATGTGTATGTTAGAGCTGTATTATAAAGCAGTCTCATCAGGACCCTGCCTCCAGTGCCACAGCTCAGAGAGAGCTTCTGATGCTTTAGATGAAATTCACATTTGAAACAGCTCATCTACATACAGCCTAACCCCTGGGCACGTCTTCAGCATACTTAACTGCATACTGATCTATCTAAGCTGATGCTCATGTTGCAGAAACACAACGTACCTAAGTGCATTGTAATGACACTCAAAAGAGGCAGCAGAGTCCTGGCCCATGGTGATGTACAATCACACGATGTGCCAACGACACGCATCATAATGATCACCCTGTAAAAGCTGAGAGCAGTTACCTCAGGTTTTAGGTTTGCTTGCTCTTTACTGCTCTTCCACATACCTTCTTTTGCTCTTACCATCTTTCTCTTCTTATTTCCAGACCTTTTATTTTCACTCACTAATGGGAGCCTGTTAGTGTTGAAGAGGATCTCCTGTCGAGATAATAATTCCTAGATGAGACACCATACTTCCCATGAAGCAGCCAGCCTCTACCTGTAACATGCTGTAACCTGATAAAACGTGAGGGCTTTCAATTTACTTTAAAGTGGATACACTTTCACTTAAACTTTTCTCTGCCTCTACAATTGTTGAAGTAAAAATCCATCTTGCATCTACTTTATCTCCAAAGCTCAATCTAATGTTTTCAATGTTTTCAATCTAAGTTATAGGGCCATCTACGGTAACTCAAAATTGGGCATCATCACAAGAGCTGGTGCAAACTACCTATAGAACCACTGCTTTTAACTGAGTGGTGTGATGTGGGGTGATTCTGAGACAGCACACAGGGAACCTGAGCCCAACAGAACAGGGTCACAGAAAATGAAACAGAGTCATGGCAGGAAACACCAAAAACAACTCAAGTGCCTTGCCTGTACCAGAGAGATCAACAGCTGAAATGTAATCTGTGTCCCATATAGAAAAGGCATTTAGCTATCAGAAAGCACCCAAAGGAGGGCCATGAGGATGGTGAAAGTCTGGAAGGGAAAGCTATATAAGCAGCGGCTGAAGTCACTTGGTCTGTTCAGCCTGGAGGAGATTGAAGGGGAAGAGCTCATTGTAGTCTACAACTTCCTCATGAGGGGAAGCAGAGGGCAGATACTGGTCTCTTCTCTGTTGTGCTCAGGGACAAGACCTGAGTGAATGGCCTGAAGCTGTGTCACGGGATGTTTAGGTTGGATATCAGGAAAAAAATGTTCACCCAGAGGGTGGCTAAGCACTGGAAAAGGCTCCCCAAGGAAGTGGTCATGGCCCCAAGCCTGAGTTCAAGAAGTGTTTGGACAGTGTTCTAAGGCACATGGTGTGACTTCTGGGATGTCCTGTGAATGGCAGAGTTGGATTCAATGATGCCTCTGGTTCTCTTCCAACTCAGTTTATTCTATGATTCAGTTTGTACAGCCACTAGAATAAATATCAGATGAGAAGAATGACACTGAGATTGTATTATGTTTAATCACAGGATACTGGTGTGCATCTACCCTGTCTCTGTTTTTTATGCTTCCACTTCTGCAGTAGTTGCAAACATTTGAAGCAGAGCAATAGGCAGCACTGAGCAGACACCTGTGCTTACACAGAGACATGTAATTCACTCAAATTTCCCACTTCACTAATTTTAGAGTTGTACTACTCCTACAGTATGTAAAATCCCAGCAGAAATTATTTGATCAGAAATTAATATTAAATAGCACAAACAGTACAGTTTAGAGCCATTTACCTCAACTCTTCCAAGGGCTTTTCATACACTATTCCCCCAACTGGGCAAGGTTCAGGGAATTTGTGACTGACAGCTTTTGAAGCTTCCAAAACCACCTGTATGGCTGAACTCTAGTTTGAGCTGCTAGTTCTCAGGTCCAGCTTTTACATAAGGCAAATTACAAAGGTGGCTGTGTCCTGCCATCATGCCTATAATAACTCTGAGCTGCTGACAGTGACCCCTGCACAAAGAAACTGTGTGTGGCATCTTAATTACACATTAATTAATGCCAAACATCTTCATTTACAACCATGCCCAGCGCCTTGTACCCCAACACTCACATAAACCTTTTGGTTATCATTCTGTATTACCATTGCACAGGTAGCCAGTAGCATTAGTGCACCATGTCTTAACTCCAGACACAAAAAGTACACCAAGTAGAACAGGAGCTTGTATTGTGGTTTGTGCAGAGCCAAGATGTATCTCATAAAAGCATGGCTGTGTGGAGAGCACAAATGCTGAAGCTGCATCCTTCCTTCACTTCAGTTTAACTCCTCACTGTCTCTACTCCCTGATATATCCAGCAACTACTGCACAGCTTTTCCTGAGGCTGTCCATTTCTTCTGAAATGAATATCATTTCCCAAAGGCTTCCAGAACTAGCTTAGGTCTTACACCAGCACTACAGTTTTCAGGAGGCAATTATCACAGTGAAGGTGTCTTAAGAGAGAAGAATGCAGCCCACTAACAACCAGCAATCAGGGCTTCTTACTGAGCCCCTATCAGGAGGAACTCCTGCTCCTTCTGTCAGTGTGACCCCTTGAGACTCCAATCTGCAGGCAATGGACAAAAAGAAGAGTTTGGAAAAGAATTTTTCAGTCACATCCCCACACAGAGTATGAACTAATAGAGGCAGGTGAACATAGTCTACAACAGTGACTTGAGGCAAGACCTCAGCTATTTAGGCGAGACTACTGCTGCTAATACAAAGCATTCCCCCTTCCACCACAACCAACTGCCAGGCTGACAAGTCTGACATTCACCCACGAATTGTGACATTTGCTTGCACAATGTTTTCACATTTCTTCCATCAACAGCACAGTTCAGCTGGCGTGCTGATTTCTTCTTGAAATAGGAGGGATATGGCTTTTCTGGAAGCATAGGCTGCTTCATCATCTGATTACCTCCTCAAAGCCATGGTGCTCACCTGCCCAGAGAGTCTGAGAAGCAGCTGCACTCCCTGGAAAGAAAGATTAAAGTTGGGATCACACTACTCCTTGCATACACAAGCATGTCAATGCTTACTGCTGCGACCAGAACTGCATTGACGGGCCCCTAAATTCAGGACCCAGCTTTGTGAAGGCACTGCAGCTGGGCTGTGCTGATTCACAGATGCTGCTGGGCACAGCAAAGGGAGGGAGCTGGAGCATCTCATGTCATATTCAAGATGACTGTCACAAGAACACCACTGGTGAAAAAAATAGACTTTGTAAGCACGAGACTCCTACATCTGTTTAAGTCTGTGAGGTGAGTAAGAGGCTACATGGCTCTGCCATGTGCAGACTCATCCCTGCTTCAGAAGCAGGAGTTTCAACGTTATCTGAGCAAGCTTTGTATTTTATATGCAAACAATTACATGGTCCAAACATCTGCTCTTCTTTCTGATAAACCTTCCTCACTTGGGGAAATGGAGGGAAGAAAATTTCAAGGTCTAGACCAAGTGTCTTTCACACAAATGCACTCAGAAGGTCCCTTGTACAATTGTTTCTAGCTGGAGGAACTTCATATTTCCATACAGTTTTTTCTAGCTGAGAGTGTTGCACCAGCACTGAAAATTAAGAAATGCAAGTCACTACTACTGTTCTCCTTGTTTTCAGAAGAAAAAAATTTAAGGGGGGAGGGACAACACTACACTTCACTGCAGAATTACTGGAGTGACACTATACTTACATTGGAATGAAAACAACTGTCTTATTTAAACCCTCTCAAGATACCAGGATCTAAGAACAGCAAAAAAGCCCCACCAGGATGGAGGAAGCTGCTTTCATCCCAGCCAGTGTGAGAACCATCTGTTAAGAGATTCGCTTATTTTGTTGGAGTAACAATGCCACAGCTGTTCTCCATGAATTAAAAAGAAAGCCAAATCTAAAAGAATTGTGTGTTTCAGAAGACAGTTAAAGAGACTCTCTTCCTTTTTATTGCATTTCAAAATGATACAAGGAGTGAGATGCCACTGGCAAACTCCTACTTTTTTTTTGGAGAAAAAAGGAAAGCACATCACTTTAACCCAAAGCTCACCATTGGTTTTCTAAATTTCATAACCCAAGGAATTTCAGTTCATACATATTCTATCCAGTAACAGACAATTTGAGACCTGTATTAGGGCATTGGTCCCTGTGTGCTAAGTATACCTCCCAAACAAACTACAAATCCATTTGGTACTGAGCACCCGGCCAACAGAGGTGGATGTAAGCAAAACAAAGCATAAGGTCATAAGGTTCTTCAATCTCCTCCCAGTAAAAGAAGTGCTGACCTAGAGATCTTCTTTTAGCCAAGTGAAAGTTCCTCTACTGTCTTTGTTTATTTTAATGACTAGGGCAAGCCTCATGCAAACTCACATCCATTCAATCTTGTACAAGGACAAGATGTCAGTTTTAAAATTGTCCTGTGCTCAAGCCAACTAACGTAATTCCTGAAGACCCCACTCAAACCATCTCCACTGGCATCTGAAATGCCCCTGGCTCCCAGTGAAGCGAGCAGGTGGAGTTTGTATTCAGACTACTGGCGCCAGATGTCAACCTCAGCCAGCGTGATGACTTTACAGGAGCCATGACATGCCAGATTTAGACAGTGAGTCTAAAGAGACTCTAAGAGACATTTTCTGCTCTCTTTGCCTGGATGTACATGGTCCTGACTCCTATCTGCTCCTCTTCTCCTGTGTCAGCTGTGACTTTGCCACTCTTGTTTCTGCATGAACACTGTGATGAACCACTGATGGCTGAAGGTGTGCCCCACAGTCTTCATCTAGTACAGTCAGCAAAGAATTTTCATAAAGCAGCAAACCTGGACCATAAGGACACTGTTCTGCAAAAGGAAAGGACTTAAAATTCAAGCACAATTGTGGAACACTTGAATTCTAAATTATAATAACTATTTTTCTTTCCTGTAAGAAATCTAATGCCCTTTTTTTTCTTTGCCTTGCAGATACCAAAAGCATGGCCAAGACTAATTAAATCCTTTCAAGAACACTGCCTAATAGATATTGTAGATATTGGTAAAGTATAGATAAATTACTTTCCCTCAAAGCCAGACTAATGTGGAAAAGTCTGGAAATGTTAAAAAATAATAAACATGAAAGCATGTAATAATTACTTCAATTAAAAAAAATCCCTGAACTGTTCTGCTTTTAAGAAACTGTCCTCTCAACTTCATGGACTCACAGAAAGTTACTGGATGTACTGGCTGTGCAGCACCATAAACTGTAAAGATCAGGGCTACTGCTCCAGGCTAATGGTGTAATTTTCCACAGGGTGGTTTTCATCTACAATTCACTTATTGTATCTGGAAGTCTAATTGTAGCCAAGTACATTTTCGGGTTGTTCAAGGTATAATAAAGAACCAAATAGCTTAGAAAGGCGGCTTTATAATTAGAAACATTTGCTATTTCAGGTGGTTTCTCCCTAGCAAGTTTATACGTTTCCCAATATACCTTTCAGCATGTTGTAAAAATAAATTATGACAACCACAGAGTGACTCATAGATACAATAAGAAAAAGGGGAGAGGATTCTGGATAAATCTGAGTGTTCATAAGCAAATCTGAATGTTCATAAGCAAAGTGCCTTCTAGTAGAAATAAAGATAGACAAGGAATATCTGCACTTGATTCCCAGAAGGCCCCTTAAACACAAGGCAACAATGGCAATTGGTCCCCATTTCCCCACACATGAGATGAGAATAATTTATCTGTCTATGTCAGAAAAATGCTGTGCATTGGCAGCCACCCTCCCAGTGTAACCTGGTAGCTACTACCCATTGGAACAGCCAGAGATGCTTCTCCAACCATCCATGACCCCAGTTAACATTGACACTCCAGACCCTCCAGTGCTGCTGGCAGAAACCCAACCTCCTTTGGAAGTCACTGGGAGCAGTCTGCAGGGATGGGGACAAGGCAGGCCATCCTGCAGACCCTCCAAGTTACACCAGCAAGTGAAACAAGAATTTCGCCATGATGGGGGACAGCCAACACTGTTCCTTTGCAGCTAGTTTGGTGAGATCAAGAGCAAAATTAGTAGAAGGCATGTTTCATAATCAATGTTTTTTATATGAGCTCTGGTATGGCAGAATTCAGTCTTTATGAAAATCTGTGGTTTTCTGTCCAAAGGGTATCCTAATGACTTGCTTATTATCTTTGCTGAACTGGAAACAAACATTTTCTGCTGTCTCACAAGTTCTCCAGCTCCCTAATTTGTCTCTATGTAAGAGAAATATGAAAATCATGTTAGACACAGAAAACAGCACCTTAAATTTAAAAGGCCCAGAGTCAGTTGTTCCAAGGTTAGTGGAACTGTCGTAAATAAACAGTTGATTGAAAAGATGAATTTTCTCTTACTTCCAGGAATTTAAGAGTTAACCCTTTCCTACTGCTATCCCTAAAGTGGATATTAAGGAGCAATGCTGAGCAGCAAATATTTCTGATTGCTTTATTTTCTGCCCTGTATCATTGCAAGCTATTTTTCTGTAAAACATACTAAGTTATGACTGCCATTGCAGAATATACAAGTAAACACCCAATATCAAATCTTCTAAATATTCTCCCTCCTTCCCTCTTTCTAGCATGTCTGGATATTGCTTCAATCATCCTAATGACACAGATGATACAGATAAACTCTCTTTAAGGATATTTGTCACAAATACCCTGTGAACAGTCAAAAAAAGGAGGTCAGGAGTCTGCTTAAAAAACGAAAGCAGAGCTGGACATAAGCACGGGAGCAGACACCACCTCTTCCAAGTAGTTCTGTGTGTGGTTGCTGAATCCTCCTGCTTCTCTGCTGCAAACCCTGACCTCCTGTCCGCCACAAATGCAGCTCTGCATGCCAGCACTGACTGCATGGGACATCCTGGTAATGCTGTATACAGGCTCAGTCAGCCATGAGAACTTGGCTAGGGGAAGGGGGGTCGTTCCTTCCCTTTTCATGCTATTTTTTGGTATTCTGTATAAGTAGATACACTGCTGATGGCTGTTTTTTCTGTATTGTGATTTTATCAGTACAGAGCTTCCACGCTTAAGAACAAGACCATTCTCTGCTTGCAGTACACAAGAGAAACCTGAAGAAAAACCTTTTCTTTCAGAGGTATTGCTTGAACTTTACATTTAATGCACTTCTGCAGCCCATATAGCCTCGTTGAGGGCTCTCACCCCTGCCAAAATAACGAGTAAGAAGAGAATGTAATACCTAAGTTTAAGCTCTTCTCTTTCCATAAATAACAATATGAACAACTCTATACAATCAACATTTAAAATATATGTTTGTATTTAACATATTTTGTATTATTCTCATTAGGTTGCCTGTTTAAACCAACAGAATATTGCAGAGATCATGGAAACCAGCTATCTTGACTCTTACACTAAAAAAGTGAGAAATTCTGAATCCTAAAACTGTAATAAAAACATTTACTAAAAAGAAGAAAGAAAAATTCTGACTTTGCAACCTGATAAAATACTGGCTATAGCCTAATAAAGCAAGCTAGGACTTGAATAATTTCATAAATTCTGTCACTGTTAATGAGGAAAGTTTAACAAGAATTAAAATTCTTACAAGTTTCATCATAAGCAAGGGAATTAAGAGAAGCTATCAAACGTATTAGTGCCTGCCCCACTAAACAGGCCACAGCAGATGGAGAGGCTGGAGAAAAAGCAAAGATGGCCAGATATTCCGCATGGAGCAGTGCTGTCAGCTCTCACTCCTGCGGTGTCCATGTCCATAGAGCTCCCTGGATGCAGGGCATTCCAGAACACGCTCACCACGGCTTTTAGAAATTAGTCTTTTATCTGTGATAAAATACTCACTTGTTATAACATGAACTAGCTGTGTGATGAAATGATGCCTTGCTGTTCTCATACCTGCTCTAGCTCAGCTTTGCTCTGCTCACTACTCAGCGGAGCACTGAGATACACCTGCAAAACAGAGGAACCTAAAGCTCACCTTAGGCTATCACTACATGATAGTCATACACAGATCAGCAACTGAGCGAGTATTCATCCATCATCTGTGGCATGTAAATGACTAATTAGCATCTCCCCAGTAATATTTTGCAGAGAAGACTTGGTTTATTACAACCAGACAGCACAATGCTGTCTGGTTAAACTCACTTGAACCTAACAAGTTTCTTCTGTGTAATTTGCTAGCTATGACATTTTTAAAGATCACCATCTCTGCCACACAAATCACCTCTGCAGGCAAAGAATCAGCCACATGTCCTAGGATAAGTACTTCTGCTCTGAAGTTGTTTATTTTATATAGCTGTTAGGTTAGCACGTCAGGAAACACTGGGTCCTCTGTTTCATCCAAGGCTCCAGCAATTTTCCCATCTCCAGACTGGCCATGGTGCTGCATCATAACACTACTTGCTTCTAGCTAATCACCAAAAAGAAAGTGAGGCTTTTATGAGGCCATTATTCTGGTTCTTCCTGAATTATCTTTGAGCCTGAATTTTTAGTCAGTCTAAAATACTTGCAGATAACATTGTTGCTAGCAGACTCCAGCAGATAACTTTGAATAGCAAAGATCAGGTAACTGAACCTCTGGAAAGTTTTAGGGACATAATAATGATAGCAACAGACACCTACTTATCTCAACTGCACCAGTTAACAGAAGTTTACAGAGAACAAATAAAAAAAATATTTCTTTCAAGCTTCCAGTATCTTTAATTGGATTCCCAGGCTTAAGGTAGAGAACAAGAAATGCAGGGAAAAGAGATGGAAATGCTACAGATTAACTAATTTTAGAACCAACCACATGCTGTTTGCTTGCAGCTGATGAGTGACCTTTGCATTATTCTCAGCTACCAGGAAATTCCAATCTACATTAATAAGCAGAATATTGTTCACTCTTCTAACAGCGTTTACTTTAAAGGCTTTCTTGCATATATAGACCTCAGTCATTTTCTGTACACTTCTTCACACTGTCTGCTCATCTCAGTGCATTTGAATCAGTGAAGTGGTTTGCAACAGTGCTAACAACCATGTGGCTGCTCTCTCAAAAAAAAACCACTCAGAAAATTTTAAATGAGAATGGAGGAAAGATCCTTCACCCTTCACAGCCATTCTGCAACAGGCATTTCCAGACGGTCACTGCTAAGAGGCAGTTACTTTTAATCAGGGATTCACCCCAAATTTTCTGAGATTATTTCAGCAATGAAGGATTTAATGTATGATTAGATGAAGACAAATGGGGTGCCATTCATTGCAGACATACAGTTCTCATTAAACTCAGTAATGCCTGTACACAGACGTGACTGGATTTCCAGATTTTGACTGCAACTTGCTAAAATATGTTTTCAGCTACAACCAAGCATTTAAAAAGGAAACTGCAGCACAGTGACAAATCAGTGTCTTTAATACATAACTGGAAGGAGGTCCTAAATTAATTTTATAGAAATATTCTTCTGGTTGTTTTCTGTACTGCAGAAAGCCTGTCTGTGTGAGGTAGCAAAGTGTTCTCCACTTGACTAGAAAAGTCCAATCCCATCTAACTGGAAGTGATGGCAATGATCCTGCCCACGCAGTGCCTTCTCCCTGCTTTGCCCCCACACCCACGTCATGCTGCTGTCTCGAAGACTGGCTGCATTTCTGCAGCAGGGAAAGCAGGTGTCACTGTAAGAAGTGCTGAATGAGTTCTGTATGTACTTAACTACAAAGAAACAAGTGAAATTTAGCACAGCATCCATCATTTGGATGCCGGAACGCCAGTCCAAGTCACATGAAAACATTTCTGCTTGACAATGGACCCAGGCCCATGTTTTGGTTGCAAGCACAAACTCTTCATCTCATTTGGGAACATCAAGTGTCATCTTCCATACCTTGGGTACACCTCCTCCAAGAACAGGCTGGTGGTTGCAAATGGCCCATTCCTCTCTGTCCTGCTACACCTCTGCCAGCTCCTGACTCACAGAGAGGGAGCATCCCTTCCCTCCTTTTGCTGGCTAAGAAGGATCACCGGCTGGCTCAGGTTTGCAGAGACCTCATGAGGTCACCTGGTCCAATTTCCCCTGCTGAAAAAAGACCACCTAGAGCTGGATGCCCAGGACCATGATGAGATGGCTTTTGAATATCCTCAGGTATGGATAATTCTTGTGTGGGAAATCTGGACCATGCTCCACCACTACCTGTATTCATCTCCCAGGGCAATTTGAGGCAGGCAAGCAATGCTCTGCTGCCCTAAAATGCACAGACTTTCCTTAAAGAGGTCACCAGTGAAAATTCCTGCAGCAGTGTTGAATACAGCAACCCTGGCTTATGCTAGGTCTGAGGCATTCAAGTCCCATAAGTATACACTCTTCCTTCTTTCTAGTAAGAAGACACCGCACCAGCTAGGGAAAACAGCCAATTAAACATTTCCCTGCAGGTCATAACCATAGCTAGAAATTCTTAATTAACAAGTTAAAACTCATTTACAAAAGGCTTCTTAACATTTTTAGGACTGGTATACTCAGCTTGCCAACCAGAAAATAGGCTGAAACACCATATGGGAGCCACCAGATTTTCCTTTTGTATTTGTCTAAGTTAATATACAGCAAGTTTCAGAAGGAAGCATCTAACCTGCTGAAAGTTTATATATCTGAAGGGTTTTTTTTAAAAAAATACCGAAAAGAGCTTTTAAAGCTGTAGTTTATAATTGGTTTTGGAAACTGTGACAAGGTACTTACTGTTCAAGACAAGGATTTGAATGTTTTGACTCATTTAAGGATCAGTGGCTTTATTTGATGATCAAAATGAAAGAGCAACTGGATTAAAAAATTGGATTTGTCAATCTGTCAATTGTAAGGCACGGAAGAAGTACAATGCAGCTTTTTACCTTGGTGTCCTCTGGTTTAAATTGTAGATTTTATGAGCTGTTGCTTATGTAAGCCAACACAAACAGAAACAGCAGGCCAGAACTCCGTCCCTAACAGAGAGATGACCACATCTACCAGAAAAGAAAATTTTTCATGTGAAAGCAATAAAGTCCTGACCCCTTTGCTTCCACATGTGAGGTAACGCAGTGCTGTCCTCCCTCTGCAGACAGACAGGACTTTCATAGCATCTTGAGCTCTGCCCACCAGCAAGCACAGTGAGAACAGATGTTCTAGGTACTTCTGTTAGAGTGAAGACAAGAACTGTGGGCAGTAAAAATAAATAACACCAGCTCTGCTTTACTCTGCTGATTTTGGAACAGTCTGAATAGCAGCTACCAGCTCTTGAAAAAGACACATCTAAAAGATGGTCAGGGAAAAAGACAATGGAAATTCTCTCTTGTTCACAACCCAGACATCATGGCTTCAAAGACACAATGCTCCTTCTGTCCAGGAATAAAACCAGCTAGAAGATCCAACTCAGATGTCTTATTTTCTGTAGACACTGACTAAATGGAGCTCCAGCATACTAAAGAGCAAGATCACTTCAACAGGAATCATGACATATTTTAATTCCAGCATGACCCATAGCAGACAATGAAACATCTCTCCCCTAGTCTTTAGTATCAGAGCTCCAGCTCTGAGATATCAGATGCATAAGTATGTTTCATGAGCTTTATATGAACTCCAAAATTCCTTTGCTGCTCCACCTCTCCATAACTCTCCCACACAGAAAGCCCGTGTCTGAGTTGTCTTGTGCTTTTTTTCCAAAGTCAGACAGGTGTGCAATATTGGAGAAAGGGGAGAAATAGATTTGAGAGAGAAAGAACATGCTGTGTTGGCCTCAAGCGCTGCACCTCCTCTCCTCTCCTCTCCACTTCCCACCATCCTCATCTACCTCAGAAAATGCTGCTTCATCCTGGCTATGAACAGTCAGTAAGAAGGACCCCAGGAGGATGAAGGTTTACAGATTACAATGACTTACATTTCATAGCTCCATATGACCAGAATGAGATGAACTTCCCCTGCACTGCAGTGTTACAGAGGGTAGCTCTGAAATTAAAGATAATGGGATAACAGCCACATCCACCAAGACCCTTCCTTCCCTGTTTGAATGAAACAAGCAATTAGTGGTTAGCACAACCACCCCCAGAACTGCAGGCTGGTGACAGAAATAGGAGAGGTGCCCTGGGCTGTGCAGAGAGAACAGCTTGTCTCCACAGGGAGAAGAAGAGCGCAGTGAACTGCCTTCCCTGAGGTGGCCAAGCCAACAAAGCTCAGTGTGCCAGGGCTCAATCTGTAAGTGCTGTGTGGTGGAATGACCCTTTTTAGTCCACAGCATCTCCCTCTCTGCTGACTGTCAGCATCTGTCCCACCCCTGATTTGGCTCCTGCTTTCAGAGTCTCTCCACAGGCTGGAAATGTTTAGGACTTCCTTGTCATCCACCATACGAGAACATGTTTGCACCAAGTTCCCAGGGCGTGAAACACGCTGAGATCATTACCCAGCCCTGCTGTGAGAGGCAGATGGTTTGCACTGAATCTGGCTGGTAGGCTGCTAGTCACACCCTTCCCTGCCCATGCCAGGTGAGGAGCCTGAGGAGGGACTGCTCACAAAGCCAGGCTGCCATGGCACTGCTCTTCCATGGAAGGGACAGGCACAAGCAAGGACAGGTGACAGATCCGTGGGCACGGGCACAGTCACTGACCTTTGTAAAAGAACAGCAGAGCTGCAGAGGTGAACGAATTTTTATTTTGATTTAGATTTTGAAATTAATTCATACAATGAAAAGAAGGAACTCTGGTAATGACAATGGAGCACAGCAGGACCTGAGGGGCTGTATTCTGTTATGATGTAGTGGTAGCTGACTCATTTAAAGGGTCTGAAACACTAGTGCAGGTTTCTCCAATACTGTTCTTCTTCTAAACAGATTTTCCATTCCATCCAAGTCTTTGTGAGAGAGGGAAGAGCCAGCATTATTGTAACTGAGCAATTTAATCTGTTGCTTAGATTTTTTTTACTCACCTTCCGCCTGAAAGAAATTACAACCTATAATTAAAAAAAGAAACAAACCAACCCCCAGAAAGACACAGTAGAAGAACCTTGACAACTATTATACAGAGGAACATTGGGCTACTGGGGACAATAGGAGATGCATCAGAGAGCCAGGGACAAAGAAACTGAAGCACAGGGTGGAAGGGATAAGCTTACAGCCTCAAAACCAAGATGAAAGTTAACAACACATGATGCTCTCACAGGGGCCTTTTCTGAACCATTTCATACCATTCTGACTCCAAGTGCTGTGCTACCCTGTGGTCAAACTTCTCCCTTTGTTAACACGCTTTGTGACTTGCAAGTTGTTGTTATCTGGACGTTGTTTGATGACACCAATTCATCGCCCGATATTTTCTCTTAAGATCAACCTCTCCTGATTTCCTTCTAAAATGTAACAGGCTGTTGCCTGATAGGAAAACTAAAGAAACTTGGTTACATTATGATTTGTTTACTTGCCCTTCAATACCCCTCCTAGAACACTACTGTCAGGAAGGAGAAAGCATTGCTCAGAGCCAGAGTGCATGGTCCAGTTGGCAAGCAGCGGCCATGCAAATCCCAGCTTGCCTGAGTTCTGCTCATACTTTCTACAGTGGGACACACATTTGGGTCTTTTCTACTTTAATGCTGTGTTTTTTAGCGAACCCTGAAATATGGCATCGTAATTATCTTTCAAAAAGAGCTCTTAAATTGGCTTGTATCAGACAACAAAAACTTATGTCAAAGGGGAAATGGACAGATTCACTGTCACACAACCCTCCTGTCCCTCTGCAACCAAAGGGTGTCATGGAAGGAGGATCTGCACTCCAATCATTATCTCATGACACACTTACATGTTTCCAAATACTGCTGAAAAAATGCTGTCATTTTCCTGACACACAGGAAAATGAGGTGCTTCAAAGCAGTACTTACCCTACAGCTAAGCGGGGCAAATCAGCAGCATTCTGGGCATTCACCTGCATTCCAATCAAGATGAGGGAAGAGTGCAAGAGAATTTATCTCTAGAAATCTGAACAATACTGAACAACGGAAATTTCGTGGGCTTTTGTGTGCATGCCTAAAAAAAACTGGAAGATATTAGTGAGAGGTTTCTCAGGGCCATGTTTTCTCTCTCCTTCTCCACCATGCACACATAAAGACACAGCCTCTGATTAAAGTCCTCTTCTACTCACCTGAAGCTATTAAAATGCAGGTTTTAAATTTCTAATTAGACTCATTAGATATAGATGTGCTTCTTTCAAGCCCAATCATGCATTTACAAGGGTCATCTGACCAGTACTCCATAGAAATTAAAGCATGGCTCTACATTTGGAAATCAGTTCTAAAAATATTATTGCAGAATCCACAAATTTTAATGGCCTAGATCAAACACACTCCACTTAAGTCCTTTAGGAATATCTTCCTGGTGAGCAGTGTGCAATGTAATCCTGTGGCAGAATCCTTTCCTACACCCAGAACTGAACTGCTGAGTGCTTTTAAAGACCTGGAGCCTTATTGTGGCAAACAGGGAATTGGCAGTGTCAGAGACTGCGTGATTTGACCTGCACCACTTCAACTAAAAGTCATGCTATGTGAAGCACGATGATGACCACACAGGCCTGGACTGAGCTGCTCTTATAAAAAGAGCAGCTTCCCACCATGGCAGGTGAAAGCCAACCCAGTCAGAAAACTCGAAGAGCACCACTACCATGAGTCAGGACCATTCTCTACATGGAATTTTGGGAAGACAAACTCACTCTTGGCAGTTTGGAATTCCAGCTCTTTACACCCAGTTCTCTTCCTTATTTGCTCTGTACTACCCACTCAAAGTTTTTAATTCTTACAGAGAAAATCCGGGAAGGCTTCATTTCCCCAGATCAATTAGCCTTTGAATCATGGGTGTGCTACTGGTAAAAATGTGCTGACTCCACAAGAGAGGCTCCTTGGAAAAACATGCCTGTCCTATGCACAACTGTGACCATTTCCCCCCAGTTTGACACAGGACACTGTACTGTGTCTATGGTGATGCTAAAGGAAGGATTTTCAGGCCTCAGGTTCCCTCCAAATTTCAGCCTCTCCTACCAGCATTGCAGTAAGCCAGGACTGAAAAACTTGATGGCTCAGGATTAGGATCAAAACTATTGAATGAAGACAGTGCAATACAATGTATACCCTACTACAACAATACAATGATTGTTGGTCCATGGGCAGCTAATTCTAGAAGGAAAATTTATTCTCCTTTTTGTAGTGATTCCATGAACAGACATTATTTTATGGTGAGAAAAAATGCAGCCATGTTGGAATAGTTGAGTTTTTATCAAAGAGCTTTATGAAACAGCAAGTAGTGCAAATATACATTTATTAATGAGAACAACAGACACTCAATCAAGAGAACATGATGAAATAGAATGCTCCATAAGCTTTACAGAACAATAGACTGGAGACTAAGCTGTACTGTACTGATCAGAAGAGCATGAAGGCACAAGGCTTCACCAGGGTAGAATGACCTGTTACACAGAAATGGCAAGGGAAAACACATCTCTGATCCCTCTAGTATATTCTTTGCAGCACGGGTTTTCATTGCTTTGAATTGCAAGGTAAAGATAGAAGGATGAGTTTAAGTGATTTATATCCCTATTAACATCAGTGACTTAAAAATAAAATCAGCGAGCAAGGAACATAAATTTAAGTCATTAATGTTCCATTTATGCATTAGTTTTTACTCTGATGACTGGCCATTCTTCATTTTTCAGACAAGGTTAACTTTCACTTTTCCACTAAATCTAGAGTTACTGGTACTATTTCTGCTACTGGTATCAGTCTGCAAAGGAAAGTAATCATCCATTGTTATGTTTTTCAGACTCTGGTGTCACAATAACATGAATATGATATCCTGCCCCCATAATTCTTACTCTGCTACTGAAACTATGGAACAGAAATTGGAGGTATAGTGCAACAAATACGGCTTTTAAAAAGCAATAAAAAACAAGCCTTAAAAATCCTGCACATGTAAGGATGTAAATCCATTTTGAAGCAATGTGTTGCAAAATTGATCAAATTTCTGACCACAAATCAACAGGATGTCAGAAACAGGTCTCTGCCTCAGTCCTCTTTCATGGGTTGATCTAGGAAAAAAGCTTTCTTCCCTTCTCTCAACTTCCCAACTGTGAAATTATTATTAATAAACTGAAGATCTTTGTCATGCCCCTGAAGTGAATTACCAAAAAAGCTGGGGTTTTGCATGTCCAGTCTAGGCACCATGCATTCAGCTAGTGATTTGTGCAGTTTGCTAGTTGGACCATGAAGTGTGGATATCCCTGGTTCTCTGGATTCTTTTTTTATACAATAGAAAGTTTCTTTCACACAGGTTGAAATATTTGTCTCAAATCTTTAAAGTAGCTGACCACATGTTTAAAATTGAATTCAAGTAGGTTACCCAGCAAATTGGCTGTTGTTCCATGTGACTGTCCTGGCAAGTTCCATGTGATTATCTGTTACCTGACAGACATCACTGGGCAGAGACTGCAGCAATGAGCAACAGTAACATAATCCAAATTTCAAATTCAAGCATCTCTCTCTCCCTCTCTTCTTAAAAAGCATGCGTAGTAACCACTACATTCCTGAATTTTGTAGTAGTATTCCCAGAAACTTTCTCTGCACTTTGATATCAAAGTGTCTCTCTGTTCAACTGTCTTTCACACAAGGACCCCAGAAGTGGCTGGTTAAAAGAAAAAGGAAAGTTGGAAACTGCCAAGAAAACAGGCTCACAACTAATCAGACACTTTTGAAGCTTCTCTCTTTGTTTCCAGAGAGAAGAAGTGTGTGTTGTTCAGATTGGTAGAGGACACTTCTATATACAACTAACCAGATCCTGCTTTTCTCAAGAAGCAGAAGTAATACTGTATATTCAAAGAAGAGGGCAAAACAATTTGCAGTCTTCAGTGTTTGTACAAAAAACAACACTTGCTGCTTTTGAATTCTGTTCTGCTGACAACCTGGTGTTTGGAAATCCACTGCAGAACAGGCAAGTCTCAGGAAACTAGAGTCTTTAATGCTTTAAGTGATTAAATGAATGACTTGCCTCCCCATGTCCCCAAATTCTTGTCAACAAGAATTTCTCAAAGTGTAATTTAAAATAAGGCGGCCAATAAAGCTGGAAGTTGCTCAAATTTGAAGGCATTTTTTAATGGTGCAATTGCTTTTGGTTTCTAACATGTTGATTTTTATACCTGTACTGTGAAGGGGCCAGCCTGGACTGTGTAACCCAACTTACAGAGACAGGAAAATCAGAGAGGTGCAGAGGCCTCGCTCTCTAAAAATTCTGAAAAGGGAGGTAAATTTATGTTGAATTGTTTAGAAAAAGAAGTTTGTGCTGAGAGGACCACTTGAAGTGTTGTATTAATATTCCCTAAAACACTCACTCCATTTTACCAGATTTTACTGGCACATTTGTGTCTACTAAGGTTTCAGAAACTCTCACCTTGGAAAAGGCTTGACTTTTATGGGCTGTGGCTTTCTATCAGAAGCCTTGTTAGAAGTCAATGGCCTCTGGCACTTTATCAGTGCTACTGCTGCCTAATTACAGCCTAATTGCTGTTTCCCATCTCACTGAACACCCAACAAGCCTGTGGCTCCCTCTTCTGTGTGTGCCTGATGGATGGGTTGTTGATTTGCAGTTCTCCAGGGTCCCTTTCCCTGTGCCCTGCTGCACAAGTAGCCGGTGTCACATCTTAGGTAGCCCCATGACCTGCTGTCACCTGGTACACCCTGTCACACAAAAACACCCTCACAAGCCTCCGCTGGGAAACTGCAATCTTTCCTTAGCTGCTTCACCTCCAGTCTCTTGCAGACACACACAAGGCCTGGTGGCTCTCATACCAAGGATAAAAGCCTGGAACTGCACACAAGCACACCTGGATTTATCCCAGTATCTGAAGTAAGATCTGACCCCGTGGCAACCTGAAGTAATGTGGGGGAACAGCAGCAGCAGGACTGCCAAGCAAGAAGGCAGCTTAGGACAGGCATCTCTGGTGATACATTTGAAAGCAAACTAGCTGATCTGCAGAACCATCATGCAAAATAGTGGCATCTTAACCAATCTTAATCTCAACCAAACCCACTCCCAGGGCAGGAAAATATCAACTGCTGAGCACAGTTGCATGGATGCCCAGGAATAAAAAAGTTGCGTCATGGAGTCAAGCCTTACAGACTGGCCAGGAAATGACAGTGCATGTTCAGTCCTTTGGGGCTACTTGTCCTGAGAAACAAAATCCTGCATTGCAGCTCTAAGCCAGCACTAAGGCACATCTATACTACAATGAATTGGCACCAAATTTTTAGATACTTTTTTTCCATACAACACGGTGACACAGCAATGGTCTAGCAGAGGCTTGTATTTTAGCTCACATATTTACTACATTTGATATTTCTGTCCTGAAACAAATACTTATTAGAAAAAAGGACTCATGTAGTTTCTCCTGTGAATCTAGTCCTCCACAATCATCTGGCAAAATCTTAAATCATTGTTTGCCCTCCCACTGACTTGCTTATTTTATAGACACAGTCGAGGCATATAGGTAATGCTTTCATGGGGGCCTCGCTGAACTCTTCTATTGTTTTCAGTTTTTTCCAGAGCCCAACACACCATGGCTGTATAGGAGTCAGAGAAAACACCAAAACCATCTGAAAAATGTTAATCAGTAAAATTATTTCAAGAAAAAACAGGACAAATATCAGAGGTCAATCCACATAGCTAATTTTCCCTGCAGCTGCAGGATGCAAAAAATCCTCCTCCCAAAACACCTTTCAGATAGTTTTTAAGAAGAAACATGGCAGCATAGCACAGCATCCTGCTAATCTGCAAAAGGTCTACAGACTTTCCCCTGTAATCACTGCCTTAAAGAAATAAGAAAGATGCACAGCTCTATACAATATGCAGTAGCACTTAGAATTTGCTTGAAAATCTAATTACAGTTTAGTTCAGCAAGTAACTGTAAAGGGAAATCACATTTTCTTCCCTATTTCTTAAGCAAAACCACTTGTAGTCAGGTTTCCATGCTGCAACCCCTGTAGTTACCTACAAAACACATCCTTTAGGACACATAAAACTGCAGCCAAATAAGTGAACATCAAGTAATCTCCCTCCTGGCTCTCTCTCCACAAGTAACCTGTACGGAAGCAGCTGGAATTTGTTAGAAAATGAAGACACAAGTCCAAGAGGCAATACAACCTCTTCATGACCAGCATGCAACTCTTGCATAGCTTACAGGCAAATCTCTTTCAAGTGGTTAGAATATTTTCAGTGCTTTGAGGGTACTATCTGAGTTAGTGCAGTGCAACTGAAAGACAAATCCACTTAGCTTTAAACAAGTTACCTGACGCATATTTTCATCAAAAAAAGCACAAAGCTCACCGAAAGCTAAATGACCCAACTTTTGGGGTGGTAAATGCAGTCCTGGAAGGCTTCATGCTGGCATGTCTGGACTGAGATGCTCAGCTTAACATTAATTCAGGAATCTCTACTTGATGCTGGAGTCTTGTTGTGGTTACAGGACGGATGCACTCAGATATTCCTGGAAGTGGAGAAGAGCATCATATCCCCATTCACTTTCTCATGTTGTTGTAAGAGCCACCACCAGACACCAACAGATCACATTGTTCTGCATACTGGATAGGAGGTTCCTTCCAGGAATGAGACTTAAGAAATTCACTAAAATAAAATGATACATAGCTCATAATGAAAGAAAAAGTTCCATCCCAGCTAGCTAAAGGACATGGACAAATCATCCAATTTTAAGAGAGAAACTGTTATAGAAATAATTTTCGTTTCTAGTAAAGGCATATTCATTTACTTCTTGCCTATATAAAAGTTAAAGAATTTCAGAACTGTAGGTCCTGTAACAAGTTAGCTTGTAACAACACCCCGTCAGGAGGAACAAGAGGACTGCTGCTTAGGGAGAACAAAGGATGTGGACCTCACACTTGAAAAGGGCTCTTTCTAGCCCATGTTGGCTGCTGCCCACCATGACTTCAGCAAGAACAACCAGAGGCTAGAAAGATAAAAATGAATGCTGCATAATTACATTAGAGATCATCTCTGGAACACAAGTGTCTACCTCTCGAGAGCTGTAAGGTTGCCTACACTGTTTCACTGTCAGGATAGAAATAATTTTTCTTTGAGTTGTTTTCATTGGAGAATTCCCACTGCTTCTAGGAGAGTCATCAGCTGCTGAGCTCCAGCGGCAAGTTCACATGAACAGTTTATTAATTTAGTCTTGTTTTGCCCTCATCTGCATTAATTTCTTAGGAGATGGCCAATACCTGCACAGGGAGACCTGCCAGAACCTCAGAGAAACTGCTGAAATGTGAAACCCAAATCCATGTTTCACCCTTAAAAACAGAAGACGGGCATTTTGTGATTCCAGTGTGTTTGTCCCTGATCACTCCAGGAAGCAAAGGAAAGACAGACCTAAACAGAAAACTTTTTCCACAATGGAAAGACATTTAAAAAATAATCAATTGAGAACCGACATCAAAATCCCTGATCTTGTTAGCATTGCTTCAGTGTCCTCAAAGGGCTGTCAGAACTCTCTTCATCTACGGGAAGAAACCTTGTTTGCACCAG
Organism: Geospiza fortis; assembly: GCF_000277835.1. Classification (NCBI taxonomy): domain Eukaryota; kingdom Metazoa; phylum Chordata; class Aves; order Passeriformes; family Thraupidae; genus Geospiza; species Geospiza fortis. The sequence goes on along the minus strand of NW_005054471.1, from coordinate 1,314,849 downwards.
AAAGACAATGGATACATTAAATATAAATCTAATATTCAGTGAGTTTACAACATGTTGGTTGCCCATAGCAATAAAAGGGCAGTATTGCCAGACTCTGCTTAAATGAGACTGCAATTTTAATCAATATTAACCAAGTGCACATCCAACCAGATGTTTATTCTTAATACAGAGCTGACATTTATGCACAACTATCAGGTTCAAAAGCTATTTTCTAACATCCAAACCTGAGAATACCTAAAGATACAGTGGTACAGCACCACAAAATTATTCTGTTCTTAATCAACACTGCATTAGAAAGTTTAAACCTTACAAAGAACAATCTAGAGGAGCATGAGATTCTTTTCTGGAAGTCTGGGCAAAAAGTCTCTTGTCTTGGCCAGAAATTTTTACTGATTTTGGCTCATCAGGATGTTTCTGTGACTCTTATCCACATTCCACACATTTTGGGACAAAACTGAACCCCTTCAGCACCAGTTGTCCAGGTTCATTCTTTTTTCAGTAGCTCTTTAGTAGAGACAGGTTCACAAAGAGAACAGACTCAAACAATTTGGAGAATAAGGATTTTCACACTGATTTTACAACTCATCCCTTCAGCAGACCATAGTGGATGGAGCTTTGGCAAAATTTTTGCTTAAACAGGGAACCACAGAATATTCTGCATTGGAAGGAACCTATAGGGATCATTTAGTCCAACTCTAACTGCTACGTGCGTACCTGCTATGCCAAAACAGCACAACAACAGCTTGCAGGAAGGCTCTGCCTTGCATGCCCTCAAGTACTTGAAGTACTCCAGCATACCCAAACTTGTCAGGGGCCTGCAGGTAGCAAAGGAACCACCACACAGGCTCCCACCATCCGCTGTATAATTAGCCAGATGGCAAGCCTGCAACAAAGCCACCATGAGGCAGTCCATGTTCCTGTTCACTGAACCTTGTAATGCAGCTTAATTTCTCCAATCTAAATACCAAGCCCTGAAAGCTGCTGTATCTCTAGCCCATTTTCTAGTTAACATTAGGTATCCAGAAGGGAGCTGTTTGCATATAAAAATAGGACATGTCACATTAAGTCATTGGCACATTCTATAAAATCTGGGGAAAGTATTTTTAAGAAAGCACTCTAAACAATACTGGTGTTGTTCTTGCTACTTCTGTAATTCAAGGGGCATTCAGCACAGTAAAGGCTGCCCTGTGGCCGAGTTCTAGTGAGAAAAGTCCAAGCTCAGCACCATAAACATTGCTAAATCTATAGAAATCCTTGTCCAGGTTATGAGATGGAGATAAGGACTTCTAAGTGCAAATAAAAGGACTCCTTGCCAGTTGCTTCACCAGCAACTTTTAACCCAGCTTTAAACCACAGGTTTGTTATCAAAAGCTTTAGCTCAAGAGCCCCACAATGTGCAGTATTAATTCAGCTGACACCGGGGCTGGTTGGTGCCCTGTCCTGTGATGTTTCCTGGCATATGCTCACAAAGTCACCTCTGACTGTAACATTCAAGACTGTGACCACACAACTTGCTGTGGAACAAGTGACAGAAGCACACAGCAATGCTGCAACAGGGGCAAGGCAGCTAAGTTTACATATTTGTGTAAACTGAGCTTAAACACATGCTGAAGATGTTACAAACCAGCCACTGTAGTGTACACGTACAAACTAGTTTTCCTTAAATTGAAATGTCCGTGTGTAATTACTGCCAGCCAATGCGCTGTGAAACCCTTTCTGTTTCACCAAAGCAATGTCATACAGTATCACTTTTAGATACTTTCATTGACACTTGGAGCTCTAATATTTCACTCACTACAAGTACTTGTGGAAGAGAAACATCTAGTAGCCAACAAAAGCTTGTTGCAGTACCAAAGCCACCATCTGAGGAAAAACCAGAACGATGACCAGCATCTCAAGTAGGACTAGGTATATCCTTCTTACCTGAAGTGATTGCAGTAACTCAAAGCAACATAAAAGAGTAATTTTCTCTGCACTGGCAACTGTAAGAATCTCAATCATTTGATCATACCAACCTGATAATAATAATAAGGCAGATTTCAAGGAAGGATATTGCTTTTCTCATAAACCTACCAGCTGAGGTTTGGAACAAAACAAAAAGGTAAAGGCTGCTCATTTATTTTTTATTTCTTGACTTCAGATGCATGAGGGAAAGAAAACCAGAGAGAAAAGTTGAAAGAAAAACATCTAATCACTCAACATCAAATGTTCCTAGCTGGTGGTAGAATTCTATCAACATCATAGAGGAGTGACCTCTGTTAAAAAATAGTGGTAAAGACAGGAGTTACTCAGAGTAACGTAAAACAATACCAAGGCTAGGAGATTTGGTTAATCATGTTTTTTAGCCCTTCACAGAGCACAGCTTAATGATGCAAGACAGGGCAGAGACAAATCTCAATAACAAGTAAAATGCTTTCCACCTCCTTACTCAAAGGTATGTAACTCTTTGAAATGGCTTGGGGTTTTGGCTGTTTGGTTTGGGTTTTTCAAGGTATATAAAGAGACTGATACAGATCTTCAGTGTACTGGGGGATGTGCAGGTCTATCAGCAGCTCACTAGCTTTGCGAAACTGAAATCATGCTGTATTTCAGCCAGGTCTGAAGACAGACCTGCCCCCGTGGCTGAGTAAAACAATTCTGAGACATCCACTGACCGGGAGGTACCAGCTCGTTAAGAATCCTGAAGATGTTTTTCTCTCTCCTCCCCTCCATCACCGATCCTGAGATTTCAGGCATAATCCTTCCATCCCAGATGATAGTTCTCAATTTAGAGCTTTTTGATGTGCATTCATCGCTTAGCACACTCCTCTACTCTAAATAAAGTTTTTGCTCTTTTTTGATACAAATCCAGTTGAGTTTCAGAGCAGGAACTCTAATCAGAAAACATTAATTAGGCTGAAATAGCTAGACATAGCTGGTGGTTTTCCAGGTGATCTGCCAAACTGAAGGAGGGCCAGGTTTACAGAGCCACTTATTTCACTCCAGCAAGCAGTAAAAGAATTTTTAAATAAGCATCACTGGTTTTTAAACCCTTTCCCCATCCTAATTTAGAAGAATTACCAAAATATGTGTAAATATTAACAAGTAGAAACTGGACATACTCGGGAACTGCTAAATCACAGAGTCATCATAGGTTCATAGAATGGCCTGGGTTGGAAGGGACCTTAAAGATCATCTTGTTCCCCCTGCCCTGGGCAGGGAAACCTTCCACTAGACCAGGCTGCTCAGAGCCCCATCTAACCCAGCCTTGAACACTTCCAGGGACGGGACATTCACAATTTCTCCAGACAACCTGTTCTAGTATCTCACGACCTTCACAGCAAAGAATTTCTTCTTAATACCTAATCTAAACTTACTCTCTTTCAGTTTGAAGCCATTCATCCTTGTCCTGTCACCACATGCCCTTGTAAGAAGTTCCTCTCCATCCTCCTTGACGGCTCCCTTTAGGTACTGGAAGGCTGCAATTAGGTCACCTCAAAGCCTTCTCTTCTCCAGGCTGAACAATCCCAATTCTCATAGCCTGTTCTTGTATGAGAGATGCAACAACTCCTCTTTTTAAACTTCTATACTTCCAGGGTTATTTTTAAAAAAAGTTTCTGCAAGACAAAAGCAAGTAGTTTGAAAATAAGTTCAGGAGACCTCCATCTGGTCCTTCCAGCCTTTAAGAAGTGTCCAACTTGAACTGTTGACACCATTTAGGAGAGGTCCTACCCACACATAGTTTCTACTCCATCAAGGCCATGTCTGTTAGGTGCCTCTTACCCTCTGAAGGACATTGTACATTCCACCATCACTCAATTTACCACAGCACAATCCCATCCTTCAGACAGGAACCTTCCAAAATTAACCAAGGAGCTCTGGTTTAGTGCTGTGTGTGCTCACCATCCAAGCACTGCCACCATCTGATGCACAATGAGACTCTAGTTCAGGCAGTGTTTGCTTACAATAGATTTTGGCTGTGGGCAAACACTCGAGGCATTAGCTGGAGGTCATGCTGACAAATACAGCAAAACTTGGAAACTCAGGGAAGGATGACAATAGATTTTGAAAAATCTGATACCAGCAATACAAAATGGCAACTGACAGAACTAATGGAGGATGGATTGAGTAAAGGACAGTATTTTCACATGTGTAAAAATATTTGAAGTTGATTCTGGTGACAGTGACAGACCCATAAGGACATTCACTATGCACTGCAATACAGGATGGGCAGCACTACAATGTGCCAGGGAAGCAGCCCTGTCTTTGAAGAACAGGCATGGATCCATCTAAAAGCTGATGAGACACATTGTATTTGTTAACCCAGAAAATAAAAGGCTGAATGAGGACTGCTGAAATTTCCAAGGTACTCATTTGGAAGTGACCACCATTAAATTTCATACGATTTACCAGTTAAGCTGAATGTTATGCTTTTATTATCACTGGCAATCTGCAGAATTAAATCCCATGCCCTACTAATGCCCCAGGAAGAGCGCTTCTATTTTTGCATAATAAAAAGAACGAACTGACTTCAGCCCTGAAAAATTAAAGGATTTGTCATGTTTATCAATTAAGACCACAGCCTGAAGTACAGCTTCAGACTACTAAGAGAAAGTTCTTCAGTCCTGCTAAACCAAAAGAACGAGTTTGCAATATCAAGGGGATAAAAACTCAGCAAGGGTCTAATACACTTCAGAATGTCAAGCCTGGAGTGGTATTTAGCAGACCTGCTTCATCCACGCCTCCTGGCTCTCTGTTTGTCAGCATGAACATGTTATCACCGTTGCAACTGACTGCTGGCAATTCCCTGTGATGTTAATGAGTTCTGAATTTATGCAAAGTCTCCCAGTTGGTGCTTCCGCAAAATCTACCAACAGAGAGACACCAAGGCAGGATACCTGTGGTAAAAGCATCTATCTTTCTCCCAGTTATTAATTAATATAGCAAGCCAGATTTCAGTGGCCATTTAAAAATCTTTTAAAACACATAATTGACTGGCCTAGGAAAAAAGAGTTGACAAAGATGCATCACAACCCTGTTTTCAGGTCCTACATATCTATTGAAAAAACTTTATGACATATTCCTGTAATCTGATGAATTTTTCACAAAAGACAAATCAGAAACCAGAAATAAACTGCTTGATCCTCAAAGCAATTAGGATTTGCAAAAAGCTGTTAGGACCTTGTGCAATCAAGTAAATCTGCAATGACAGAAGAACGTCACAGCTTTTTTACAGAATTATCCACGGTCATTCAGAATCACAGCCACTGTCAAATATCCATGGCTTAATAAGAAGGAGGAAATTAAGTGAACCAGCATCAAACACACACCTCTTATGCCAGTAAAAGAAGCTTGTGCTCCCCCAGCAAGGTCCTAGGACATTAGCTACCGTGCTTCCTGAAAACCAGCGCTGCTATGCACATTCCACTAAATATTGATTCAAGGGTAAATCATTTGGATAGGCAAGGGGAAGCTTTGGGACTATTGGAGTCGATGCCATGAAATACTGGTTTTCAGATCATCGTTGAAGAGAGAGATGACAAATAGATTCTCCATCTCATATGCAGATCCAAAAACCAGGGTGTCCCACTCACTGAAAAGAGTTGAAGTGTGCACCTAATTCACCCATTTGTTGAATCGAGCACAACTTATGGTCACAAACTAAGCAGAAAGCACTGCTCCTCTAAAAGTCAGTACAGAAGCACCTCTAATTTTGTAAGTGCTAGCAGTTAACCTTGTGGGACAAACTTTTCTTACTGGGTTGGACTCTATGTGAAATAATTTTTTCCCAAAATTCAGTGATTAATCTTTAGAATTCAGTGTTGCAAATATAGAACCTTAGAGTTAATAAAAGCTCATATCTGACATTTCCCACTGCAGCACAGGGGAACTTCTTTTCTGCAGAAAGCATGAATTATAAATTCTATGTAGCTACATAATCCAAATAAAATATTCTCCCATAACCAGATAATCGCTTTATAATAATACTTACATGCACAGCATGGATCATCTCAGCTATTTTCACAATCACTTTGCCCTAATTTTTGCAAGAAGTACAAGAAATTCTTTTCACAGAACTGCTTTTGTGATATGCTTTCTAAGGTACATCCACCAAAGGGTTTGGCTCTGCTGGAAATGATGAAAACAAGGAGCAGTATGACATTTTATTTCATCAGAGCAGCAGAGGAATGGCTAATGTTTTGCAGAATTCTAGACTATTTCTTCAGGTTTTATATTAGCATCCTGAATGCTGTAAGTGGCAACTCCTGCTGCTTAAATCTCAGTACAGATGTGTCACAACGTATTTTCAAGAAGAGCTAGACTTGCTCTAACTCCTTTAACAATACCCATTTCCCCCTAATTGCAGTGATCAAAACTGGAAGCCAATCTGACTTTTGACACACATATTAACAGAAATGGAATCACAACCCAGCAGTTTCTCCTTGGCTTATCAACTGCCAAGAACCCAACGTGAAGCGCAGCTTTTACACGCTCCAGTGGGCTAGGTGACCTCCATCCTCAGAGCCTGAGAACATGCTGCTCCTGTTACTATTCTCAGAACTGCAATTCCCTTTTTTCCCCCTTAAATAAAGGGAAATTAGGATTAGAGATCTAGACAGACCCACAGGCCCAAAAGAGATTGGTAGGGGCAGAGAGGAATGGTTAAGTCTTTCCCTGGCCTACAACACAATTTTCCTGCAAGATCCTTTGAAGTTTTAGAATTCTAGGCTTAGAAAAGAAAGCTTTTTCTGCTGATTTCATATCACATGGATTCTGTGAAAGCCCTATTGCACACTTCCATTCCCATCTTATCCACATATGCCCTAGCTTTTCTCAAGGGATACCATGCTAGTCTTTCGTTCCACATATATTCCAGAGATAGATGCTGTGAGAAACAAGGTTCAAGTATGGTGCATTGCCTTGTGCTTTCAAAATAATTCCACATTCACTACCACTAGGGCTCAATGCCACAACTAAAAAGGCACCAGATAATTTTGATGATGCAGGCTGTACTTATGCTAATCTATTTTGCCTCTGGAACAAAGAAGTCCCACAGAAGCATTAGTGGAAGTGCTGCTGCAGAGGGGAGGCTGTGCAATAAGAGCTGGTTCCTATACTAACACTGGAGCACTGCACATTTCTCTGCACATCTCAGGCCCTTGCTCCAAACTAGTGAAGTCTGGAAGGTTGAACCTTCTGTAGTTCTGTTCCATCACCATGACTGCCCCTTTCCATGCACTGACTGACAAAGCGGTGACTGCACAATCTGTATGTGGTGTTCAGCTGGAGAGTCTGCTCTGGCCATCACAGACAGTGTATTTTTCATCTGTATCACATGCATGTTGTTGGGAAAAAAGTCATGCTTTCATACAAAGAAGTATATTGTTTTTAGACATGCCAGTCACAAGATTCTGCCAGACAAAAGCTTTGCAATGCCATCTCTGGTTAGGAACATTCCTATTCATTTTTTTCATTTCAATTAACAACATGCACCCCATGCAATGCACACCTCCTTGCCTCCCTCTATCAGTTTTCAGGTCAGTCTAGTCAAACAGCTTCTTGGATGTTCAGGTTCTGCAAACTTCAGAAATTTAAAAATTTGTCTTTTATTACACATCAAGATACTTACAACAAATGACAACAAAACAAGTTTGATATTAGAAATGAGGCCCTACAACTGAGTCACTACCAATAAATATAAGACCCATGAATATTAAAATTATAAGTACTTTCCTCTACTATGTTAAACATTACAGGTAAAAGCCTTTTAAATCAGAGATTTCTAAACAAGCCCACCCAGGCACTTTTTTGTAGTTCAACCCTTAACCTGTATTGGTACATATTCATCACTAGGTGCAAGACTCTACACATAGCTTTGTTGAACTTCATTATTTGATTTGAATCTCCTTACCTTCTCTTCTCTAGCAGATATTAGACCTTCTGCTTCAACCCCAAGAAATTGCTTTCCTAGAACTAGCTGGCTCAAACATGGGAAGTCCCATCTGCCTCCCTTGCCCTATCATTAATCTGCTGTAAGGTTGGTACATCAGCCAAAGAGTGAAATGTGAACAGTTCACTGTCTGGGGACATGACTTAAGCCAAAAGAGCTTAATCAAGTGTAAACAAATTTACTCTTCTGAATTGACAAATGTGGGTCTAACCAACAGGTCCTTTTTAATACTGCAATACACTGCCAATGAGCTCTTCTGCAGGGACTACAGTACTTACCCATTTAAAGGGAAAAAGCAACAGTTTCTTAAGTCTGAGACACCATCACAGAGGTGAGCACAGAAACTCAAAAAATATCAAATCACCATAGTTAATGGTGCAAAAAAAGTGAAATGATGAACTGATGAAGACACAAATTTAATTGCATTTAAGGGAACTAAAAATGCTTGGTCCACCAGGTAAAAAAGATCTACTGGCCAGCTGTAAGACATCTGTTTGAAAGAAAGGAGCATGAGAGTCCACCATCAAAGCAGGCTATCTCATCCCAGCTAAAAAGCACTTCTAATGCCTCTGGCAAACTTGCTGGAAAAAGAGAAACCACCATGCCCCAAATTCAGCAGGGAATAGAGAAGGAAACAATAATTAGATCAGCATAAGCAACTCTGACATTGATGCAAGAGCCAAGATTGGTTTTCACCCAGGGCCACACACAAACAAAAACATGAAACAAGAAATAACCTAGGTAAACATTTTGCTTGGATATGGGTGTACTAAATCACTAACTGACATTCCCATGCAATCAGTAAAGCACGCAAGAGAGAAATGATCATTAGAATATTGCTGCTCTGCCTGGCTTAGGAAAAGGATTATTAGACTAAACACTGCAAAGACCAAAGGTACATGCTTGTGTAAATGTGAGTCGGCTCAGAAAGGAAACTGAAAAGAAACTAAGAAAAAGCAGTGTCAGACAAACATGAATCAAGACACTGTACCATGTCCAAAGAGGAACAATCCATGTCTGATGGTTCTGGATGCTGAACAAAATAGCCGCTCCTCAGAAAAGCTCTTACACAGACTATTCACTGAGGTATGTTTGTTCTACCTGCTTCAGCACTGCACACAGAGTCTAAACAATGTACTCTGGCAGGCAGATGGTGCTGGGTTACAGGAGTCACTTGGTGGCCAGTTATTTGATAGCCAACGACTTCATTCTACGCAGTAGAAATTAGCTGGCTCAGGAAGAATTTAAATATGTTCTAACAATGTAACTTGTTCACAGCAGAGGCTGCATCGCCAGTAGAGAGCTTGCCACTACAGCTGGAATACCTTTTTAAGATGAAACAAACAGTACTCTCCCTTTTCCCCTCTGTTTAGGAAATGAGGTCTAATCCATCTTTAGAGAGCCAGGGCTCTTCTCAACAAAAGCAATATGTGCTACTTTCAACTTTACTAAAAATACACTTTTCTCAGTCCACAACTAAGATGACTGCGACTCGCCTAGTAAAAACAGTTGGGATTCAGCCTGAATACTCTGCACATATTTAGGAGAGCATTTCTTTGTAAAGAAGTTTCCTGACGTGATAAAACCTTGTTATCCTGTGAATTGGCGATGGATGTGTCCAAAATTTCAGCAGATTTGCTAGCAGTTACTCTTCAAAATCAAGTAAATTTCCACCTACAATTTCACTCACTCTGACTCAGTAATACTCAGAGACAAGCCAATGAAACAAATGCTTGCTTCCAACTGCTTACCAAAATGGACACCAATCCATTGCACAAGATGACACTCTAAAATTCAAAGAATAACGGTTCAGACTACAAAGGCTTTGAGCTGAAGGGATGGATTTACTAGTGGCAAGCGGCTGCATCGCTACAATGTTAATTTTATAGTGCCAGATACAGAATAACCTAGGGGAAAACTTATACTCAAAACCGCACAAGACCTCACTGAAGATGTATGGCGAGTGTGAGGGGAAACACATTTCTACAGACCGCCTATGGAAAGTGACAAATAACTGATCTACGTAGAAGCTGAAAGGCAACTACTCCAGCCAAGACCTTAAAATGCCTAAAAAAACAGGTACACTATTGTCACTGACTGACTAGAAGTCCTGCCATTAGCCAATTTTTAATCCTCTAGCCCACAGACCAAACCGGTAATGGGGTCTCCTCCTCTCTCCTTACCAAGTTCAGGCTTCAATTTCACCAAAGTAAAATGTACCTCCAGACAGGTCACAGCCATGTTGGTGAGCTGAGGGCTTTCCTGGAATGAAGTCCTGCAGAAATTAAGGCATGCCTTGTTCTCCTCTCTCACCCTGGAATTTTCCTCATCTTGTCTCTTTACAGATCTGCCACTACCTAGCGGCAGAGAAAAGATACAGCTTTATCAGCAGCAGAAATTGCTGTCTGAGTAGGTATTAACATCATGCTACAGCTAACAAGCTCTTGGGAATGATGGTAGAATCCCAAGAGTGGACTGCGCAGATTTAATTGTTCATAGAGTTCACTGCCCCCTTTTAAATACCTTTCTTCACTCAGAAGGAGATTTCCAAATATGACTGACAGAACAACTGTAGTCAGAAGTTATACAAAGAAGTAGAGAAGAAGGAGCAATGTTCCTGCAGAGACAGTGCCAGCCAGCACACACTCCCATATCCTGACAGGTCATCCTCCAGACACAAGAGCACATCCCTCACCAGCTTCCTTTGGGAGCATGTGCTGGATTACTGCTGGAGTTTTAGCCTGGCCTGGGGTGGTAACAAAAATGTTCCTGTACCTCTGCACCTCAGGCCTGACATGGGACACAGAAGTGACAGGACAGAATCCCAATTAAATGAAGTATTCAGGGAGGCAATCTTTAGGCCACTGCTACAGATGACATGACAGCACATCAAAAAAAGCTGTGTAACTAAAAGCAGCATTATCTGAAATCAATTTTTTTCAGGACCCATAGTCCTGCAACATTACAAATCTCATGTACTGTAAGCATTTACAAAACTAGTAGCTGTGTAACCCCTGGGCTACATTACAATGAATATATATAAGGATGACATTTTCATTTGAGAAGTTTTTTCCTTCTAGAAAAATAAGGGATTTTCGTACCTGCACTACAGACCTAATGTTATATTAACATACTATTTATAAGCCCTACAGGCATAGCATTTATTTTTGCTTTAGTTACTTTTGGTTTTCTGTTCTTCATTTTTCTCATTTTACAGAGAGATCTTAGCTTGCAGCACAACTTTCTTAAGGTGAGATAGGTAGTATTTTGCAGAAATAAAGAATGCAGATTTTATACACATGCCAAGCACTCATACTCTCTGCTGACTAAAATTACAGATTTTTAAAAAAACTAAGTATCTGGTAGATAATTTATTTTCATTCTCTTCTGATGTTAAAAAAACAAAGCTGTACATAAATGCATCTTCTGTACCTTCAAAATTTCTGAAAATTTTACACTTCAGAACTGGTGCAGATTTGGCATCTCAGCTGAAGAGCCAGCAGTATCACTGTAGGATTTGGCTGAACAAAACCCTTACTTTGGCTGTCATCATCACAACTAGAGCTACAAGCCTGAGGCCCCTGCTGGCAAGGAACCAGGCCAGGCACAATGATTCAGATTGAGATATAGGAACCACCAGCCCAATTTCTCTGGAAAGAGCTCCCATTTT
>NW_005054471.1:1297745-1303222 GCF_000277835.1 Geospiza fortis | reverse complement strand
TTAGAAGTTTTTTTCAAAGCTCCACTGAAGCTGCTGCACTTCGACAGATGCGTTCTTGGGAAAAGTGGTACTGATACCATGTAAGCAAAAGCACTTTTACTCTACTTTCATTTTTGTGCTAAGAACAGAAACTGCCTGTGTTGGTCTATAGGAGCAACATGCGATCCAACACTGTCACCTGTCACTCTGCCATCACATGCCAGCCAGGGCTTGGTGCATGCAAGAGACACAGGCTCAGGAGGCATCCATGTTCCAACAGAATCAAGATACAACCCCACTGCACTGTGCTCAGTATGTTGCATTTTAACAAAAATTCCAAGGATTTGGCAAGAGCTTAGGTAACAGTCCAAAATACAGATTTAAAAATCACAGGGAGAGTGTGCAGTGAAACTCCAGTGCTGAAGAAAAGATGGCTCTACACACAACTATAGGGCCAGCCATTCTTATTTCAAAAGGAAATTTTTTTGTCTGCAGCATCCTCACTGTGCAAGTTTTCCTTCATCTCTCTCTCCCTTTAATATCTACCACTGTAATACGAATTTTATGTCAGGAAATCTTCTCAGCAAAAAACTTGCTAGAAAATAAATCATCATAACAAATGCATCACCACCAACAGACCAGGAAAAATTGACTAGTTGGAAGTTAAGACATCAAATACCAACTCCATCAGCCAAGAAAGCTATCTACCCAGTGTAAGTGTCCCAGAAATAATGAATTTCAGGCCTCATCACATCCCTGCAAACCCTGAATTGATTTTATCTGGAAATAACCGACCACCCAGCAGCTAAGGCAGAGAGACCTTTCTGTGAGTGCAGAAGGATCACAACAGGTTGAGTTGGAAATGAACAGAATCTTAGCAGAACAGAGTTCCTGCAGTTGAGCTTGCATGATGTTGATAAGGATGATGTGACACAAAACATCAGGAGTAAACAAAACACCCTGTAAATTAGTTTATATTAATTTGAAAAGGCAGACATTTTTAGAGTAGAAGCCAAACATGACCAATATACAAGAATAGAAATGTAGATCAGAACAAATAGTTCCATTTTCATGGACAGGCATGACATGAATGCAACCAAGTGCCAGTTAACAGTCTGTCTTCTTTTCCAGGATGAAAATGTACAGAATTGTACCACAACATCAAAATATGCAGTGTAATGTGTCTCTCCAAGATTTGAAACACTGTGCCTCATCCCATCTGACAACTGGATGATGTTTAACCAGGTTAATCCATGTTACCAGGTACTGTATGCCATCTTGTCCATCTGCACATAGCAACTCTGTCTCATTAAGCCTTGTGCTGAACCTCTCTTTTGGGTGCACATCAGTTACCCAGCAGTTCTCAAAACACATTTGTAGAGGTCACACAGAGTCAAGCCAGCTTGCCTGACTTCACAATGCTTATCCAAACAAGTTGGAAAGAGGAGGAAAATGACTACCCACCTCATTAGTTTCACATCACCGCACCCAATGTGAAGCGTTGGAGGGCACGTATGACAGACCTGGCCAACATGCAACCTGCAGGCCAAACGCCTCTCAGCTCTGCAACATAATCCCTATCTGACTTGTTATCAGCAGAGAGAAACTTGCAGCAACCAGAGATCCTGGTGGGCTTTGTCCAGCCTGTACTAGTTGGGTGCTGCCCTTAGCCTTGCAATGGGAAGCCGGCACAGACCTTGATGAGACAAGCCTATCAAAGACACAATGTTCCCCAACCAGACACATTTTAGCTTTAAAGAACTTAGTTTTGCAAAAAGCCATGTCAGGTTCTCTGTGCCTGCTCTGTAAATAAAGCACTGGTTACTGTCAGGATGTGAGGCCAGCAGACACCAGACATTACTGTACTATCACCCTTGACAGCCAGCTGATCAATAAATAGTGCAAGTGGCAGTGGCAGGTCTGGAAGGTGAAAGGGTTCAGAAAGGTTTCAGACTGTGTTCTAAGAAAGGTACAGCTTCTATATGCCAAAGAGAAGCCAATTTTTAAATTTTGAAGATGGGCAGACCAGGAGGCCCGTCAGATGGTTTCCAGGCAGATCAGCAGCAGCTGTCCTGGAGTTCAGTGTAAAGACATCAAAAGCTAAGATGACACTTTATCCATGCAGATGAACAGACATTCAAAAGCATGCATGCAGGTCAACAACACAACATTCAGGATTTTGAGCAAACCCTAGCTTCACAAACCTCATTTCAGGACCTGCCACACACTGGCCAGCACTCAGAGGGAACAGTGCTTTCCTGGGACACTCTGTTCCCGTTGGAACAGGATGAAAAAATATTTCATCTAGTGTATACTCTGTAAATCAAGAAAGGGACCTTCTTTATTTGCTTTTAGCAGGGAATAATGTTCAGAAACATTTATTTTTATATACAGATTCAGTGACAAGTCACGGTAACTTTTAGGTAACACATGAAAAACAAACTTTTACTTCAGCTTTCCGGATGTGGAAAAGAGTGACATGCATCTGATCCTGAGACCACTGGAAATGAAAGCTTTTAAACTGGGAAGTAGACAGTAAATCCTGAGATTATAAGGTTATTCTGTACTTTTGTGCTGATTTTGACAGGAATAAAGTTCATTTCCTTCACAGTAGCTACTGTGGGGCTGTGTTTTGGGTTTGTGCTGAAAACAGTATTGATAACACAGGGATGTTTTGGTTCTTGCTGGGCAGCACTTTCAGAATCAAGGCCTTTTCTGTTTCTTACCCCACTCCACCAGCCAGGAGTCTGGGGGTGCACAAGAGGTTGGGCAGACACACAAATAGGACAGCTGACCCCAACTGACCACAGGGATATTCCATACCATATGCTCAGCATACAAAGCTAGGAAGAAGAAGGACAAGGGGGGATGTTGGGAGTGATGGCATTTGTCCCCCCAAGTATTCATCAGGTATAATGGAGCCCTGCCTTCTTTGGGCATGGCTGAACACCTGCCTGCCCAAAGGAAATGGTGGATAGATTCCTTGTTTTGCTTTGCTTGTGTGCATGGTTTTAGCTTTACTTATTAAACTGTCTTCATCTCAACCCACAAGTTTTCTCACTTTTACTTGTCTGATTCTCTCCCCCATCCTGATGTGGGAGGGAAGCGAGCAAGTGGCTGTGAGTGATTTATTTGTTAACTGCGTTTAAACCGCAACCTTAAAAGTACAGAATGGGAGGGAGAGTGACAGACACACAGTAATTGTAATGGCACAAAGCAGTAGCATTGGCCAGAACTGCATCACCCAAACAAATTAATATGAGAAATCCCAGACTGGCAAGGATTCTTGCAAGTATCCAGTCCCTATCTGCAAAGTACAGACCAGGAACTACAAAGCAGAGGAAACCACCAGAAATGCTGTATTGGACTTGCTACATCCCACTTCTGAGACCATTGTCAACATTTCCATGCCTGTGGAAAAATCCTATACACCCAGTCACAACAACTGTGTGTGTAGACCCCTGAACACTCAAGACCCCTAAAACCACAAGGTTTCACTATGAGCTCCAGTAGTTAGAAAAGAACTGAAGCCCTGAAGCACAGATTCAGAGTATTTTTTAATGCAAGTGTTAAAGCTCTTTGTGAAAATTTTCTAATTCTAATATTGAAGGAAACTGTTTCCTAAGCGTACTATCACTGCTGCCCAATCCACCATCATATTCTGAGACAACTGGGGTGGACCAGAGAAGCTGTTTGGGTTCTGCCTGGTTCATGTCCATGCAAACATGCATGTATCTGCAAATTCCACTCTTCCACTATTATCATGGATTTTCTAGAAAACACTTATTGTTTTGTCTGGCAACAGCTTTTTCAAACTTGCTACTTTGACTTCTGTGCCTTCAATAAAACAAATAAAGATGGCCATTCTTGTCACATTTGTTGAGTATCCTATATAAAAACACCAATAATAAGTAGGGAAGGCAACAAGCCTGTATGGACAGTTTTTTGCCCACCACAAAGGTTTGAAGCCAAATAAACAACCAACAAAAA
Organism: Geospiza fortis; assembly: GCF_000277835.1. Taxonomy (NCBI): domain Eukaryota; kingdom Metazoa; phylum Chordata; class Aves; order Passeriformes; family Thraupidae; genus Geospiza; species Geospiza fortis. The sequence goes on along the minus strand of NW_005054471.1, from coordinate 1,299,253 downwards.
ACAAAACAAAACAAAAACAACCAAACCCAGAATGCAAACTAAGCATATTTTCAGAATTTATCAACACTCCCACAATAAGAGAAATGTATTTCTTGCCACTGAGAGATAATTTGAGTCTGTAGACCTTGAAGAGCTTTTCTGCTCACAAGACACTTATGGTGCTCTCAAGTTCTTACAAACACTAACTGCAACAAGGAACTGAGGTTGTGTTTACATTGACTCTAAATAACGTATGGTTTGATATATTAGAAATCTCAAAAGTGCTTCAGTGCTGGCACAAACATAGCAACAACCTATCCTCACCTGCTGCCAAAAGGAACTGTGCAAGTATTTCATTGAAGCACTTTCCACCTTCCCAAACAATTCATATGCCTGTCTCACACAATCAGATGCCGAGATGGGAATTGCTTACTTCAGGTGCCAAAAGGAATCAACACCTTGAGAAAGAAAGCTCATTATCCAGCTTTCACTTTAATGCCAAGATGAAGTGTATTTCAACAGGTCCCAGGTTACTAATAACACACCTCCAGGCAGAGACTGAGGAAGATGCGAGTAAGGGGAGGGGAACACACAAGAGAACCTTTTCCAGGTAGAAAACAGAAATGGGCAAACACATTCAAGAGTTCTGTGGCAGGCAGATGGGGCACAACACATACACAAACAAGCCTGGGGCATTGGAGCAATGCAGCTACAAGCTCATAAGAAGTCTTGCACTACTTGATGATGGTCTAGCATCTCCCCTGGCTGCCAGCCAGCTGGCCTTCCTTCATAACCCATTTCAAAAGCTATCAAAAGCCCAGGACCACTCTACCTGCCCACTTACACATCTGCAAAGTCCTCTGAGCCTGCAGACTTCCTTCTCTGAAAGATTCCCCAGGGTCCCATGAAGTAGTGTAACCATTATGTCAGGCTCTTCAGAGCTCATTAATTGAGTATAATTGCGTCTATGACGTGAAAAAAACATCCTGATACGAAAAACACATTCTGTGGCATGGCATCAAACCCTCACAGATTGCTTTCCTTACACAAATCATTTAATGTGAGCAAAGCTAATTTGACGTCGATGTTTCTTTCTAATTCTTCCATGTTGAAGGAAGCTGTTTCCTAAGCTTACTATCACTGCTGCCCAATCCACCATCATATCCCGAAACAACTGGGTTGGACCAGAGAAGCTGATGTTTCTTTGCAGAACCCTGGACTTTACACAAGATGAGCATCTCCTCACTGCAGCTTGGTGCCGAGAGCAGGCTATAAAACCATCCTCGGAGAAGGTCCTGCGGCTTCACAGCGCGTGTAACTTCAGACCCACCCCGCGCAGCTCTGCTATCCCCGGGGAGCATCGCTCCGCGCAGCTCCCAGCCTGGGCTGGGCACAAACGCCGCCCGATTCCTCCACAGACCTCACCTAGCTTGTAGAAGTCAATTAAAAGCCCAACCGCCCTCAGTGCCTACAACCGGGCTCCCCGGTCCTTCTCCCTCGTCCCCGGGCCGTTCCCGAGCCCGGCGGCG
>NW_005054471.1:1270705-1296760 GCF_000277835.1 Geospiza fortis | reverse complement strand
TGTCCGCTGTGCTGAGGTACGGCCATGCCCCCCAAGGCGGCCGACAGGCGCCGGCAGGTAAGGGTTTGCCGCACTCCCGTGGTGGCAACGCCGTGGTGACGTCACCACATGCGCCGTGACGTCACACCCCAATGGCGTCACCGCGGCGCCTCGCGTGAGGCGGCAGCCCAGCAGAGGGAAGGTCGCTGAGCAGCCCCGGTGTGACCCTGTTGCCCTCAGTTCCTCCTCTGAGCTCTCGGTGTGACCCTGTTGCCCTCGGTTCCTCCTCTGAGCGCTATCCTTGGTGTGACACCAGCGGTGACGTCACCGTTCCCCAAACCGCCACCCGTGACGTCACTGCGTGCAGCACAGATCTTTCCCTCCGAGTTCACAGAACCTCAGAACCATCAGGGCTGGAAGGGAACCTCGGAGGTCACCCAGTCCAACCCCCCTGCCAAGGCAGGGCCACCTGGAGCAGGTGACACAGGAACACATCCAGGTGGGGTTTGGATGTCTCCAGAGAGGAGACTCTAGGACCTCCCTGCACAGCTGTTCCAGTGCTCTGCCATCCTCAGCATAAAGAAGTTCTTCCTCAGGTTGAGGTGGAGCTTCTTGTATTTTAGTTTATAGACACTGCTCCTTGTCCTGTCACTGGGTACCACTGAAAAGAGTCTGGCACCATCCCCTTGTCACCCACCTTATATGTATTAATGAAATCCCCTCTCAGTCTTCTCCAGGCTGAACAGGGCCAGCAGTGCATCAGAACATGCAATCTCTCCTTGTAAAAGAGATGTTTCAGATCCCAGATCATCCTTGTGGCCTCTGCTGGACCCTCTCCAGTAGCTCCTTGTTTTCTCTGTGCTGAGGAGCCCAGAAGGGGACAGAGCACTCCCGATGTGCCCTCAGCAGGGCTGAGTAGAGGGACAGGATCACCTCCCTTGACCTGCTGGCCACCTGATGCACCAAAGGATATCACTGGCAGCAGGGGCACACTGTGGGCTCACAGTCACCTCATCAACTGCCAATACACCCAGATGCTACTAAGCAGAGCTGAGGGGTTGAAGTGACAGCTTAGGTTGCCCCACAGAGCTGTAACCCACAGGGCTGGGTGTGGCAGTGGAGTCAGCACAGCCCCTCTTGGCCCTGTTGAGTCCTGGCTGCATCATACTCTGTCATGCTGTCCCTTCAGCTGCTCGTGATGCCCTGAGAGTTCTGTGGCATTACACAGCTCTTCAAACCAGCCTGTCCCAAAGCTGCAGCACTCCTCACTTTGTCACCATGCTGTTCAGTCCTGTGAGACTACAAAGTCCTCAGAGATTGTCAGGCCATTTCATCACTCTTCCAGTATGCAGCACCCCTTCCAAGGCGGGTCCTAATGCGCACAAGGTGTCTCCAGCCTGCCCACAGATCTCCCAGAGACACTGAGTAGACAAGTTAAAATAACCTTTTTTACAAAATTTAAAAAAAATTCACCCAGCTGTGAGTTTTGTCTCTTTTCTTTTTGCTTTGCTATTTGGTCTTCACTCAGCTCAAGCAATGAAGAGGAGTAATTTGCTACCCTTCCTGGCCCTAAACCTAGACTGCTGTGGGGTCCCTGTCTGTGAGACCTCACTGTAATCCTTTGGGCTCTGTGTAGACATGTCTGCATGCATCCTCTTTTAGGATAAAAACTCAGATTAATTTGAGTAATTCTTGGGTCTTGTCTGCTACTGGAGTATCAAAGTGTTTAATTAAAAAACGGATGGTGGCCTAGCTGATAAAACCCTTTTGTTAACATTATTAGATCAATCCTAACACACTTGATGTTAGGGTTGATGGGAGGAGGGTTAGTAGGCATGTCAGCAAGAGTGAGAGGATCACTCTGACATTCCTAATTCCCTAGTAAGTACTAATAAGTACCAAAATACAAAGGGCTTTATAATGTTTTCAAAGGGCACAAACTCAGAATCAAAACCCACATCCAGTCCTAGAGAATAAAGATGTTTGTGCTAAAATTGTAAAAAAAACATTAATAATGATGTGAACTAAACTGAGGATGAAATTCTTGCTCTGAATTTCAGTTTCTTTTATTTTCAGAATTTCCACATAAATATTTTCAATCATTTTCAGTAGCCATTATCTCAATACTCTGAAATGGAGTGGCTTCGATTGAAAAACTTAATCTGCTGTGAAGGCATTCCTTTTATTTCAAAGCTCTTGAAACATCATTAACTGTTTAAACTCTGAGGATGTTTGGCTTTTCACATAACTTTCATCACAATAACCTAAAAGGCAATAATTTTAACTTGTTCTTTATTACATTTTCTATATTTGCCTTGAGCTTGTTAAATCTGATTGCTGTTTCACATCCTTTTATCTGCTAGACTATCTTGAAGTGGAGGAATTGTGTGGTTGACTACCTCTGAGTCCAGAGGTAGTCAACTACACAATTTCCCCTCATTTTCTCTGACTCAGAGTACAGATGACATCTCAATGCCTTTGGGAGTGTGGGGAGTGAATGCCTTTGTGCTGGTCACTGCCCAGCCAGGGCCTGATGTTTGATATCTACTTGGCCATAGTGGCCACTGTAAAACTAATTGGTGGGTCAAGGTTTAGGTTCCAATTCTTGACAAGAATTCTCCTGTAGTATTATGCTCTTTCCCCCTGCCCATGTGCTTTTTATTTCTCTGTTTTTATATATTGCTTTATTCTGCTCTGCCTCTTAGGTTTTTCACTGCTGACTGCTTTCACTTTGAGAATTTTCTTCCTGAGATTGTTCTCAAAGGTGGGATACTTACCTGTACACCTTTTCCCTTTTACCATGTATCACTTCCAGCTCCTCCTCTGCTTTCATGACTCCATGTTCCTCACATGCTCAGTGATAAATTCTTGTTTTGTTTCTTCTCCTCCTTATATGGGGGTTGTCTGCTCTTCTTCTGTGCCTGTCTTGTATCTGCATTCTCCTCTAGCATCAGTTTCTTACTTTGTTTCACTCCTTTTTTTTCTTTATCCAGATGATTTCTGCCTCCAGTTCAGTCTCCAGCCTCCTGATGGGTGAAAATATGTCAAAGTTGGGCTAATCATAAGAATTTAAGTCTGTGTTCTGGATGAATTATTTGAGTTGATCAAGCCTTATTCATAAATGCCTGTAGGCTTTCATATATTTCTGTACATTAACAGAAACATTTTAGTGTTTCAATGTTCAAAGTCTTAAAATAGTGTTATATGTCTGGATCTTTTTGCTTCCAATGCAGCTTTGGAAATAGCACCTAGGTATATGTTCTATACTTCAATAACACCATTCCTTTCATATCTGAAATACATTATGCACAATTGAGCTCAACAATTTTTGTAGGGATGTGGAATTATGAAAAGGCATAAGCCAACTTTCCTGCATCAGACTGAAGGGAATGAGTGCATCAGATTCTCAGCTTTCCTGAAAAATGAGGTCTTGAGCATGGCAAGCAGGACACTCAGAAGTATGGTGTTAACAGCAGAGATGTGTGGCATGTGCATGCCAAAAGTGTTAGGGCAGGGAACAGCATCCTGTTGGTCTTGTGTCAGTCCCGTGTGTGGTCCTGGGTGATGAGAGAAAGTGGTCAGTTATTTTGAGATTGTTGTTTTGAACATGTTTGACAGGTTGGAAGTGTTTGTTTCAGATTTCCGTGCCTTTGCTATGCAGCTCAAGGAAAATCCTTGAGTCAGCTGTGTTGAACACCCTGTGCTACACCCTTGTGTACCTCGGTGGCTGCACCCACCTCAAGGAGAAGCAAGATCATATTATGGCTCCTTAGCAGATCTTGCATACATTTAGCACTTAAAATACAAAGCCAGACTGTTCAATCTTATCAGTTAGGGTTAACCCCACTGCAGGAACAGATCACTTAAGCAGTACTAAGAAAGGGTCTGAATTAGGACAGAGAGGCATTTCTTTTTACCCTTGTGGTCTTGCACTCACTGACATTGAAACAGCTTCTTTGCTGTTCAGCAAGTCACAAAAGAAACAAATAGACCTCTTCCCCAAATACAGAAAACAATGAGACACGGTTTACTTTTTTTGTATTTTCTTATTTTCTGTATTTTTTTCTTCCACTGAGAAGGCTTTTAAAGGTGCTTACTTGTTCTTACACATGCATTAAAATATCCATGGAGTATAAAGCAAACATTCCATTTAGTGTTGCTCAGAAAGCATTAGAGAGTGTATTGGCAAATAGCTCTTAAATTGGCATCCCTAGTGTGTGCAAATAAATATCTGCTACAGGGCAGGCTTCAAGTGACTTTGTTTCCATGCTGTGATTTCTTGCTCCTTGTGCCAACTGGTGGTTTACTATGGAGTTTGTTAATATTCAAAACAGGAATAAAAAGCTAGCAGGAAACTTACAAAATTGTTTTACAGAAGTGCCAGTCTTAGCTCTCTTAATGTCTCTACCTCTTTCTTTTAGAATCCAACAAGTGCATTACTACCTTACAAGTACATTACATTTTCCCCACAATTCTAGTTAATCTCTGTGCTGTGCTGTAGAGGAAGTGGAAATTACTGTCCCTGCTCAGGAAGATGAACTGAACTTAACAGGAGCGTTCTGTGATTGCTCAGCCTTGTAGCCTGATTGTATTATGGTGACAGCTAGCATGAGGAGCATAAAGGCTCTGCAGGAATGTCTCTTTAATTATATTAAAAAAATATAGTCTGAGTTTCTCATTTTCCCTGATGAGTGTTTCATTAATATGTAATCAATTTTCAGCTCTTGGAAAATTACCTCTAATATGAACTGACACTTCAGCTTGTCAGAGTGACCAACATGCATCATCACTGCTACTGAGCTCTCTGGTATTTTAGGCTGGATCTGTGAGTCCAGGTCTACTTGTCCACCCTTATGCTTTAAGCATAAGGACAAATTTTACATTTCTCAAAGAGTCACTGAATAGTGGCATCTGGCTCCTCACCATACAGTGACCCATTAAAAGATCTAGTCTGAAAGGGGCAGTTTAATCTGGCAGTACGGGAGAAAGATGTACTGTGGGAATCCATCAAGTCAGAGGGTTTTGGGAAAGCTGCAAAAGGCAGGCCTCAGAGACAGCAGAACTGTGATTAGAGCTAAGCAGTAGCCATGAGATTGGTCAGCAGAAAAGTTATGTAAGAAGTAGAAAAGTAACGACATATAGAACAATGGTCTGTGTATTAATGCTTGTCTAGAATAACTCCCTAAGCTGCAGAAAAGTATATCTAGCAAGATATTAGGATCTTCTAAGCTTAATAATGGAGCTCTGTGCATTGTTTTAAGGCTTACAAGCAGGTATTGTATTCAAAAGAAGCAAGCATTGTTTTAACCAAGGATACGTGTGCTTATGATGATTGGATAGAACTACTGTCAATATGCTCTGCTTTGTGTGATTGGTCAAAAAACTTTTAAAGTAAGTTGCAACATTAAGTTCTTGGTCTGCTGCCTGGGATGTGAGCTGATGGCATCTTCCCATTGTCATAACCATATAATGAGACTGATGCTGGGAAACAAAACAGCTCAAGACTCGTTCCTAGCAGTCCTGTCCCATTTGTGATTTGTACAGAGACCCCGGCCAGCGATCTGTACCAGTCAGCAAAGGCTGCAGTGACAGCCCTTATCCTGGATGGCAGCACAGCACATGTGGGAGCAATCATTGCATCTCCTGTTTGGATAGACAGGGCTGGCCTTGGGACTGAACCTGAGGAATAGACACATTTTTCCAGGAGGGTTTCTATGCTCACCAATTCGGGATTCAATCTGGTTTTAAATGAACACTGGCTCTTGAGAGGAAATCTCTGCTTCCTAGGTCACCAGGATTTAGTTACCACCAGAATTGCCACTGACAAGTCAGAGGATTTGTGCAGCAAGTGATAAAATAGTTGAAAAGCAAGGCTCTAGGAAAAGCAGTTCAGAGGGAAACAGACTTGAAAAAACTTCAGAGCTTTTGATATTCAGTCAAGAATAGTGAATAGCAATAGGTACTGGTAGTCCTGTCTCTTTTGTATAAATTCAGATCAGCAATTCGTGACTGTCATGTCTCCAGCAAAAGGGAGAGCAATGTGAAAAAAAATGTAGATACAGTCAACAAGAAGAACAAGACCTGAATGTATGGTTGAGTGTGATTTTTTTAGTTTCTTCATTGCAGGGTAATCTGGTAATATTACTGGGGAGTTGAGGGCAAAACATCTATTAAACATTGCAAGTCTTTGATGGTTCCCTTCACTATCCCTGTCTTTTAGGATGCAGAAATATGATACCTCTTATGAAATGCCAGCCTGGTAGGGCTTTCTTTTAAATCTTCTTTCTCATTTACAGCAATGGTCTTTAGAAAGTCACCAGTAGTTTCTTCTCATTTTTGTTTTCCTATTTTATGACTACAGAAAAATTAAATATATATTATCCAGACATCCTACCCAAAATACAATTGGAAGTTCTTGTTGAATAGCTGAGCAGCAGAAAGACTCCCTGCTGAAGGACTTGATTTTGCAGCTATTTGTACCTCTTGGTGGCTTCTCTGTGATCGAGGGAACTGTGAGAAGGGAAAGGAATATTAAATAGCATTTAAAACATCACTTTTCATCTGTTTCCTCTTTTCATTTTTATTATCCTGTTGAATTATGGTATCTTTGCTGTAGTGTATAGTCAATTTGTCTTGTAGCATAGTAGACGTCTGGCCCAGGGAAGAATTCGTATGTGCTAATATCATACACACCCTGGAAGAAAGATCCAGAAAGAAACAGTAACTTGGGTCTTCTGCAGCCTTCATCTAAGTACGATGACTGTCGCAGGCTTCTAATATCTTTTTGCTGTTGGAAGTGTGGCAATCTGTTAAGTTATTTAATGTAAGATAGTCGTCAGAGTAAACATTATTAGCCTCCATTAATTCTGACTCTGGCATTTTTCTCTGGAGCACTTGAGCATCTCCTGGAGTGGTCAGAGTCACGATGGTGACCTGGAGGTGAGAAACTCCTTAATGCCTCCTGCTTGTTCCTTCGTTCCCTAGCAACCATGTCTACTCTTTTTTCCCTAATATAAATTCCTCATGATTATTCACACTCCTTGTTAATTAATATTATTAAAGGCAGGGATAGAAGCACATTTATTAGGAAGATTTAGGAAGACAGTTGATTTTTTTTTTCCTGTAGCAAAACCATCTTTAGTTTATCTAGAATTTGCTAAAATGTAACTATTTGGATTGATTAGTTCTTTGTTGGATGTCTTATTTAGGCTTTGGATTACCAAAACCCCCCACCACTCTAGATACTGAACAATATGAACTAATAATCTATAGCAACATAACCTGGGAGGACTGAAGTGAGGCAGGAAACCTGCAAAAAACAAAGTGTGTGACTATGGAATTAAGCTGTGTATCATAATGCCTGTGCCCAGTGGAATGAAATGAATGTTTCCCCGGCAACCTTAATTCTCACATTTTCTAAGTTCTGAATGCTTCTCTTTGAGATGTTAATAATAGTTAACTTTTTTTTTTCCCCTATAGCTAATGTGAGACACAAAAATGTGGTTGAATTTTAAACATGCATATGAAGGCAAGTTATTTTAAACGTCTTACTAGTGAATATTGAATATACAATCATTATGTTGATTCACAGTTTTAATTTATTTTTTGTTTTTATTGCAGATGTGGTTGTGAATTCTTCCCTATTGTATGAACACTGTGTGATATATTTAGGTAGCTGTCAGAGCAAAAGGATTACATTTTTAATCATAGTTTATGGGTAATGCATTGTTACAGTAAAAAGAAAAATGGGGAAGCCATGGTGACAGGACACAAACTACCTCGGTGATATTAAGGACTCTTTACAGCTAATGTGGCAGAGAGAACTTTTAAGAAAAGGTATTAAAAAGGAAAGTGTTCTGGCTTTGGAAAGATTTACAGAGAGCAGGAGCCTGCAAAAAAAGCCAGCAAAAGAACAAAGCACAGAAACACCAATAAAAAGGAATGTCAGGACTGCCCTTTTCATCAGGCAGCACAGCAGTATTGTCTGTGCTATTATCTGAATTAGGAAACAGTAAAAGATTTTGTATTTTTGACTGATTTATGTTTGCTCCCCAGCTTGTAATAGTTTTAAACAGATCTGCTGGTTTTGATGACCTTCATGTACTGCTAATATTGCCAAAATATTAGCAACTCATCTTTCCTCATCTTATTTTTTCATCTTTGTGCCACCTTCCAGCTGATTCCAAAAGTCTGAGATACTTTGGGATGCACCTTCTGCAGCATAGGTGGCAGTAGCAGAAATGATGCTTGCAGAGCAAAGTGTCTTTGCTTTTTATGCTGACTTCAATAGTGTACTGAGTCAAGTGAACTAGAGTCTCTACCTTCACTTGTGAAAGTCCAGAATATCCAACAAAAAAGTCATTCAACTTTTGTTGTTGAAGTAGGCCTCTGCATTGGGAGGGATGTTTTATCTGGGCAGGAGACAAGAGTTTTGCTGAACAACCCCAGAATAAGCTAAGGACCAGCTTCTTCTTAGATGGCTCCAGGTATGGCTGTTCTACCTTCGTGGAGCACACAGAGAAGAAAGCCCCAGATCCATGCTGATCTCTGTCTGCTGGCTCCCATCCTCCCACTTCGGGTTTATCATGTCTTTGGCATGTGCTATGTCTATACAGTGCAGCATTTGACCAAGGATCTGTGTCATAACAAAGTAGTTCTAAAGCATCACTGTTTAGATTGGATGGAGTAGTAGGAATTTCTTCAGTTCAAAATACCAGACATAATAATTTTATGTCTGTCAGTCATGTGCTTGCTCCCTGCTGTGGGGTACTACTTGGCTTTGTTCCAGGGAGCCCTAAAGCAAGCTGTCACAATCAGCAAGTAGAGGCTGGTAGGAAAGAAGGAGAAGCATGGAGAAGGCTGTTATATCTCACTGACAGATGCAATGAAACCTCTTCCTTGAATACCCTCTCCCAGTTATACACAACAGCCATCCTTTGATAAAGGTTAAAAACATTAATAGAATCAAAGCTAAGACTTTCAGACTCTGTATTGTATTTTGCAATAGTCTGTAAACTTTGTTGCACTCAAAATCTTGTTTATGGGCAAAGGGAAGGCACAACTTATAAAGCTAAAAATTTCATGTCAGTGTGACTGAAATTTTAGTCTAAACATTATTGTCTGTCCAGATGTATTCATTTAAGAAAATAAGAAATACTTCTGTGCAAAAAAAAAAATCATTAATTGTGATACTGCAGTTGAAGTTGCTGAGAAAAAAAAAAAGCTTCCCAGTTTCTACTTCTTTTCTTGTATTTGCTTTTCCAGTGCTCTGATTCCTAAAGTTGATGGTTTGATTTTGCTGTTGGTGGTGGTGCTGGTGGGGATGTTACGATAAGTTGTCAGCAACTGGAGACCTTCTTTGGGGAGGATTGAGATGTCCATTTTGATAGTTTCTGCTTTACCTGGAGTTTCTTTTATATGCTAGCTAATATATTTCCCTTTTTCCGTTGGTCTGGTGCTCCACATTACACCTGATATTGCTGCATATGGTGCTTTTTCAGTGTGCTAGATACTAATTTTTTTTCCTTCTTTGCTACACGTAAACCAGATTTTCTTCGGTTCCCCTGTTTGCAGACCTGCCATTCTCTAACTGGCCAGTGGTTAGATGCTTACAGCTGTGGGGTCTGTGATGACATGTGCTTCATGTCTTTTCATGCCCTGCCTGTACTCCTCTGTGCCATATCCTGAGTCTCCTCAGGGTCTCTCTGTCATACCAGGCCTGTACTGCATCATTAAATTCCAGTTGTAAACCATATGATAGTTGTGTACAAAGACGAGGGAAATAGAGCCAACTAGCCACCGGTCCCTGGTTGATTAGAAAAATTGTTCATGTTCTACTCTACAAACTCTTTATGGTAGGGGAAGCAGGGCAGGGTTTGTGTTGCTTCCTTAGAGTGCACTCATAGCTGTATCTTTTCTTTAGTCTCACTTTTAGATTGTAATACTGTTGCAGATATTTATTCACAGGTGGCTCTTTGGGGTATGTTAATTGAAATCTGTGCAACTGCTAAAACCAATTATCCTCAAATCGCCTTGGCAATGTCTTTGCTAATGGATAAACACTTTTGTAGACCCACTCACAAAGGATAATAGTAAGTAGACTTTATTTCATGTTTAAAATCAGGAGTCTGATTTTGATTTGGATCTGAATAAAATTCTGCTCTGAAAATCTGTTTAAGTCACATCAATTCACACATAGCAAGGTCCTTGTTAGAGAGAGCCCTTTTTTGCCCATTGCCAAGCAATCACATAGGGGAGACAGGCCAGCTGCTTGATCCAGTCATCTCAGTAGTGGTTGTGACACAGGACCTCTTAGCCTCTGCTCTGCAATCTGCCCATGTGAGACTATAAAAGGACATGTTATAAGTTTTATCTTCTCCACCTGCATCACAAAAATTAGTATTTTGAAGTGAGGCATATTTTCTAAGCACAGAAATGTGTAGTTCTGCTCATTTTTCATGGCTCTTAATATGTATCTTCTGGAATAAAGACAATCCCTAATGCCTCGTTAGTAACAGCAGTTTTATGTGTCTTAGCTTGTACAAAGAGAAATAACACAGAGACACTGTCTCACATTTTTGTTGAACTTTGTTCTCCTCTGAAAATATTTCTTTTTTGAGTTCTTATTGTCAAGACTTAGCAAGTAATGGGGCTTGATGAGCAATGCTTTGGGATTCTGGGTCAAAGTCTTTCTGGCTGCTTAATTGTTTAATACCTAGAAAGTAGGTGGTGGAAATGAATATTAGTTTTCATAATGAGGAGGAATCATGAGGGGAGTGTACGAATCTCTGTGGAAGCTTGTGTTCCTGAAAGTGTTCTTAAGACATGTGGAAGACAAGAGGAAGAATAGGTGTTGTGATAAAATGGGGCTTTCCAGAAGAAGAAGGAGGAAAACTAGGTGAGAGAAACAAATGGCAGACTTAAAAAGTAAGCAGTGGTTCTTTGCATTGCCATGTAGTTGTACTGTGGGAGTCCTTGCTGTGGAAGCTGTGCATGCTAAAAATGTGCATGGATTCCAAAATCACAGAATAAATTTGTGGAGAAAAAGATTCACTGCTATGGAATTAAAAGGACAGCATTTCAGGTTCAAGTCCCTGTGGCAAACTAAGAGGTCATCCTGGAGAGAATAGAATAGACACTTTCTTTTGAACAGTGTTGGTGAGAGATACTTGGCTAGATGGACCTTTGATCTGAGCTGAAAGGCACACTCTAATGTTCTTCTGAAGAAAATCAATCAGCCCTTGGGAGCTTGCTCTCCCACCCCTTCGTTTTCCTTCCCTCTTGTCTAGTATCCCCTTCTTTTCTGTCACAAAGTCAAACACTTTTTTTTTTTCTGAGTAACTCCTCTGCTTTTTTCATCCATACCATCAAATGTTATTTGTGATCCTTCCTGAAACTGTTCTTGCCAAGGTTTCTAATGTTGTTTCCTTTGCTCGATTTACCAGCTCTCTCTCTTCCTTCAGGGTTCATGGTCCTGTCTGTCCCTCAGCATCTCCTCAAAAGGATCCTCTTCATTTCCTCTCCTACTTTCTGTTAAATTTTCATAAATCTTGGTCAGTGGTGCCCTTCTGTTATTCCTTGACTCTGGGTAGGGTAGTCTCCCTCTCTAAGACACCCTATAAACAATTGTTTAACTGTTTTCCTTAACGCCCATCATAATAATTTTTCTGTGCTTTCATGTGTGCAGGGGGGTTGACAGTGGTTCATTTCCCAACTGTTCATCAGTGTTTTCCATGTTTTCTCATTGCTCATGGCTTTATGGGTGTGGATCTATTGTCTTTGGGCTCCCTATGCCATGCAAGCACTTAAAACAGGGGCAGCCTTTTAGTGTGTTTGACCAAGGCACTAAAATGTGTGTATGACATTTGGAGTGTATCACAGACTAGGACAGACTGGTAGTGTTGTACTAGGACAGAGCCTGGCATTTTTCTCATGCTGAAAAATCACTGTCTTGTGTTGTAAAAGTGACTGGTTTTCCTTCAAATTATTTATACACACACTGCTGGCATACTCAGCTTTTAAAACATACCATTGGAGCAAGCATCAAACTTTTATTCTGATTTTGTTAAATCCAGAAGGAAAGTGCTCTGAAAGTTTACATTGGATGTGTTCTCACTTTAGGGCCAAGGTGGACCTTCAGGAGGAAAGGCAGGAAAAGCTGGTAAAGGTAAAAAAAAGGTAAGATTCTCAAGTCTTAAAAAATGTTTTTTCCTTTTTTCAGCTATGAGATGCAAACAAGATTTAGTCTGAAAAATTAGGTGTTTTTTTATAAAGTTGGTAAAATATAAATTGATTTAGTAGTAAGAAGTTGCTGTAGGTTTCCACTGAGAAGGGAAATACACCAGCAAGTTAGGACAAAAAGTATCACCTGGAACAAAGGCACAATTTGGGTAAAATGCAATATGAAAAGATTAAATTCAGATATTTGAGATGTGAATTCCAAAATACTAGCTGACTCAGACTGCGAGAAATCTGCCTGCTCAGTTTAGAAAATTCAAAGTATAGCCCATATTCACTTAACAAAGAAGTACAAGCTGATAATAACTTACGATAATGTTTTTACTATTGGGCAAATAAATTATTTGAATACCTTGATTTAATCTACCTTCCTCTTATTTAGCTCCACTGGGAGGGATGGAGGATCCATGACAGGAATGGGAGAACAGTCTACATGCCTTTAAATAGACATATTGACAAGCAGCTTTTCACTTTCTTGGGACAAATCACAGTCTCATTAAATGTTCCTCTTTTCACCATTTAAAAATGAAAAGTTATTTACTTTTAAATGAAAATCATATGTAAATATGTTAAAACCATAATACTTCTTATCTGATTCACTTGGGAAAACAGCCACTAAACTAACTAGCACCGAGTTGTGTATGATAAATGTCCTACGAGCAGGTGTTCATGTGAGGAGCATTAAATCACAAACAACTGTTCTGCAGCCATCGTCCCTTGTGCATCAGAGCGCCTGACCTTCCTTACAGCTTGCCTCATTTCAGCTCCCTTGGGGAAAGAAATAAGGCTGCAGCCTGTGACTTTCCCTGGGCTCTTGAAATATGCAAATTTCTCAGTTACTTTCAGCCACTGCACATTTTAACACAGCGTTGTGCTTTTTACCTTTGTGGTACTCTGCAGGTAGCAAAGCATTGCTGGGTCCAGCCTCTATAGTTTCAGCCATAAACTGTACTTACACCTTGGACTCATCCTCAGTTTTCTATGGCTGTAAAGTCAGCAGGCCTGCGAGAACTGTATTTACAAGAATGATTGATTTATTTTAAATCAACTCATTACACAATTTGAACTGAGGGAGAAATTTTGCCTGGAGCAGTTAAGCACTTTAATCAGCAGTTTTGTGTTCTGACTATTTTTTTGTAAGGACAATTAATTGAAATTCATTCCTTCAGTGATTCATTTTCTTTTTAATAACCTTATATCATGACATGAGCCCAGTGCTAGCCCAGGGAGAGCAGCAGTGTGTTGTTTGGAGAATGAGACATGCTGGCCTTTGCAAGAAATTGGTTAACATTCCTCCAGGAGCCACATCCCTGCAGCTTTGTATTTCAAACTAAATTCTAAGAGTAGCCCATAAAATAACAAGTCAGGAGTAATTGCAGGTTCTTGGCTTGCGCCCTTGAGTAGTCCTTAAGTCCTATAATACCCTTGGGTATTATGTGGCAAGGGAAACAGAATTGCCAACTTTTAAACTGAGATTGAAGTGGAATCACTTGAGTTTTGTTATTGGAGTTAATCCAGTTTTGTGCCAGGGCAGGAATTATCTTCAGAGTGCAGCTCCTCCAACTCACTGAACTCCTGCTGGCAGGTGTAGCCATACGGAAATCTTCAGATTTTGGCCTGCCATTTGTGTTCTTCTGCTCTGCTCAAAGCAAAGATGGGTGGGAGAATGTTGTTTTTCTCTCTTTGCTCTGTGCCTCAAGAAGTGCTACTTTGGCAAGAAGCAAAACTGTCAGTCTTGTTGCATTTCTGAGCTTGTCGTTCCTGTTCTAGGATGAAGATGAGTTTCCTGAAACAGGAGAGGACGGGTCGACAGGAAGGGCTGCAGTCAGATCCCCGGATCAGCTGGAGCTGACTGAAGCTGTGAGTAAAGCAATGCCTCTCTTGTCTTGAGGTGTGTATGAAACTCCATAAGCAGAAGCCTACCCATCGGTTTAGGAGGAAATTCTGCAAGAGTGAAAGTCCAGTACTTGCTGAAGTACAGTGTCTGCAGTACCATATGAAACGGCATCAACAAGAAAACAGGGAGAATGTGCTATGAAACCCAGTTCTGGGCTTAAAGCACTGTAACTGGAGGTAATCCAAAAGCAAAAATGAGGCTGGGGCTTTGCTCAGTTAAGGAGGACCCAGAGCCAGTCCTGAGCTTTTCAGGTGCCTGTGTGCAATACACAGGACAGGAAAGTGTCCTACAATTTTATTGCTGTTTCTTCTGTTGGCTCAGTAGCATTGCAATTGGTCACCCTTCCAACTGCAGTTGTTTCTCTCTGCTCACTGCCTTATAAAACCCTAGCATTGTTCCCTGTCCTTAAACTATCACTGTGACAGGGAAGCTTTGTGTATGTCCTCCAACTCAGGCACTAAAAATAGTCAGCAATATTTTTTTTTGTTCACAGTGGTCAATCCTAAAAGTACTGCTACTGAGCTTATTGTATATTTTTGGACAGTGTAAATTTTAAAGACACGAGTTGTCTGTCTCACCCTATAGAATGCAGTTAGCATTTTTCAAGTGATACCATATCTTAGATAAGAATTAAAATCAAGAAAGCCCATTGAAATACTGGAGTAGGAAGCAGGATGACTGTTCTGGATTCCACTCTGAGGCAGGTTGGCCCCAAACACTGTTCTTGTGGTAGCATTGGCTGTATATGTGGTATCTGCAGTGAACTGAGCATAAACATGGTGATGTTATTGCTGTACATTGTATTAGTAGTGAAGTTTTATTTACAGTACTATTTTGTTTCCATTCCAAAGGAATTAAAACAGGAAATTATACGTACCTTGTCAGCTGATAATCCCCATGTTCCCCGAGATATTGTCAGATTCAACTTTAAAGTAAGTGTGACATGACATATAAAACTGTAATTTTTTGCAATTAATTGGTTTTGTGTTTTCCTTTGGTTTATAACCAGGTAAATTTTCTTTTAATGCAGCTACATTTTATTACATATTTACTGCCAATGGTTCTTAAAGGGTTTTTGTAGAGGGTAAAAGTCTAAAAGCATTGATTCATTTATTTAGAAGTAGGATATCATAATTACGGTACAAGATCTGTCAGTGAAGGTAATAATTGCACCTAATCTCATGTAGTTACTTTTCCCATTCTTTGGTGGTTAAAGGACAAAAGGCAAAGTTTTTCTCAGTCTGTAAGAATTATGTCTCAGTATCCCCACTTGAAGATTGAATTGTAGGAGAGCTCAGAAATTTGTTTTGTGAAATCAATGACCAGCTTTATTCATGATGAGTAGGAGTGAGCAACAGACAGCCAGAAAATATCCAAGAGTCGCACCTTCACTTTTATATGTGCAGGGCACACACTGTGTTACCCTGTAGCAGCCTTCTGCCACTACCATATACAGCCACCAAGACAGTAGGGACGTAGGGAGGGTGGGTGATGGCTTTGCCCTGAATCAAAGGGCATGAAGACAGCTCCTCCAACTCTGGCATTGAATTATTCCCAGATTTAGAGGGGTGTCGTGGTTTAATCCCAGCTGGCTGTTAAGCCCCACCATTCACTCTATCTCCCATGGTAGGACAGAGAAGAGAATCAGAGGAGTAGAAGTGAGAAAACTCATGGGTTGAGTTAGAGACAGTTTAATAGGGAAAGCAAAAGCTGTACAAAGCTAAACAAGGAATTAGTTCACTACCTGAGGCAGATGTTCAGCAATCCCTAGGAAATAGGGCTCCATGTCACTTAATGGTTACTTGGTAGGATACACACCATCATTCCAAACATCCCCTCCCCTCATTCTTATTCTTCCCCCCAGCATTCTTTTCCCCCCAGATTTATTTGCTAAGCATTCCATATGGTATGGAATATCCTTGGAGTCAGATGGGTGAGTTAGTGATGAGGTAAGGTGGGGAACAGAACTGTGCAAGTGCTGCTGAGCAATAACCAAAACATCCCTGTGTTATCAGCACTGTTTTCAGCACAAATCCAAAATACAGCCCCAAAATACAGTAGCTACTGTAAAGAATATTATCCCTGTCAAAACCAACACCTAAGAGAAGAGAAAACCAAGCAAAATATTCCCATGTCTGTCTCACCTCTGTGCTACTGTACTTGTTTGACCAACCATCGCAAGATTCCAGAGAAAGGAAATCAGTCTTGTGGAATAAAAAAAAGCTCTTCTCTTCCATTTGGAGCTGAAGCTTTCCTTGTTTATAGTATATAGACAGGTGATCAGTAATCCATATCTTCAGATTCTCCACAATGACTGAAGTGAGCTCAGTAGTGTGCTGTGATTGACATAGTAAGCAAATCAAAGTAAGTGAACTATTGAAGCATCTGTGTTCTTTGGTGGCTTCTGTTTGCTTTTAGGTGCAGTTAAAAACTAAATTATAGGGATTAAGCTGTTCTTTACTCTGAAGATTGTGAGGCACTGGAGCAGTTGCCCAGAAAAATTATGGATTCTGCAGCCCTGGGAGTGTTCAAAGCCAATTTGGATGGGGCTTTAAGCAACCTGGGCTAGGGGAAGGTGTCCTTGCCCAAGGCAGGGACGTTTCAACAAGATGTTCTTTAAGATCCCTTCCAGCCAAAACCATTCCAGGATTCTATGATTCTATGATTTTGTTGGGTTTTACTTTTGTAGGAA
The DNA here is from genome assembly GCF_000277835.1 of Geospiza fortis. Lineage (NCBI taxonomy): Eukaryota > Metazoa > Chordata > Aves > Passeriformes > Thraupidae > Geospiza > Geospiza fortis. The sequence goes on along the minus strand of NW_005054471.1, from coordinate 1,279,955 downwards.
CGAGCATACAAGCTAGTGGACGATATGGATCATACAGCTGTTCACTTCACTTTGAATGGATATTTGATACACAAAGATTCAGATGAAGGCAGACGCCAGAGTATCAGATCATGCGCTGAAGCAGGTAGCTTTATTGTCTGATACCACGATAATTTTCAGATAGGCACTAGTTCCTCTTATTCAACATGATGGAATGATCATGCTGCATTACCACAGAATTAAACTGCTCCTACTTGGGCTTGCCTGCCTTTTGGCAATCAAATTTAGAAAAGTAACCAGCCAGGTGTTTGTTGCAGTCTAGAAAATAGTGTGTGGTTTTTTGAGTCATTTGAATGCTAACACTGAAATTTTCCAAGTTACTTAGTGTCTTTTAAACATCTTTCACTACCATTAGCTGGACATACATGTCTAAACTACCTAGCCTATTTTGAAAGTTATTTAAAGTATTAAAGCAGAAATATTTGGAATCTGGGTGATTTTTCAGGAAACTATCACATGCATGACCAATTCTTGAATTCTTACCAAGACATATACTTTCAGACGATGTGAGATACAAAACCCTGAACTACCTGGACCTTTGATCTGAGCTACTAACACTCTTAAGTGTTCAGACAAAAAGATGCATTAACCAGATACTGAAAGCTCTGTTGTTAGTAAAGAGTTCTAGATTTGAATTTTCAGCAGGGAATTATGTACTGGCTAGTGATTTTATTGTATTTCTGCTGTTTGTGAAGGGAGAATTTCTGTCACAATGAGTGTTCTGTCAAAGTGGTAACTGCAGGCACAATGATAACACTGGGTAAACTCCTGAGAATAGTTTTTGCTTGGAGCTTCTGAGGGTCAGTGCCTCCTTTATTTTACATTTAACAAACTATGTATGATGATTTGAAGTGGGGCAAAGTGTTTAATGGGATCTTCAATGCCATGAAATCATGGATTTTTGGCAGTGCTTTTCATAGATTCCAAACCAATTAGTTTCAAGTGGCTCTATGCTAGCATGGCTACACAGTCAAGGCTATGATTGGAATGTAGACATCCATCATTGTCAAACAAGACTAGTATATTAATTTTTATCCATATAAATAAGAACAACCACGTTATAACTTCTGTGTGCCTTGAAAACATTCTTAGTAGTTGTACAAACTGCAGAAAATTCTGGAGGATAGAAAGGTCTGGAGCTGAAGCGATACCCAGAATCAGAGTTACTCAGATCAAAAGGGTTACAGAAGTTTGCTCTGAGTTAAAACATTTATTTTTTTATTTCAGTTAATCCAGAAGTACTGCAGATGAATTCTAGAAATACTCTAGTGACCTTTTGTGGCTTTGAGCAAACAATTGTTCTCTAAAGTGGGGAGTTGTTACTGTGTTGTCTAGTGATACAGCATTAGGGAAGGGTACATACATACATCTATGCTCCAGAAGACAGAGTATCTGTAGAATATTGGATAAGATGTCCTGTTATTCTGGGCTCATTCATGTGTCCTTTCTGTCATCAGAAGAGACTCCTGCTGAGGAGGAAAAGGCTCCTGTGGAGGCTGCCACTGAGCCAACTGAAGAGGCAGAGACTAAAGATGAAGAACCCACAGAAGGAGCTGAGGTAATTCTCTATAGCCAGCTAAGAGCTGTCCATTTTACTTTTAGTATTAGCTTTTAAATTACATTACTATAAAATGGGTTTGCTTCTGTGATTGATTATTTTATGTCTGAGATGTCAGTACTGTAGGTGAGAACCTCCAGGTTCTCCTGGGCAGCTGTGGTCCTGCTGCCATTTTTCAGATGTAGAAGGTGAACAAGGAGATCATACCAGATCTGTCTTTATCCAGATATTATATCAAAATAAAGTATGATCTCCTGGGATCTAGAATCTTCCTGGACAGTATGACCAGTGGTGAAAAACAAAAATCTGGAGAAGTGATTTAGACATAGCTGAATGAATGAAGTAGTGGCTTGATTTAAAGGCTGATAGGAAAGGAGTAGCCTGTGAATGTCTGTTCTTGTCCACAGGGTGTCAGAACCCACAGTGTCAGAGTTTCAGGTGAAACTCGTTGTCTAGCAAGGAAATGAAAACACAGGGTAATGGGACTCTAACAAAATCTTGGGGTCCCTGAGTCCATTTTACCAAAGGCAACTGTGCTATATTATCTCTCTCATGTCAGGTGTCTCTCTTATATCAGGTTTTAAAGTCATTTCAGTCCCTGAATGTATATATTCCCATTTAGATATAATTTCAGAATGCCATTGATCTGAGTGCTGGAAGTCTCCTAATTTGCATCTTAAATATTTAATCTTCAGTTACAGTCTCCTTCACTAGGCAGCAGAAACCAGCAGTCTGAGAAGAAGAAAGGAGATGACTGATTCTCTCAGGGTGAAGTCACTGCTGTTTTTTCTTGCAGGCTGAAGGAGAGGGCGAGGGAGAGGGAGGAGAAGAAGGAGGGGGAGAAGGGGAACAAGAAGCTGAAGCAGCTGAGGCAGCAGAGGAAGAGCCTCCCCCCCAAAAACCGCCAGAAAGGAAGCTTGCAAACCAGTTCAACTTCATAGAGAGAGGTTCAACTACATACCAATATCCTCTGCGGGTATGTTGCTGTTTCCTTCAGTGTCTTGGAGGATCTTTCCTTTGGGAGGGCATGTAGATCACCTGTGTTTGTATCATATCCTGTGATCTATGTGTACTACTAGGAAAAAAGGTATAATGGTTGTACTGTTGTAAAACATTTGGTGTAGTGACAGTGGTGACTGAAAATTTCTTGCCTCATGAACTCTTGGACAGCCTATGAAAAGTTTTGATGCTACTGTAAAATCTTAAGCCTCTACTTGGACATATTTTTCAAGTCTGTTTTCTCATCTGAAAATGTACAGAGTAACGTTAGGGTAGCAGCCAAATACTTGGAATGTGTGAAAGCAATTTCTCTTTGTCACTGTGTACTTTTATGGTTTTGTACCTCAATTCTTATTAATGGAGGAGATATAATAGATAAGATATAATCTCCGTATATTAAAAGGACAAATGTGTTTGGGCTTGTATTAAGCATGAATACTAGAGTAACAAACTTATGTAAGTGTGACAAATCTGTACTTGTACATGGTACATCTCCCTCCTGCTCTGCATGCACTTTCCAATAAGTACAGACCCAAACCCTTATATTCCTTCCCTAAGCTTTGTGCTGAACCTACAGCCGTACCCTGTGAGCATGTTTTCATGGGGCCTTCTGACTGAGCAATCCTGGTGATGTTGGCTCCTGACAGAGTGCTCAAAAAGGAGTTTCCTACACCAGGTATACAAGTTTCAGAGAGAAAATTCTTTTGTTTTCCTTGTTACAATTGGAGTGTATATTTCCCCAAAGAGCCTGTCTGTTGTCTTACAGCCATTACACCTAGGGTTAGATGTCTTTACATGTGAAGGACTCAGAGAGATATATGAGTTACTGTGCTGCTGGAGACAGATCTCAGGAGAGTTTGTCCAGCAGTGGGGTGCTTGCTATGAAGTTTGAACTTAGATTCTGCATCTTTCAAAAATCGCAGTGGAAGCCATGGAATTTCTTATTTCTTTGTTCCCAGATCTGAATTTTCTTTTCTTCCCAATGATTTTATTGGGAGAAGCTTGTGTGTCTGTGTAGGATTCTGCCTTTGAAAGCAGAATATAGACCTTAAATAGCTGCATACTTCTATGTGCTGTACTGGATGTGCAGTTTCCACCTCTGAGATGTCTTCATTTCAGAGGTCAGTGAAATGCCACAGGCAGCTTCTTAAAATTTTTCTGACACAACCGTTTTTTGAAAGAAGGTGCTGTTCTTTTAAGGGAATCTTTCATAGAAATATATTAATTTATTTCAGAATGTTGATGTAAGGATGGTAAAAATATTATTTCAGTAGCATCAGATGAATTGACTCTGTTCAATTCTTTTGTTCTGATTGTTGTATCCAGCTGGCTTTTTAATATATAGGACAAAACTTTTCAAATTTGGTAGGATGTCATAACTGGTGCCAGAATTGGTACCAGAACATTTCAAATAATAGAGGTGAAAAAAACCCATTTGAATTCCTTCAAAATTAACTGCTGAAATATTTGAAGTATCTGGGAAAAAATCAGAAGGTCTTGTGAACATTCTTTTGTCCCACAACAAAGTCTTTTTATAGTTGCACGATCACCAACAGTGTTGTACATTGCCCTAGGAGTCATTTGGATATCAAGTTATTAATGCAGACTGTTTTCACAACTAGACTGTGGTACTGCAGAATGCTTCAATGCTGAGATTATACTTATTTTAACTTTTTCTTTTTTCAGGAAAAGGGGTTGCAAACTGACCCTGCACCTTTTGAAACTTTCTCAGACAATGTTAACCTGGTAAATCTATATCTATATCTATCTCCTTTTTATCTTTAAAGTTGTTTTAGACTATATTTTGGAAATTGAGGTGTGAGAAAGTTAAAACCGAATTATTGTGTTTGCATTCCTTGCAGTAGAATGAATTCCTTTGCTGTGGCTTTGGTCTCCCATTTGACTCTGACAGCAAACTAGTATGACCCTCTCTTCTGCCTTAATGGGTGAACTTGCTCATGGTTTATATTTCTAAGGTTAAGTGTCTCCATTTAGATGCTTTTCACTGGTTTATTTTTTGCCAGCCACCCTGACCCGTCTGCTTTAGAGAGTCTTAAGGGAGTGGGAACGGGGAAACCACAGGGTGAGAAGAGTTTTGGATTCAGCAAGAGGTGGGCTGCAGGCTGCAGGGTACTGGCTCATCTAGGGACATAGCTCTCTCTTGGAGTATTGTTAGGAATTTGGCATATGCAGCACTTGGGTTTATACTCTGACTAGGTTTAGCACTATGCAAAAACAGGTTTCTAAAGCCTGAAGCTGAACCAAGTGAGAACTACAGCAAAATGAACTGTTTCAAGAGACTTAACTCTGCTTTATGTAGCAGAAATGTGCCTATCTATTCATGATGAAAGGCTCTGTAGCTTTTTCTGCATACCTTAAAAATGTAAAATAAACTATATTGGATGAAATTTCACACAAGAAATATATTACATCTTTCAGTGAGAAGGGAATCAGCCAGTTCTGCTGATTAATTCTCAGATATTTGTAAAATGTAATTGTGTTTGCAACAGATATAAACATTGTTTCAAATTAGTCTATCAAACTGGTATTGAGAACACCTTTTGGGTACTAGTGAGTAGAGGAACGGGAGAAGACTCTGTTACATAATGGCAGCAATTTAAAAAATGCTGGTATAGGAAAATGATAGGAAGGGGAGTAGAAGTATCTCTGTCAGGTTAAAAACAGTAATCTATTCTGTTCCTGAACCTGAAATTACAGAGTAATTGGGTTGAGATCTTCCTTCCCTCCAGTTGGAGTTTTCTTTCATTTTTTCCTTACAGTGAGATGCCCTGAGACTTAGAACAGAGATCTTTAAGATAATTAGCCTCTAAGATTTTGCATTAAATGTTTGAAAGCTAAGAGGAAAGGTTTTCCTTTGATTTCTTTTTATATTGTTGAAATTTTCAGTGCGTCTAAAATAGTATTTTTATATAAACTCTTTTTTCCCCTCAGCTCTTTTTCCTTTATGTTCTTCCTTATGTTCCCAATCTCCTATTCCAAACTTTTCTGTTCTACTCCTTCTCATACTTGTCTCATCTTCTTTGTCCTTTCCCCGACGTTTGGAACATCTTTCCATCTTATTTCTGCAAATTTACAACACAATACAGTTGTTTGGTTTTTTTTTTTCCTAATGTGTTCTGGTACCTTTATTTCAATGTTCTAGTCTATAGTCTATATTTGAATCATATTCCCTATCCTAAGCTAATGTGTCAGATTGCCTTTTGTTTTGTCCTGAAAGAAATATACTGGCCTCAGATACAATACTAGGATTTCAATACTAATGAATAATTCTTAAGAGAAGTTACTTTTGGATCTACTCAAGTAAGACATGTGTGGCATGTGGCATAGCAGAAGATGTAAAACTGCTCTCAGTTTCCATTTGATCATATGCTTCAGAGTTGGAGTCCAAATTTAAATTGTGTTAAACTTCTACAATTTAATTTTCCAACACCACATGACAAATGTCATAAAGCAAATGTTTAATGCATGTTTCCTGTTAAACACTGGTAAATTAGCCAAACACAAAGTCCTGCAAAAATAAAGGTACAGACAGAGTCAAATAAGCAAGTAGAGTGTTGGAGGAAAGAAATTGTTAAGAATGCTGTAATGTTCTTAAAATAAGACATGCTCCATCATTCTTGAAAAATCCTGGACCTTTAGTCTTCACTTTTTGTGTAAGAAGACAGATGTTCAGCTAATTCCAGAACAGTTGAACTGTTGTGATGACTATCATATTTTTTGTGATGGTGTAGTTGGCTGTTCTCAGGAATATGATCAGGTCTTGATAAATACTGCCTCTGTCTGTCTCTCAGTGGTTTATCTATGATTCCTATGTGGAGGAACTTGAGAGAATGGAAAAGGCAAAAGAGAAAGAAAAAGCAAAACCTGTGGCAGTAAAGAAAGAAGATCAGAAAACTGGAAGAAAGTTATCCGTTGTGGAGCTACCGGTATGTTTCACAATGTGGGGAAAGTGCTTGTTCAAAGTGCTGGTGGGTGCATCTGTAGAGCAAGTAAAAAGTAAAAGTCGAAGTAAATCATGTTGGCTGTGTAGCTTGTTGTCTTAGTAGGCAAAAAACACCTTTAGGAAATGCAAAAGTTAGTTTTTGCTAGAAATTGAATTCCCAAAACAGAATTTCTGTTGTGCTGTATAAAACAGGATTTTGATTTTGCATAATCTTATTTTCAAACCAGATTTCCAAGTGAGATATATAGCTCTTGGTTTTTGTGCACTGTGTTTGTTTCACATTTTTGATTATTATGTGAGAGATAAAACAATGAAATAGGTAGAAACACCCTGTCATTTTTCAAAGAGTTGTAAGGGGTGACGGTTTTACATACAATGTTTCAATCTGAAGGGCACTGAGATTTATGATTCTTTCAAAATACAGCACTGTAGTAAAACACTTCTCACTATTTTTTAATTTTTAATGATTTTATAGAATTACAATTTATAAATTTTCTAATTATAGATACCTAAGTGGCATGCTTCTCAGAATATCAGGTGTCCCAACACATGCCATGCCCTGACCTGATGCTGTGACCTTGCTGTGAGGGTGATACTGACTCCTAATCCAGATTCAGGAGTAACCTAGGAGTGCCTTGTGGGAACGACAGTTCATTCTATCGAAGTGACAGTATCCCTGTCTTAAAAATATTATCCCACTTCAAACATGGAGCATATGATATATAGGACAATATGGAAACCCTGAAAGATCTTCTTCATGTTCCAAAATGTTTTCAAGGGGTTCAGGAAGTTTGTATTACGGTTTAACTGGCTGGTTCTTTCTTCCCCAGTCTAAGGTAAACAATTTAGAAGGCAAACTGAAATAATTTCTTAAATGACTGGAGCAAGATACCCTGATAATTATAATACAGGATCATGGAAATCAGTTCATAACTTTCTCCTAGAATAGGTGTGGACATATCAACATATAGATACAGATATACTTATAGATATAGATATAGATATAGATAGATGATAGATAGATAGATAGATAGATAGATAGATAGATAGATAGATAGATAGATAGATAGATAGATAGATATGTGTGTATATATATGTGTGTGTGTGTGTGTGTGTGTGTGTGTGTGTGTGTGTGTGTGTGTGTGTGTTTAATAAAAGATGACTCCTGAAACTGGCTTTAGCTCTTTCCTACCATATGGCCAATACAACTGCAGAGGATTTGGCTGGTTTAGCCACGAGGCAGCACAGTGCCAGCATAAACCTTACAGTATAAAGAGACCAGGAACGTGTTCTGATAGGCTTCTTCCTGTGAAGTGTGCCATGGAAATTCACAGTCCTTTTGAAAACCAGTGAACCTTTCACCTGTGTGTATTTTGGAGAATTAAGCCTCAAGTCAACATTGCAATTACAGGCTTAAAGGGTGGTGCTAAAAGCTAAATGAAAATAAAGTGAAACCATATTGTAGAGCACCTGCTGCCCGCTCTGCTGACAACGGTGGGAAATTGAAATCCAGTCACTCATGCTATCTGTCCCTTTGGTGTTTTGCTTTTCACACTTAACACATTCCAGGGCGCTTGAAGGGAAACCAAAAAGTCAATGCACTCAATAAGTGAAAGGAAAATCTTCTTTATACAGAGCTAGTGTCCCAAACTGAGATCCTCTGTGAGGCTGATCAACCAACCTGAAGTGTATGAAAAACCTGATGAATTCTTCACTCATTAACTGGGAAAAATGCAACCTGAAGAACTCCAAGGCTCAAATCAGACTTAAAACAGTCATTATGTCTGCTCAGATGTAGGTATATGGAAATTAAAGGCTGATGGCATCAGAATCTGTATTTCTGGCCTCAAGTCAGCAAATGGAGAAGTAGGTTTTGTGGAGCTGCTAACTCACATATTACATATGTTACACCATGCTAATTAAAACGGAGCTTTTCCAGCTGAGTGCTTTTTAAGGCCAAACTGTGCTTGGTCATTGCTGAAGGGAACTGTGGAACATCAAGCAGGAGACATGGCTGATCTGGATCAAGCTGCAATGGCCAGAAGCCACAATTAATTTCCACCATTGTTTTGGTCAGGCTAGGTATTAGCAAGAAAAATTATGATAGCTACTGAGATAGCACCAGATTTAACCCAAGGGAAAGAAGAAGATAAAATGAGTGGCTATTACCACAGGTGGGTCTCTCATGGAAGCTGTAGCTACGGTAGGAGGCCATGAAAGAGAAGATCCAAGAACTAGAGCCACAGCTGGAGATGATGGTAGGAGTTAGATGAGGATTTAAAAATGTAGCGAATGAAAAGAGAGAGAAAACAGTACTGGTACTGAATAAGAGGTCAAAGGAGTGCATGACTGGAAAAGCAGAGAAGAAAAGAGGGGAGGGGAAGGGACGAGAGGAGAGCCTTGGCAGTTCTTGACAGAAGCTTCTCGCTAGGGGAAGAGAAGTAAAATGAAGCTATGCATTGCAGCTTTTTTGCTAGGAAAAGCAGGAAAGACACGGTTTAGCAAAACAGACAACAGAGGCAACCAACAGGAAAGGAAGGGAGATAACCAAGAATTTCAACAGAAGGAAGGATGAGGATTTTATAAAGAAGATGTGTGAGGGAATAGAAGTTGGAATAATAGAAAAGTATTTACCTGGAGACTGTAATGAAGAACTCCTAGAAATGTCTCCATGTGCCTCTCACTCTAAT
>NW_005054471.1:1258698-1270695 GCF_000277835.1 Geospiza fortis | reverse complement strand
AAGAGTGTGCTACATTGAATAACAGTGATACAACTTTTGGAATTTTTCCTCAGTATTTAGTCAAGGCAGTACACAGACCATGGGTAACACAGAATACCAAAGTGGAATGATATTAAATTTTCTGAGCTGAAAATATCTGGAAGCAGAGATAACTAGACAGAAGTGTTGTATCTGCCTGTCCTGCTCTTTCTGTTCCTGTACCATCTGTTTATGGCTCTGATTACAGGGAGGATACTCAATGATCTTAAAGGTCTTTTTCAACCCAAATGATTCTGTGATTCCACAGTTCTGACCCAGAGACATGATGGTCTGATCCATAACCATCCTTATGTTCTTGAATGAACTTGGAAATGACAGTATTTGAGGCAGAAGCAAAATGCAAAGAGTTTAATGCAGTTGGTGCAGGCTTGCTCCTCTCACCCTTAGATGGCAAGGTATGAAAACACAAGTCTGGCATTAAGGATTTTGAATGAATCTATGCAAAGAAGGGTGGAGCAATGTGATTAGACCATAACAAGGACACATATGCAAGAGAGGTAAAAACAATACCATTAGTCTGACCTTACCAGCACATGAGGCAACAGAATTAATGAGGAGGAAAAAATTACAGAACAGGGATTAAACATGAAATGGAATAAAATAGCAGATATTTACTAAAGATAGGCTGTGTCCAAATAATCTCATCTCTTTCTTTAATGAAAAGCAAGTTGTGTTTTCCTTGAACAGGCAAAGTAGAGGAAAGGTAATCTAGCTGGAATTCTGTTTAGCAATAGCAAAACTATTGCTATAGTGCCATTAGGCAATTATTAGATAGACCAGAAAAGTTGTTATTACAGCTTGGGAGGGACTGGTGGAGTGGAAGATTTCATTTTGGAGTATCAAAACAATCTTTGGTAAGGAGCAGGTTTATAGTCTGTAATGACAGGGAGAAACATGAGTGTGTCTCTCCAGCAACTCCATGTTGGTTGGGGACTGTGATGTGGCTATGAGACAAGTCCAGTGCTGGAATTTACCCTGTGATGAGTAGCAGAGAAGATATTAAGTTATGTAAGGTGACCTGATACCTTTTCAGGAGTAGGCAGGGATATGTGGTTTTGATCATCACTTTTCAATTATTGCAAAACTACACAGATATGGAAAATATCATAGGAAATCGAAAGCTTGAATTTACAACACTAGAAAATCTTAGCATGTTTATCTGTTAATGCAAAGGTAGGTAGGGACTCTGATTTGGATAACAGAGAGAGAAAGAGAATTACTAAGAAGAGGAGAGTGTCAACAGAAATACTGATGATGTCAACCAATTAGGAATATAAAAATTAAAATATAAATTAAATTAATTAAAATAGGAAATCAAAGCAGGAACTTTCTGCAGTGGGAGGTGGTTGATATTGTCATAAGAAGTCCAAACAAAATTAATATTTAACGGAGAAATGTGCATTCCTGAATTATGTGAGGTTCTGTCTCACTTGTCTATCTCACAATAACATTATCCCTGTCTGAGATGTGCCTGGTGAGACAGCCCACAGGGTCAAAATAGCACTTGGAAGCTCTCGGATGATGGCTACTATCACTTTTCATGTAACAGGTGAATTTAGAATTCAATTAACTTTCACATTATTGTTCACCTGTTCCTGGTCATCCTGAAGAGTGCAAGAGTTGTTACCAACTCCCCTGTCTTCAATGTTCTGTTTGCAGTTTATCAGAATTAAAAGCAAAGAGTGAAAATGAAGAGATGAGTACAGTTATGGAATTTAATAACTGCTTGACCTGATATCAGCTAGGGGACTTTATTTAGGATTTACAGTTGGTGTATGCATTCAGGTGTTGGCTGGGCAACAGTGACAACAGCCCTGTACTGTGCTTCTTTCTTTGCAAACCAGATGCTCTTCTAGTCACAGTACATACACTGCTAGAGGTATGAGTGGATATTGCACTGATATCAGGGTGGGGTTTGTCTCATGGATGTGCAGTTACACACCAGTAGAAGCTTTTTTTCATGCTTCAGTTTGTGGGAGTCACACATTGCAACTGGCCAGCAGCTGAGAGGCAAGTAGGAGGCAGTTAGTGATAAGGAATTACAGAGGAAGACCAAGCCCTTTTTTCTGAAGTATTAGCCCATTTTCCATTTTACGTATGATTCAATTAACAATATTGCTGTTCTAAAAATAACTTATGCACAGAAATAAACAAAGCAAACCTGGTATCCTATGAGCTCTCCTTGCATTTGGCTAGCTAGATCAGAATTGGCCTAAGGTGGAAAAATGTGTTTCAAAAATAATTTTTTTTAAAGAAGGAGAAATTAGGCCTAGCACTTCCTCTGAATATTTATTTCAGCAGCATACAGAATAAATAAAATCCAAAACAGGACACGATACAAAGATAAAATAACTTACTCTCATCCACTTATAATGTCAAAAATGTAGTCATAGGTGTGTTGTTAACAGGATAGCTACCTGACAGAAAAGCTGACTTAAAACTTTTTGTATTCATGGGTTTCCTGAGAGTTTCATGAGAGTTTCCTCCTTTGCAGGAAAAAAAAAACCCAATTGAATAATATATTGTTTCTGCATTTACAAGGTTGTTGGTTTTTTGTTTTATTTCTTTTAAATTTTTAGCCTGCTTTTCACTGACACTCCCCAAAAATAAAATTTGTGAAATCATATCATAAATTAATATAATGATTTGGATGGGAAGGGACCTTAGAGATCATCTCATTCTGACCACTGTACCATTGGCAGGAACACCTTCCTCTGGACCAGGTTGCACAAAGCCCTGTCCAACCCGGCCTTGAACACTTCCAGGGCTGGGACATCCACAGCTTCTCTGGACAACCTGTGCCAGTGCCTCAACACACTCACAGTACAGAATTTTTTCCCTAATATTTGATCCAAATCTACCCTCTTTCATTTTAAGACAGGTGTTCCTCACCCTGTCACTATACTTCCTGATGAGTAGTCCTTCCCTGTATTTCCTGTAGGTTCTCTTTAGGGACTGGAAAGTGCTTTAGGGTCTCCTCAGAGCCTTCTCTTCTCCAGGCTGAACAACCCCAATTCTCTCAGCCTATCTCCATAGAAGAGCGGCTCCAGGCCCTGATCATATTCATGGCCTCTTCTGGACTCACTCCAGCAGTTCTATGTCATTCCCTGTCATTCTGGGAGCCCAGAGCTGGATGCTCCAGGTGGGTCTCACCAGAGTGGAGCAGTGGGGCAGAATCCCCTGCCTTGATCTGCTGCCTTTCTCTGAACTTGGTTTCAAGTTCTACTTAATTTTTTTCTAGAAAAAGAGGACTGCACACATTACTGGAGGTGTAAGCAAACCATAGATTTATAGAAAATGTAACAGTTTACAGAATTTTTTTTCTGTTTTGTCCCCTCATCTCTATGCAGCCCTATTAATTTTGTGCTGTTTGAATGAGACTCAATCTCCTTTGAGTCTCTGCAGAGCCCAGGAAAGAAACAGAGGGACAGACATAATCTGAGGTCATGTTCCTGGTTCTGACTGTGACTGTGTGGTGCAGTTTGGTCAACCCAGTTCACTTTTTCTTTTCATATTCAGGGCACTCTCTGAGCTGTGTCAAGGATGGCATGTTTCTTCCCAGTGTTGTCACTATGAAGGAAATCTTACTGTGCTGGCAGCCATCAGTTCATAGAAGGGGCTTGAAGATTAAAGGCTTTGAAACACTGGTGGGGCTTTGGGGCAGCAGTAGTGGATGGGGATTCAGGTACTTGGAGCAGCAAGCTCTCAGAGCACTATGTATATGCCTTGGCATTCTGACATCATTGCACAGAGCTGTGATATCATACTTATATGGTCAGCACTGTGGACTTCAAGCTTTGTCCTTCCCACTGCTAGCACCCAGGCTTCTTGTCCTTCTTTCTAGTTAGTCCAGTTTGGATTTCACTAATGGTCGCACATACACACACAGAATATAGAGAGCACACTCACAAAAAATAGTTGAGAATGGAGTTTAGTAAGATATGGTGATCAGCCAGAGGGCTCTGTGAGATAAGCATATGAACCAGCCACCTGCTGACAGACAAACAGCCCCTGCTGGGCTCTCTTTTCTCTACTTGTCCATGGAGGTGTGAATGGATCAGGTTGGAATTACCCAGTGCTTGACTGAAGGACTCCTAAATCCTGTGACATTTACTTAATGCATGAGACCTTAGAGCTCTCCAGGTAGAGATGAGAGAGTGCTCATGCATGACCAAACCCCTCTGATTTCATCACCAAATCTGATGAACTGTTACACAGTGAGATGGGGTAGGAATCATCTGTGTCCTTTTAGGTCATCCTGTCAGGAGTTATATTGAAAGACAAGACTCTTATCTACCTTTAGATGCAAGTACCAGTATTGTGCTAAATCAGGAACAAACACTGAAGTTACTGCAGCTCAGCTGTGGATGGCATCTTGCTAAATTTTTAATAAAGCAATTACATTTTTTCAAGTGCCTGTATCATTAGGTTCTGGTATGACACATTTCAAGCTAATCTGTATTCACGATCAAAGGACTCAGGTTTTTCAGTCACAAGAGGTCTGAGGCACCTGTAAACAGATAGGAAATATATTTTCTCTTCCTTTCTTTTCTCTTCAGCACGTCGATTCTCTAAGCATGGTTGCAAGGGCTGCTAAAATAGCAGAACGGATGGTGAACCTGAACACCTATGATGACATTGCACAAGGTATGGCCCACTGAGAGGTGCTTCTAACTCAAGTATCAGTCCTGCAGATAAGTACCTACAGCCACAGCAAGGACAGGACAGGACAGAGTAGAAAAACAGAAGTGAAATGGGCAGGTTTAGGAACCTGCTGACTCACACAAGGCAAGTAGTACATCAGACCATGGGCATGCAAAGACCATGGCACATTAGCCCTGCTCTGAGCTGGCTGGGGACAGCAGGTCTGGTGAGCACTGCAGCACTTCCTTCCCTCAGCAGGTACTTCACTCCTGGATGCAGGTGCTAGTGACAGCAGCCACAGCAGAGCTGATCCCTGCTCACATACCAACCATGGCAACATGCTCAGTCTTGATGTCATTTTACAAAAGTAATTTTGCTGCATCTGCTCAGTTTCCTCCTGAAGAGCTGTGTCTAGCTCTGGGAGTGGCCTGAGGTCACATCTTACTCAGGGCTTCTATTTTTCTTGTTAATTCTTTGTCTGCTGATCATCAGTTTGATTTTTATTTTTCCGATGTGTGAGAGGGCTTGTTAAAATGCATTTAAAGGGCTGAGTTGCTGGTTTGGAGTCAGGACTGAAGAACTGAGACAGATTTTACACTAACAATTGAGTTGTGCAGAGGCTGTGAGGATAACAGATTGTCTTTTAAAGCTTCCCTGACATTGAACTGTGCTGATTTATTTCTGATTTATATACTGGGACCTTTCCTTGATTTTTTTTTTTTTGTTTAGATTTTAAATATTTTGAGGATGCATCTGATGAATACAGAGGCCAGAAAGGAACCCTCCTCCCACTCTGGAAGTTCCAGTATGAAAAAACCAAGAAACTTGCAGTTACTGCCCTCTCCTGGTAAGTCTCTTCATTCCAAACTTAATCTCGACTGTTGCGCAGGGGAGTGGAATGGAATGTAAAGGGGTCTTTACAACTTTACGTATGAGGCAGGGCTGATTTCTCTGGGAACACGGGTTTGATTTGTTACAGTTGGCTGCTTGGGCAGCACTGAAACGTGCCTGGTGCTTCTGGTTACAGAGAAGATTGTATAAGGCTTGTGCCCTTCAGCAGAAACTGAAGGCAGAGCAGATTCTGTGCAGCACTGGGGGAAAGTGAATGTGGTTAACAGGGCAAAGAAAAGTCCTTTCTTGGAAAAGCTGGGATAGTTGTGTCATATCCTTGAACAGTATACTGTAGGAATTGGCCCTGCATAGGACAGCCCCAAAAATCCAGCTGTGTACTTGAGTGCTGACCAAACACTTTTGCTCTGTCATGCTTGGTGCTGTGACCACCTCCCTGGGGAGCCTGTTCTTGTGCCCATCCACCCTCTGGGTGAAGAACCTTTTTATAAGATGAACGTAGCTCTTTCCTGGCGCAACTTGATGCCATTCCCTTGGCTTCTGTCACTGCTCATCATGGAGATCATGGAGGTCTGCCCCCTCTCCTCACAATGACATTTTGAGTGCAGTGAGGTCTCCCCTCAGTCTCAGGTCCTCCAGGCTGAGGAGACCAAGTGACCTGAGCCACTCCCCACACAAGGGCTTCCCCTTCAGACAAGAGAGGTATTTGTGTGTTGGGATCTTGCACAGTTCAGTGCGGTAGGCATTTGCCCTGCAGTCCATTTTCACATATTTTGGTCAGTCCAAAAATGATCACTGATACTTGCAAATCTACTCTCTTTTGTTCTGAGATATTATTGCTATGGTTATTACTGTGAAAAAAACCCACTTATCACCAACACAAATGAGTCTTTTCACTTATTAACATGCTTGATGCTCCTCAGAGCTGGCTTGGTTCATGCACTGAGCATGAGACCTACCTAGTCAGACCCTGCCCGGTGCTCCCCTGCAGTTAGGCCTCCTCTTGTTTGTGTGAGCACATTTGTGCCTTGACAAGGAGAATCTATGGAGAGACAGAGCAGGATTGCCATCTTCTGCCTTTCAAGCCACTGTGGTATTATGTAAGAGAGTATCACACATGCAGTTGTGTGAGAATTACAGATAGCAGTAAAAATGGGAAGGAAAATGTGGAGAAAAGGCAACTTTAATAGGTAGTTTATACTGCCATTAAATTTGTCTCCAGGGAATGATAAGAGAAAGATGACTCTGAAATTGGAAGAATTATTCCAAATTGCTTTATGGAATAAGCTTTTCTAATTCAATTTTTATTCTATCATTTTTAGCAGTGATGGTGCATTTAGTGAAAAGAACAAGAGCATTAGGATGCCTAGGTATTAGCCCAAATGAAAAAGGAGAAATGAAAAGAGAAGTAGGTTTATTTTATCAATTCACAGTAGCAATTCAGAGAAAATGCTCATAGATAATTTCTACATATGTTCATTTCATGGAATTGAATTCACAACACAGCCCTGGTTGTGCTGTGTGAGCTCAGGGATAACAACAGTATTGATCTTTGTCCCATGGAAATCCTACCTGCAGCAATCTACCACCCACAGAAGAGGTTGAAGAGAGAGTAGATGTTTTTCGAGTAAAGGGACTTTAGAAGACGTAGTAGATGGCTAATTGCTCATTGCCAGTATTTACCACAAGAAATACAATGTTCACCACCTGGGTCAGAAGGGAATTTCCCTTCCTGATTTGTGGTTGTGATCATGAATTTATGAACTGATAGCTGTCTCTGAAAGCATCTCTCATAATTTAATAAGAGATAGGGAAAGTGAGTTTATTGATTTAGAAACTCTAATTCTTGCCACTGAAAGATGGAAACCTATATATTCCTGCCTTTTTGCTTTCCTCAAAGATCTAATTTTTAAATGTAAACTTCCTACAATTATGAGATGGATAAGCCAAGAAGTGCTGGAGATTGACATGTCTGTCTTTTTATCTTTTTCATCTACTGTTTTGATCTTCTAATGTTCTGCTTTTTTGTGCATCGTGAGTTTGGATGAGTTACCAGCTTTATTAGTGCTATGGTCAAAGGGCAGAACCCTCAGACTGAGTGGAGTCCTGTGAGAATGAACTCTGAAGTTAATTTGTGAAACACTGTGTATTGCTGTGCAACTACATGGTTAATAATAAATGCCATCTTATATATGTTTTCTCATTACAGGAATCCAAAGTACAAGGACCTATTTGCAGTGGGGTATGGTTCTTGTAAGTATTAAATGCAAAAGAATCACTGAGAGATTTAAAATATTTAACAAGTGCTCTGAGATCAATTCAGACAATCCTCTGAGGCATGAATCGCATCTCATAGCAAGAACTCACTTAATTTCATAGCAATAAATTGAGATTTGACTCAATACAGGGATTAGGCCTTTCCATTCCATGACATGAACATTCAGAAATACATAGGCATAGACAGCAATTACTGTAGGACTAAACCAAATTTAAAACAGGATAATGTGATACATAATGGAATTGCTGAACTATTCTTTTTTCCTTTGTGGTCTGGAGAACAGAAATATGCATGATTTCTAGAGAGTTTAGATAGATCCATGGAGGACCAGTTTGCTGTTGGAGGGATAGACCACCTGATTCTGTAAATTGATAGCTGTGAGTTGCGGGGAGCTGAGTACATACAAGGGGACAGACCTATATTTGCTGACCTTCTCAATTTAAACAATTGCTACATGATTGTGTAAGATACTTGGCTAGACCAGCAACAGAAACCTTTGGTATCATCCCAAATATGTCTTTATTCTTATGTCTTTTTCTGTGCTCTGAGAATGGAACCAGATGGGTTGTCTTCATTTATGCTGGTAAGGAGTGTGCTCTGCTTGCAATATTGCAAAATTTCATTTTCCTTTTAAATTTACATTTTTCTTTTGACTTTCGCTCCATCTGAGTCTGGAAATGTTCTTGTTAGTTTGCCAAGATGCCTAAATTGGCCTGACACTTTTTAATTCAGCAGGCAGCAGCTATTCTGAAGAGCAGATTAGAATCAGCTTTTGGGGAAAAAAAAGCATGGTGTGAAGTGCTCAGGATGTCCTTGCCTTGTACAGCACAGCAAAATCTTATTGTTCTCAAATCCCTGTGCTGAGAGAGTGCAGGAATTTAGCAATGCCTTCCCACTGCCCTGCCAGCCAGGTGGCAGAGGAGGGATACAAGCTCAAGGAAGGTAATCTCCCTGCTTAACCTATTCCATAACCTATTCATTTAATTGTTTTAATTTCATACACTTTGTACTCTAGGCAAGACCAGTATGCTTTCTGGGTTGTGCAAAAGTATTAGTTAGTTCTACCAGGGTCCATTGTGCCAAAGTCAATACAGAGATGCAAAGGGAGGGAGACTCTAACTCAGTGGTTTGCCATTTAGGTGACAAGAGAGCCAGAAATCTTCTTACCCCATTTTTATAGACGACAGAGGGCATAGCTTGTTTCTACCTGCTGAAGGCAACTAACAGCTGAGTCTCTGGTCTCGACTCCCCCTTTAGTCAGCACGGAGAGATGAGCACATCCAGAGGCCATCCATCCTGATGTTCAAGGGAGGAGCTAAGTGGCTCTCTGGAAGGGGTGATCCCTCCTCACAAGTGAGCTGAGGCAGAGCACCTAGCTGGATTTATCTCACCTCACTTCAGTTGTCTCTTAAATGACTAAAGTGAGGTGAGATAAATCCAGCCCAGAGGAAATGATCTTATAGTCACACAACGACTGGGATATCTTTGGGTCTGCTGTGGCCATAATTACATCACCAGTCTTCTGAGCAGCAGGCATTTGGGAGCACTGCCAAAATACAAGTAATACATTTGTCCTGTTGCCTGAAATGTACTTTTTGAAACGAAAGATCCCTTGTTTACTGTGGGGTGACACCACTCCAGAGTGGTGGGCGCTTTCTTTACAGAGAGGGCCCTAGCCTCTCCCTTGCTTTTGTACCCTATTTCTGCAGTCTTCTCCAGTGATTTATTTGGATGGGGTTTCTGATGCTAACAGTGTTTCTTTGGCATGAGACAGGCTCTTCTGAACAAGGAAATATTGCCATTGTAATTTGCAATTCAGGGTTTATGCTGCCTGGCTGGAACTAATTTTTATTCCCATGAAGAGGAGCTGTCTTTCTATTTTTGCATAAATGAGATTGCTGGGTTTCTGGCTACACTGACAGCTTGCAGTGCAGGGTTCAGAGCCACTAGTGGGTGTTGGGCTTGTGTTCTGCCTTCCTGATGGGAACACTATGAATACAAGCTCAGGTCTTTGCCATCACCTCAGTTCATGTTCCAAAAGCAATTGTACCTCTGACAGGCTTCAGAGATGGCTTTCTATGTGCAGCTCCAACTGTCAGCTCATGAGCTGAGTTGGGAAAAAAATTTTCTCCATGGCCAATGTATTTTATCCCACAGTTTCTTTGGATCAAATGGACGTAACTTTCCACTCAAGGATGTTTGAAGAGTACAGATTCACACACAAAGCACAGGCAATCTGAGGTATTTGGCAAAGATGTCTACTCAGTTCTTCACAGTCTGAAATAGGGCTTTATGTAGGCAGAAGAAAAGCACATAAAGATACATATACTGTTCTAACTTTCTAGTCTAAAATCAGCATAAGTAGTGCTGGCACAGGGTCCCTACACTGGTGTGACTGCATGCAAAGTAAGAGTTGCTGCAACTTTGTGATCAAACTAAATCAGTGTCAAATCCAGACCAGAGCTTTCATGGAGATGAGCTGGCTTTTAGTAGATGTCCATAGACTCCCCAAAGCTGAAGAGTAATCGTGGAACAAGAACATGGAACAGCTCTGGTTGCACTCTCCTAAAACATAGAGACAGATAAATACAGGGAGATTGGGCATATTTACTAGGCAGTCTTGTATTTTCCCATTTCTCAAATGAACTGCCCAATGACCATGGATATTCTTTTATTTACTGCCTTGCAGTGAGTGAGGCTGATGGATGGTTGGTCACTGCAATAAGGGTATTCCCAAACAGGACATGCTTAGGGTGCTTCAGAAGGAATAGTGAGAGGAGAAAATTAATCAAGTGGCTTTTACAGCAAGGTACTGCCTCTTCCTGTATGCCTCTCTACTTTATAGGCATTTTCAGAATCAGGCACTTTAATTAGAGATTAGAATCAAGAAAATGAAAAGTAAAACTAGTGCACTCACAGAGGGAAAAAGTCATTCTGCAGGGACTGAGAAGAGATATGCATACAGATACGCTATTTGCCTCCTCTTTTTCTTCAAGATGCCTCATTTCCCTCTATCTAGAAAACAAATAGTGGAAAAAATAATTAGTAGTGAATTCCCAATCCACTACTCGCTCAAAAGATTGAATAAAAACAAAGATGAGCTTCATGTTACACCACTTAGGTTTGTACACAGCCTGTTTCAAGCCCCAGAGATTTATTCTAGGCCAAATAGTTTGTTTTCTAGCAAAATGTCTTTCAGCCTAATACGAATTTGAGGGACACAAGTAAGGCGTCATAGAATCATAGTGTGGTTTGTGTTGGAAGGAACATTAAAGATTGTTCAATTCAAATCCCCTTGCCACTGGCAGGAAAGCCACTCACTAGATCATGTTGCTTAGGATATCAAACCAGTCCTTGAACACTTCCAGGGATGGGACATCCACAGCTTCCCTGGACAACCTGTTCCAGTGTCTCGCCTTCTTCACAGTAAAGAATTTATTCCTAATATCGAATCTAAACTCTCAGTTTAAGAAGGTTATCCCTTGTTCTGTTGCTATCTGCCTATGTAAAAAGATATCTCCATCTCTTTTATAAGCCTGCTTTAAGTACTGGAAGGCCCCATTGAGGTCTTCCCAGAGACTTCTTTTCTCCAGGTTGAGCAACCCCAACTCTTTCAGCCTGTCTTCATAGTGGGGATGCTCCAGCCCTCTGATCATGCCTGTGATCTCCTCTGAACTCACTCCAACAGGTCCATGCCTTCCTTGGCCTCTAGAGATGATCATCAGGCAGTGTAAAATGGGATGGAAGGTGCTAAACATTGAGGAGACAAGGGCTGAAGAGCTTATTGTGATGGTAATGGCTAAGCCTTGGCTCCCTTACCCAAATTCTTGAGTATCAGGATTGAGAGCTCTTGCACCCTAAGAAAAATGTATCTAAATGTTTCCCAGCTCTTATTCACTCCTTGATTTCTGAAAGTGTTTTCCCAAAGAGTGGCACATGCTAATGCTCTAAACAGCCTAGATATAGGCTCTGGCAGTGAGATATTTTTTAATCCAGTTGGTGTGTGCTCTGCTGATTCAATGCCATATAAGTTAAATCTTATTATATACTTAACTGGATGCTGAATGATTGCATTCATACTTTTGCTAGTACAGTTATTCTATCAGTTGTCCTGACAAGAGGGATGGTAGTGTTGACAAGACATTTACCCTCTCCTTAGGTCTAGGGATCCAGATAATAGGTGAGAT
>NW_005054471.1:1216950-1258688 GCF_000277835.1 Geospiza fortis | reverse complement strand
AGGATTGGAGTCCTGCACTGAAAGGGGCCCACTGCATACAGATAAGGTCTGGATCATTAATTAATGTTAACTACTTGTTAGCTGTTCCTGAAATGGAGATAAATCCTTCAAGTTTTCTATGAGATCTCAGTCAAATTATGGAAATAACAATTGAGAACCATTGAATCATAAAATGTCCTGAAATGGAAGGGGCCCACAAGGATCATGGGAGCCCAGCTCCTGTCTCTACACAGCATGATCCCCAAGAGCACCACCATGTGCTTGTGAGTGTTTCCAAATGCTTCTTGAACTCTGTCAGGCTTGGTGCTGTGACCTTTTCCAGTGCCCAGCCACTCTCTGGGTGAAGAACCTCTTGCTGATATCCAACCTAAACCTCCCTGACACAATTCAGGCCATTCTCTCAGGTCCTGTCACTGGTCACAGAGCAGAGATCAGTGCTGTCCCTCCTCTCCCCCCATGAGGAAGCTGTAGCTACAATGAGGTTTGCCCTCAGTCCCCTCCAGGCTGAACAGACCAGGTGACCTCAGCCCCTCCTCACATGGCTTCCTCTCAAGGCCCTTCATCATCCTTGCTGCCCTCCTTTGGATGCTCTCTAGTAGCTTTATATGCTTTTATTGTGGCACCAAAACTGCACCCAGAGCAGAGCAGAGCAGAGCAGAGCAGGACAATTTGCTCCCTTGCCCAGGTGGCCTGATGTCCCCAGGACAGGGATGTCCCTTCTGGCTGCCAGGGCACTGCTGACTCATGTTCAGCTTCTCATGAACCAGGACCCCCAGGGTCCCTTTCCCTGCTTTCCACCACTCATTCCTCTGCCTGTCTGTACAACCAGGGTTGCCCCATCCCAGAAGGAGACTCCATCACTTGTCTCTGTTCAACTTCATACAGTTGCTGATTGCACATCTCTCTAATATGTCAAGATCTCTCAGCACAGCCTCTCTGCCTTTGAGGGAAACATCAGCTCCTTCCAATTTAATATCATGGACAAACTTGCTTAACAGTCCTTTAAGACCTATGTCCAAGTTGTTTGTGCAGACACTGAAGAGCACTGGGCCCAAGATGAAGCCCTGCAGAACCCCACCACAGACCAGCTGTCAGCCTGAGGTAATCCCATTTACTATAACCTATTGTGTTCTATGCATCAGCCAGTGTTCACCTACTGGATGATGTAATTATCTATCTGCAGGCTGGACATTTTGTTCAAAAAGGATATTTAGGGAGTCCAGCTCTTTGATATATTAGAAAATAATTAAAAAATAGAACTGAAAATAATTTTAGAAAGTTATTAGTCTATCTCCATGCAAGATAATACTTTATTTAAAACATGGTTTGAAGTCTAAACTTGGTCCACCTAATGATGATTGCATGCCCTATAATTCCTGTCATTGTTGACAGCATACCCCTGTAGATGACAGGCAAGCCTTGTGACAAGGACAGAAATATATGTGTGAGAAGCAGAACATTAGAAGGCCTGAAAACTTTGATTTAACAGTATAGGCTGTGGGCTTAAGAAGGCTCAGTGTTACAAAATGTGCCAGATGTTTGCTTGTGTTTTCTTCTCTGCAGTGGTAGATTTAAAGGTTGTGATGCAGAATGTGGAACATAGTCTGGAATGGATTTACATAACAAGCTGCAGTTAAATTTGGTATTTTCTGATGAATGACCAAAGAGCTTCAACTAAAAGCACCAAGTGGGTTGAATACTGCCTGAAAAATTCAGATCTTTGAAGCGGCTCTCAGAAAGGCTCTTCCAATATTTTTGTGTATTTAAATTATGTTCCCAGAACAGGCAGAGAAGACTCCTGGGAGCAGAAATCCCTACTAATCTTTCTCTAAGCTACATAGTTTGTTTTTATATTGGGAATAGAGATTTAATACCTTGCCAGACAGAGAAAAAACATTTTATATTGCTTGGATGAAATTCTTTGCCAGGTATGAGGCTGTACATGCAATTCATGTGAGGGGAGTGCTCTGGAGAGGAGGGGCTGACATGTCCCCAGCCACATAATGGTCTGTGTGCTGGACCAGGTACAGCATTGACTGTCAGACTTTTAGACCCCACAGTGAAGCTATCAAAGTTTTGTGAGTCAAATGCTACAAAAGGCTGATGCAGATTCATGTGGCCCACACATCTCACTCAAAGAGAAATTCGTGTTGCAGTCTGGGTTCTCTTTGCTGTTTGGCATACATTTGTATGCTGTAACAGATTCCAGCTTTGGAAAAACGTCTTCATGTTCATTCAGTCATGTTCCCAGCATGCAAGTTGATAAATGCATCTTCAATGGGAAAATATCCACGAGGCTCAATATCTGCTTTTGGTAACAGGGTTGAGAACTGCATTGTACCACCATAGAGTCTGGGTGTTTCCCTTTAGTTATGAACGTATTTTTTGTTGATATTTTGGATATTTGTACTGTAAATTGAAGGACTGTCCCATTTTGTAAATGCTTGTGATGCCAGTTATTAATCGTAGTTGGGACAAGTGATATCTAAATATCAGTTAGTGATATCTAAATATCAGTAGTGAAATTATGTTGAGGAAAAAAAGAATACAATCACAGAAATAAAACATGGTGATTGTATAGTCACCTGTGGTTTTAACTGACTATATTTAAGTTGCTACTGTAGTGGAATATTACAATACAGAAAAGAAGCATCAGTAGAATAAGGAGAGACAAGACTTAAAAGGGAATTTGTAAGTTTTATTTGTGAATTGCTGTAGGACATTTGTATGGGTACTGAGTATGCCCACAATCAAACAGGAACACCCTGGAGGACTTGGGCTGGCTATGTACTAATTTAAGAGTGCTGTTTGTACTATGTGATTTTTAAAAGCTGAAAGGAATTTTCCATTAATGCATTGTATTAATTAGAAGAAGCTGCTGGGGACTAAAATAGGAAATAAAATGTAGCAATCAGATGCCTCTTAGGCAAGCATATCAAAAGACATTAGTAACTAGGTCTAATGCTAATCTATTATTTTATCCATGAAATCACTGCTGACAAAAAGTTTTGATGAGACAAATATCTGTGAGGTGTCAAGAAATGGAAAAACTATTCAAGGAGCAATTTAGATCCCATTTGTAGCAGAATACAAGGCATCACTCTATGTTATGGTGTTCAAAAAAATTCAAGCTCTGTACACATACAGAGGAAAGCCGTATTTTCAGGAGCAATCATTTAAAAAAAGCTTTGTGTAGAAACTCCAATGCTGAACTTTGTCAGAGTTCCTTGGATCTATGGAGAGGAAGAGTTGCAAAGGAATTGAGGAGCTGAGAGAAATTTTAAGTGTAGTTTTTAATTTAATGCTGAAATGACTACCCTGGAAAGGCATGCTCATCACTGGTGACATGCCAAGGAGAAGGGTGACAAATTGGGAAGGGTTCAAAAAAGAAAGAATGATCTAAGAGCGGGGCGACTGACCTGGGAAACAAATTTAAGCAATTGGGCTTGTTCAGCTTGTCAAAGAAAAGCTTATTAAGTCATTGGATTGTGGTCTGTTAACTCTGTGTATTGGGAAAGCAGATCATGTAACAAAGGGATCTTTAATCTGGTAGACAAATGATGTAACAAGATCAAAGAAAAGCTGGAGCTACATGAATCAGGCCAGACAATGTGTGGCTCTTAATAGCAGATGAGCAATTGAGAACAATTAATTTTGGCATGTGGTAAATTATCATCTTCTGGAAAATGTAAAGTGTGGAAATGTTAAAGATTTGATATTTGTTCTCTGAAGTTTTGGTCTGTTGAAGATATGATTTCTTCATTTAAAGATTTAAAGTAGTGAAATCTTATGTCCCTGATATCTTACATTTTTCAGGAGTCTGATTTATTCACTCTTCTAACCTTTTTATGGGCTTCTTTCTGTACTGTCTCTCATTTGAGGCTTCAAAGTTCATTTGCAAAACATCTATATCCTCCCCCATGGTCTGACAGTCTTTGAAAGACCTCCCTAGTGGAATCACTGTTAGAAATTTAAGCCATCATACATCCAGTTTATTGAGATAACCAATCGTGGTCAATTAAACATAATTACACTGAAAATAACACTTTAGAATCTGTTTTCCAAATACTGAATATCACTTACCACATATTCAGGGAGAGAAAGGACCTATTACACTATCAATTCTGTTAATAAATATAACCTAATAACCATAATACATCAAGTGTATCATATGAAAGATGTTCATCTTTCATATGATACACTTGATGTATTATGGTTATTAGGTTATATTTATTAACAGAATTGATAGTGTAATAGGTCCTTTCTCTCCCTGAATATGTGGTAAGTGATATTCAGTATTTGGAAAACAGATTCTAAAGTGTTATTTTCAGTGTAATTATGTTTAATTGACCACGATTGGTTATCTCAATAAACTGGATGTATGATGGCTTAAATTTCTAACAGTGATTCCACTAGGGAGGTCTTTCAAAGACTGTCAGACCATGGGGGAGGATATAGATGTTTTGCAAATGAACTTTGAAGCCTCAAATGAGAGACAGTACAGAAAGAAGCCCATAAAAAGGTTAGAAGAGTGAATAAATCAGACTCCTGAAAAATGTAAGATATCAGGGACATAAGATTTCACTACTTTAAATCTTTAAATGAAGAAATCATATCTTCAACAGACCAAAACTTCAGAGAACAAATATCAAATCTTTAACATTTCCACACTTTACATTTTCCAGAAGATGATAATTTACCACATGCCAAATCTTTCTTAAAAGAATCAGTTTTTGCTTTATTTTAAATATTAGTTTCCCCACACACAGATGTTGTTATGCCTGTGTTCTATCACGTAAACACTACATGCTTTTATTTTGCATTCCCTCCAAATACTAAGGTTACATTTTCACCATGGCTTGACTTTTCTGTAGCAAAAGTTCTGGAATCAATTCTATTTCTCACACTCCAGTCTAAGTAGCAAAAAACTTGTCAGGCCCTGACGCTATAGTGAAGGTCAGGTCAGCTGTTTGTCAGGTCCTGACCATCTTCACCATCATATCGTCTCAAGAGCAGTGGGATGAGCCCTGGCTTCCCACAGAGCCCCTGTATTGCTGGCTGTGTTATGGTGCTTGGGTATCAGCTCCCTATCTCTTACCTGCAACCAACCCTGACACATGACCTGTTTCCCTGATAATCCAATGCTTAGGTCAATAAATAGCAAAGCAAAATCTGGATAAAACACAAGCCAGTGCTACTTAACTGTAATGTATTTACTCCTGCCAGATACTTAACTATTTTTCCATTTCACTTTGTATTTTAAAGGGCTTGGTTTCCTTCTGTTTACTTTATATTTCATAGTTGAAACCTTGATATGGGGTACAAAGCAGATGTCTTAATCTAAGTGCTTTGACTTGTATCTGAGACATAGCAGTAGTAAGACCAAAGGTCCAGCCTTCATTTTACTCTTTGCATTAGAACTTTGAGGATGAGGTTTGGTAACTTGGGTAGATTTACAAAAAATAATGATTTAATTGTTTTTTTTTTTAATTTTACAATAGCTCAGATTTGTATGTCACTTTCTTCAGAAGAATTCCAGAGAGTCCATGTAAGGGAAAACGATATTAATTGATTAGTTTGGCCTCCATAGTGCTCTGTAACTGAATCAGGGCTGATGAATGCCAGGAGGCATAAGATCTATTTAGGGCTTGTGTAGGCAGATGCATTAGTTTAAGGGAGAGTTTGGTATGCTACGGATTTGTTCTGTTTGCCCCCAAGAAAAAGCTCTGGATCCAGTGACCTTGAGAGGTTTCTCCATTTTCTCTGTTTGTCAGATGCAGCTGTGCTTGTGAAATCAGTCACACAGATAAGAAACACTGTTGGGTCTGTGAGGTTTATTTATCAGTGAATGCATACTTTCCTGTGGTTAATCAGCTATTAAAGCTCAAAAGTTTTTAAATCCTTGTTAAGAAGATAGAACCATCGTTAATCTGTCATGACTACAGGAGTTCAGCTGTAGTGAAGCATTGCGGTTGAAAAACTCGATCATATAAATAATTTGTCCAGAATTCTATTATGATTTTTTTAAAAGGTTATTGTTGCAGGCTTAGATACGACTGGGTGATCTGCATTGTTCAGTTGCATTCAGAGTCTTTCAAGCTAAGGATGTACTTCAGTGGTGAATCCCTGTGTGGTGGCTGCAATTTGGCAAGTGGTTCCCTGGGAGCAGGATGGGGATTTCAGGAGTCTTCTTGGAAGAATTACGTGGAAACAGGTCCTGCAGAGAAGATGAGTCTGAGACAGTTGGTTAATATTCAAAGATCACTTCTTTTCAGGCTTAAGAACAATGCGTCCCGATGAGCAAGAGATCAGGCAAAGCAGATGAGAGGCCGTGTGTGGATCATTAAAGAGCTCCTGTCATTAATCAGGCATAAGAAGGAAAGACACAGGAGATGGAAGTGGGGATGGGCCACTTGGACTGAATATAGAAATGTTAACAGAACAAGTAAAAATGAGACAAGGAGGGTCAAAGCCAATCTGGAATTAATTTTAGCCAAGGATGTCAAGAACAAGAAGGTCTTCTTCAAATACATCAATAACAAAAGGAAAACAAAGGATAATGTGGCCCTGTTACTTAATGGAGGGGGGAAATTGATAAGAGAGAATTCAGGCAAGGCAGAGTTACTGAACGCCTTCTTGTATTGGTCTTCATTGGCTAGAACAGCCCTCAGGGATCTCTGACCCAAAAAAATCAGTGTAAAGGAATACTGGAAGCAAGACTTTCCTTTGATCATGTTAGAGAACACTTAGGCGACCTTGACATGCACAAGTCCCTGGGCCCTGATGGAATGCATCAACAGCCACTGAGGGAACTGAGGGACACCGTCGTGAGGCTGCTCACCAGCATCTTTGACAGGTCATGGCAATCATGAAAGGTGCCTGGGGATTGGAAGTGTCACCCGAGTTTTCAGAAAGGGCAAGAAGGAGGAGCCAGGGAACCATCAGCCAGTCAGCCTCACCTCAGTCCCTGGAAAGATGGTGGAGCTCCTTGTTCTGGAGGCCATCTCTTACCACATGGGTGACAAGAAGGTGATCAGGAGCGGTCAGCATGGATTCACAAAGGATAAATAATGCTTGATCAACCTGATTGCCTTCTGTGATTGAAATAGCTGCCTGAATAGATGGGTGAAGAGCAGTGAATATTGTCTACCTCGACTTCAGCAAGACTTTTGTCAGTAACGCTCCGGTGTCATGTTATAGTGCAGAAAATAGTCAATAAGAATGCATATAATAAAGCATGCAAAATATCCCCTGTGCATCTTCTCTATATGCCTTGATCTGCCCCTTGCTAAACTGGACACATTAGCTACCCTTAAAAGCAAGACTGTGTATGTGAATAGCTTTTGTTACAAACCACTATAGGCAAAATATCTCTATATTTTTGTGTAGTAACTTCACAAGTAATTAACTACTAGTTGTTTCTTTTCATAGATGCCCTTAAAACAGTCACTGGGACAGAAATTAAAGACACGGGGAGTGATGGAATGCTTATCTTCTTGTCTATGATAAAAATAATATATTTAAGATTGTTTTGCAAATGACATAAGGATTTATGATGTCTTCAGCAGAGTTATTTAACGTATGAAAGTGAGAAAACAGGAAGAACTACAAGTGGAAAAGGTAATACTGAAAAGCATTGGGAGTTTGTCTCTCAGGGAGTAGGTAAATTTTGTTTGGTAGCTAGGAAATTTTTCCCTGAGTGTGGCATGGTATTGCCAGGTCTGATCATTCAGAGATGACAAGGCATGATGAGATTTGTGATTAATTGAAAGGCTTAATTTTTTTTTATTTGCCCTCTGTAATTTCAGGGTGGAATCTGTTTGTTTTAAAGCCTTCCTTTATTGCCATGAGGGCTAGCAGTGCTTTGAAACAAAGCAGAAGCAGAACTTTGTTTAAATAATAAAGCTGAGACTTTAAAAGAAAACTTCCTGCTAGTGCTCTTGCAGCGCGCCAGATTTCAGGAAATTGGCAGCCCTGTTGCAACTTTTGTGTCTCTCCTTGCATAACCCTCTAAGCAGTGTCACTTCATGAAGGTAGAGGCAGTGATTATCAAAAAAAAATGGGGTTCTGTCACCTTAGTAAAATCCCAGTGGGCTTGGTCTTTGCAAATCCCAGTGGGTTTGGGACTTGCAGCTTCTGTATTTCATGTATCTTGAGAGACCAGCTCACAGCTCTCCTTTGATCCCTAGAGTACAAAAGGAAATCCCCTATAAGTCGTGGGTCTGGTCTACCTTTGCTAGTTTGTTGCTCCTTGCTTTTCATTTGCTTCTTTTAAAGTGCCTCAGTTTGTCTGTAATGAGATTAAATTGCTTTTGTGGCTGAATTATTTATGGCTTTTAATGTAATTTTCCAAATTTGTATTCCCACTGAGAAAAGTTAATTAAGTTTTGCAAAGGCAAGTTTGAAATACATTTCAGATTTGCAGAAGAGTTTTCAAAATTTCCACTGAAACCCCAAGCCCCAGTGGGATCTTCCATATTTTAAAGGCATCAGAGTTTAGCTTCTTCCTAAACACCCCTTGTACTGCAGGATCTCTGACAGCCTCTAATCCTTCCAGGCTTCACAGCATGCTCTGAAAATTGCAATTTCCTTTTCTTCTTCAAAAAAAATTCTTATCATTTCTTGCATATGGTGTTACAGCTGACAGCATGAAGTCCCAGCCTGAATATTGAGACTGTAATTCTATTTCTTGAGTTGTGGTGCAGTGTATAAATTCATTCAACTGGACTTCCAAGGTGGGTGCCACCAAAATGAAATCTCAATTAATTTACTAATGACAGTCAGTTGGGACCCTGTTCTAGGTTTAGCAGTGGCTGATTCATATTTTTACAAGCTATTGTTTTCCCAATTTAAATTCTATAATTTCTTGAATCATCGGCTTTTCTCCAAGATGCACTGGGTGGTATTTGCATGATTAATCATGCACTTTGACTTTTACTTAGCACTCATATTTACATAACTGCAGGATTAGTTAAGAGAAAGGGCAGAATGTGGCTTCCAGATGAAGTGGAAAAAAGTTCAGCAGTGGAAAGAAGTTTCAGCTAACAGCCGCAGGTCAGGAATTCTGAAAACCACATGTCTGAGACAACTGGGCAGTGAAAGCTTTCTGCCAGAGGGGAAGATGAGGGTAATACCACTTCTTACTGGTATTTTCTGTGTTGGAGTAGGAGAGGTCATTTGGGCAATGTCTATAAAATACTGCTGGTTGTGTTCTGATTTCATGCCTAGGTTTACTAGAATGTCTGGCTATGAAATTACATCTAATTTCTGTTCATTTGGAAGGTGTTTGATGGTGTCTGCCTTCTGCATTACAAGATAAAATTTCTCCTTGTTTGTTGAAAATAACTTTTTATTAGCATGTTGGTTTGATTTTAGCTTTTGACTATTGCAGTGTTGGTTTCATACAATAAGTGTGAATTTTAAGAATTATATAAGATCAGGCTGAAGTGGCCCTCTATATCTGGAGAGGCTTAATTCTGCTTAATGGCTTCTGATAAATGTGTGACACTTTTAAAATCAGTGTCTTTAAGGATATGGCCTCATCTCCTCTTAAGCAGCTTGTCTCAGCATTCTCAGACTCACTTGCTGGAGCAAAAACCTGCACAAGTGCACCTGGCACACCTTGCCTGAGGGCTTGTTATAGCTCCAAAGCTGAAATTCAGAAGTACAGGGAGAGACCTTGGACTGGGAATTAGATAGGGATTTCCCACTCTAGCCAGGTAGGCAAGTAAGGATGCATTTTCCTGTAGAGAACAGCCTCCTTCCCCGTGGCTGTGCTGTAGAGTTATTTTAATTCCTTGTGTGGATCACATCCACAGAGGAGGATGTGTGGGCTAATGACCCATCAAGTATTTTGCTACCCCTTAGGAAATTTTCAAAGGACACTGAGTGTCAAGGAAGGAGGATTCTTTCTGACCTTGAGAATTATCCCCTGTTTTGACTGGAAAAATTAGGGCTGAGGGTTTACATAAAGACTCTGAAGACGCTTCAGCACTCTCCCTTTTGTGTGCTCTGCAGAGATAGAGTAGAAGAAAACACCCAGTGTATCCTTTGAAAACTGTGGTAGCTGCTGTCAATCAGCTGTCTACAGATTGGATCTGTCTGAATCCTGATATTGTATGAGCAGAGTCACTCATGAGGTATTTGGTGTAACCTGTGTTAATGGTTGCTGGCATCACCTCTATACTATAAATATCCCACTGGATAGTCACACAGTGTTAATTCTTGCATGTGCTCATACCATATTTACTTGCTTTTTCTAACCAAACATTTACAAACAATCCCATTGTACTCTCTGGCATCTTGAGGCAGCTCCCTAAATGAAACCATTAATTTTCTGCTGTACAGCATTGGTTGATTAGATGCTTTGTGGAGGAGGAACTGATATGAAAGCGTAGAAATGAAAACAGCAACACTCCTGCCAAGCACTGTAGCCTGTTGCTTTCATTCATCAGCCAGTTTTATTCATTCATCTGAAGGAATGCTAGTGAATGAATATTATTGGAGAGCTGCACAGACTGTGAGGCAGCGCTCAGGAGCACAGCAGCCTCCCTTCCTTGCTGTCTTTTATCAGTATCCCTGTTCCCAACACCAGGGGTCAGCTTTCTACTGTTAATTTGAAGCCCTTTCTGCTCTAGCTATGGCATCTAGCCGTTACAGGATACAAGGAAACCAACGAGAAGCTCCAGCCCTCCTCTGGAGCAAACATACTTTACAGGAATGGTTAAGGTAGAAACACTTATGTGTTGGGTAACTTGTATTGCACTTCTCCCAGAAGAGCTATTTTCTAATTGCCTTTCTCTTCCATCCAGGAGATGCAGTTATCTATTTGTTGTTTAGACTGACTTTGGAGCAATGGATGTGACAGCTCCTTCACGGTGACCTGGGATTACAGAGTGGGCAGGATCTCTGCCTGCCTGTTTTAGTTACTTACATGGTCTTCATTGCTGTCATGTCTGAGGTTCCTTTCTGCCTTGAGAGTCTGTGTCTTTCCAGATGAGGTCATGCAATGCTGCTTTACCTCTTAATGATGAAAAAACTATGCCAAGGGGCTCGCAGCAAAGAGCAAATACCCAGATCAGCATTCATCTCACATGCTGTAGAGCAGTCCTAGAGCAGCAGGCTCTATTCCAGCAATTCCCATAGAAGGGAAGTGACTCTAGAGGCACTTTTTTTCAAATATGTTATTCAACCCTGATTGCCACTTCCCCAGACCTGTGCCATCACACTGTGATTCTGTCCTGGACAGCCCTTAACTTTTCCCAACCATCCCATGTGAAGAGCAGGAAGCTTTCCAACTCAGCCTGTCTTTGCTGGCTAGCATTCAATCAGACAGCTGGGTCACCAGCAGCTTTAAAGACCTAGTACTTCTTGGATTTATTTTAGGAATTGCTAGTTATATAGATTGAGTGTTATGTAAGTGTAATGTCGCTATCAGTACCCAAACATGGCAGTGTCATTTAAAATTATTATTTTTCAACCAGGTCAACAACCACAGGGTGACTGGGGTGAGAAAAGAGGGGGGAAATCAAAAATAGCAGAGTGAAAGAGAGATCAGCATTTTTAGCAGCTGCCCATAGTTAGATTGGTCTGTGTCAGTCATGAAACTAGACTTGAAAATATTTTCCTATCTTGATGTACACTCTGAGAAAGAAAATTTCCAGCTAAACCTGGAAAAGTGGTTGCAGAAATATGTGTAAGGGGGTCTGACATGGAATATCCTATGCATTCTCTTACTTGAGAGTAGCAGGGGGAAGAGGTGCTACTTCTGTATATGATGCTGATGAGATCTTCCCCGGAATGTTGTATCCAGCTATTAATAGTTCAGTCTTCAAAATGGGTGTTAAAATTGAAAAAGGTTCAGAGATGAAGCACATTATGACTTATGTTTGAAAACTCTGCCTTACAGTTAAATTCTTAAACGATTCAACTTGGCTTGTTAAGGAAAAGATTAAGTAGTGATGTGATTACTGTCCATTAATTACTTGAAGGGAAAGGAAGGAGATATCTTATAGAAAAGAGCTCTTTAATCTTACTTTTTCATCTAGGACAGAATCTAGCAACTGGAAGTAGAATTCAGAGATCTCAGAAAGCTGGAAATGAATTTTTAATGGTGGAAGTGATTAAGCATAGGAACAAATAAAGGATTTATTCATCACAACTATCTTCTTTGGTCTTGGAATTTACAAATCTGCATTGAACACATTCCATCATTAATTCTAGCAATATGTAAGTTACTTTGTAACCTCCTGAAGTTAGATGGCTTGTCATTATTCCTATGGCAGAATGGTACAAAGAAAATATAAAAGGCCCCATTAAAGACTTTTTCTCCATAGACTTTTCTGTCTTTTGTCCTGAGGATGAGTGTGGATCATTTTTCAGCAGAATGCATTAGTAAGAACCTGAAGGAAATCTATCTAATTTAATGTTTTCATTAGTTGAAACTTGTAAGATGTTCAGACTCTTCTTAGCTTACCTTTGGTTTCTTGCTGCTGTAAAGCAAAACTGCATTTTTTGCAATATAAAATCTTCCCTGTTTGTCCGTGCTTAGGGAACTCAATCATACTTTTTCAGTTCTTCTCTTCATGCTTGGTAATACTTATGAGGCTGCCAAGGTGTAGAATATAACCAGAAATATCTGGATGCTAACCTCCACTGATTCATACAATAGACCACTTCAGGATAAGATTCTATCAGGAATACTTTGAAAATTCTGGCCATTGAAAAATAAGAGCAGATCAAATTTGCATTTTTTGGAATCTTTCAACATCAGAACAATGTGAAAAACAACTAATTTTGTGTTTGTGTGTGTGTTTTTTTAAAAATTATTTTTCATTGTGTGTTCTTATGGGTATCACTCCGCTGTAGCCTATGTGAGAGATGATAAAACTGAATATTTTTTAGAGTAAAATGAAATCAACTAGGGAAGGTAGGAAGAAAAGGTATTCAGAGATGCTTAACTGTATCAGTGAGGGATCAAAGTGATGAATCATGTAAGTAGATTTGAGTTGTTTGATCCTTACAGTTCTATTTTTCTGGCTATGAGACAAGCAGAACACAACTTTGCTGTGTGAAGAACTTGAGGCTTACTCTGTTTGTATGACTGTACAATCTATGCATCCTTAATTTTTCAACATTATCATGCTGGATTTAAATAATAGATGATATTTAGCAAGTGGCTGCTCTTGGGGAAAAGGCTGACCTGCAATAAAAGAAAGGTGGCAGGTATTGCTCCAAGAACTATTGCAAAATCTTTCAGTCCTGAGTTATTCTTATCAGATTCCTCCAGGTATGAGAGAGCTGGCTGGGATTCACTGGCATTCTCCAGCTTCTCCCATCAAATAGTGTGTGATGAAGTGGTTTCCACTACTGTATAAGAGGTCTTCATAGAGGGACAGTTGCATTGGCTCTTGTATTTTTTGGTGAGTCCTCAGAAGAGGAGCTGGCACGGTAGATTCTCAAGATGCTGATACTGATCCCCACCTTGGCTTCCACTGAACAGGAGAGGAATTTTATGGAGCAGGACATGCTTTCTAGATGCTATGGAGTCCCCGTCTTCTTCTTGTGCTGCAGAGATGCTGATTGTCCAACAGCAGCCTGGCTGGTGGAGATGGGAGGTAATGGGGGCATAAATTCCCTTTAACTCCCACAGCAGATCCATGTGTTGGCCAGAGACAGATCTGGTTTAGGTAGTGGTTGGCTTCTCACAGCTGCAGCTCTACAAAGTTGGCTGTCACTAGAGAAGGGTGGAAGTTTCTTATGTGGATAAACACCTGGTGGAGGGGAATGACAGAAACAGACTCTTGTCAGTGGTATCAAATGAAAGGCCAAAGTCAATTGAAGTGAACTGAGATAGAAAAAAGTCCCTTAAAATGTAAGATAGAACTTCTTTACTGTGGGGGTGGTTGAGCAGAAGAGCAGTATTTCCACAGTCTAGAGGGGCTGATTTTAAAACTCTGACAACACAATCCTGGATACTGTGCTCTGACTGACGCTGATTTAAGAAGGCAGAATTGGACTAGAGGTACCTTAAAATCTCAGGTATCCTGTGGTTCTTTGATTATTTTCTTTCTTTTTCATCCTTTATCCATCATATATAAGTATAAGCCAAAATTTGTCCCATGTTTCGCATAGATACTTAATGCTTTATATTAAACTTTTGGACCAGTTCCATTCCCTAGTAGCAACTTGTTGTTCTTTGAAAATTTCACTCTGAAGGACCCTATGTCCTTTTGCTTCAACTATCTTTTCCCCCCAACCTTGCTACTTGGTCAAAGGATTGAAAGCTATTGCTTGTTGCAGTATACAGTGCAAGCTGATGTTATTTAGGCAATTTGAGGGTGAGGAAGGACAAGGTGAAGCTGGAACTGAACCTGGCAAGGGACACAAAGAAGCTTCTAAGATACATTAACCAGAAAAGGAAGGTGAAATGAGGTGCAACCCCCCAATAAAAAATTATGGAAAACTGGTAACAACAAATGAGGAAAAGGCTGAGGTACTCAGCAACTTTTTTCCCTCAGTCTTCAATGGCAATCTCTCTTCCCACACTTCTTAAGTGGACAAACATCAGGATGGGGACTGGGGGAGCCAAGTCTCTCCCACTGTAAGAGAAGGTCAGATTCCCTACCTGAGGGATCTTAATGTACTTAAGTATTAGGACACAATGAAATTATGTGGTTGCCAAGCCACTCTCCATGATATTTGAAAAGTCATTGTAGTTAGATGAAGCCCCAGGTGACTGGAAAAGGGAAGCCATTGTATCTCTCTGGAGAAGTGGTAGAAAGAAGGACTCCAGGAACTACTGACCTGCCAGCCTCCCCTCTGTGCCTGGGAGGATCATGGGATCCAGTTTCCTCCTAGAAACTCTGCTAAGGCACGTGGAGGACACAGGAGTGAATTGAGGCAACCAGCACGGCTTTACCAAGGGTAAATCCTACCTGACAAACCAGAGGCCTTCTGTGATGCAGTGATGGCAGGAGCAGACAAGGAAGGGGTTACAGATGTCATTTATCTGGACTTTCGTACAGCCTTTGACAATCCCCCACAACATCCTTCTGTCTAAATTGGAGGGAGATGGATTTGCTGGATGGACTGTTGGGTGGTGAGGCGTTGGTTGGATAATCACATCCAGAGAGTTGGTTGGATAATCACATCCAGAGTTGGCTGATTGGACTAATGAAGTCCTTCATGGATCCATTCTGGGACCAGTGTTCTTTATTATCTTCATTAAGGGCATATATAGAGGGATCCAGTGCACTCTCACCAAGTTTGATGACAGCACCAAGCTGAGTGGTGCTTTGACACACCTGAAGGATGGGATGCCATCCAGAGACAAGCTGGAGGAGTGGGTCCATGGGAACATCATCAAGTTCAAGGCCAGGTGCTGGTGCTGCACCTGGGCTGGGACAACCCCTGGTACCAGCACAGGCTGGGCATGGACAGCCCCAGAGCAGCCCTGTCCAGAAGGGCTTGGGGGTGCTGTGGGTGAGAGGCTGCACATGGCCCAGCCATGGCACTCACAGCCCAGAGAGCCAAACGTGTCCTGGGCTGCATCCAGAGCCCCGTGGGCAGCAGGGCAGGGAGGGGATTCTGCCCCTCTGCTCTGCTCTGCTCTGCTGAGACCCACCTGGAGCACTGCATCCAGCCCTGGGCTCCCAGCACAGGAGGGACAGGGACCTGCTGGAGTCAGCCCAGAGGAGACACCAAGGTGATCAGAGGAGATGGAAGATCTCTCCTATGAAAAAAGGCTGAGATAATTTGGGTTGTTCAGCCTGGAAAGGAGAGGGCTTCAGAGTTTTTTCTGGCCTTCCAGTATCTGAAGGGAGCCTACAAGGGCTATTTTCAAGAACGTATAATGATAGGACAAGGGTGGATGACTTTAAACTGAAAGAGCGTAGATGTAGATTAAATATTGGGAAGAGATTCTTTACTCTGAAGGTGCTGAGGCACTGGTACAGGTTGCCCAGAGAGGCTGTGGATGCCCTGTCCTTGTAAGTGTTCTAGGCTAGGTTGGATGGGGCTTGAAGGAAGCTGGTCTAGTGGAAGGTGCCCCTGCCCGTGTCAGGGGAGTTGGAACAAGATGATCTTCAAGGTCCCTTCCAACTCAGGCCGTTTCATGATTCTGTGATTCTGTGATTCTGTTTGAGACTAACAAATGTTTAGGTATTTCTGTTTTCTGGGGTTTTTTAAACTATTTTTTTCTCTGAAATCTACTTTTAGTAGCTCTTAAAATCCATTTATGCTAACCCCCAATTAT
The DNA here is from genome assembly GCF_000277835.1 of Geospiza fortis. NCBI lineage: Eukaryota > Metazoa > Chordata > Aves > Passeriformes > Thraupidae > Geospiza > Geospiza fortis. The sequence goes on along the minus strand of NW_005054471.1, from coordinate 1,242,433 downwards.
ACACTTAACATGCCTGCTAAGATACATAATATTTCATGTACTAAAAATAAAAGCAAGCAAAACCCCCCACAATTTTTGTCAAATAAGTGAATATCTGGTTTATATCCCAGCCTTATACAAAGAGGAATGCTGAAAAATATTGTCCAAATTTAATGTTCAGTAGCTGGCTGCGCTGAAAAATGGGAAGAGGTTCATTAGGGGCCTGGGAGATGCTTAACTACAAATTAGTAGGGGCCTAGGCAGTCCTCTAGAAGAAATATCACTGGTTTTATGTCCTGTTTTTGTACTTTTCCTAAACATTTGATGTTAGCCACTGCTGCAAATGCGTTAGGGGCAGGTGTTGGATTTGTAATGACTACTCTTAATTTTCATGGGGCATGCTAGTGCAAAATTGACTGCATGCCCATATGCATGACTCTGCTTCTTCCTTGCTCCTCTGTTAAATCTGGGTCTTCTGCCAAATGTCTTCAAAAATGTTCTCAGAGCTGCTATATCATTTCTCATTGTCTCCTCAATGGCCTGAGCTGCACATGTCCATCTCATCAGGCATCATCTGTCTGCTTCCAAGAGACCACAGCACTGCCATAAAACACTAACTTTCCTGTCTCTTAATTATGGAATACATAAGCATCTCCTGCAGTGTATGCATCCCCCTCAGAACTGTTCTGGTCAGGAATACTAAAGTGCTGGCAGCCTAGCTTGTTTGCAGGCTGGTGTGATTATCCAGAGGCAGCGCATTTGTAGATATCCATTTGTGGCATGATCCTGGGGATTTCTAATCATTGCGTGCCACCTGGAAGGCCCCTCATTTGGCCACTTGATGGCACTCTTAAATATTTAATTGGTTGCAAATGTTCTCAAATGTGCCAGTTTCGTAGGACGGGGATAGAGGAAACAGAGCCTCAGGTATTAAAGAGTGAAATACAATCAAAATTGGAGCTTATATCAATGAAAACAAGAAAGGCAGGAGCAAAAGTTGAGGTGATGGTGGCAAATGCTGCCTGGTATGTAATGAGAGGATGAGCACCCGTCCGGCTTCCCAGCTCCAAGGCGCTCTGCAGAGACAGGAGCTGCCTCAGCCTTTCCTCATAGGAGAGGTGCTCCCCGCTTTTGATCATCTTGGTGGCCTTCTCTGGACTTGCTCCGACAGGCTGAGGTCTGATGTGCTGAGGACACCAGAGCTAGATGTAGCACTCCAGGTGGGATCTCATGGCAGCAGAGCAGAGGGCCAGAATCCTCAACCTGATGTTAGCTTTCATAACATACAGGCAGCTGCACCATTATTATTTACATTGTAAAATCATGGTCTTATGAGCATTTATTTAAAGAAGAAAATTTAAGGAAGAATTATAGGGTGTGCTAGACTCAGGATGAAAAAGCCTTTCTGATCAGAATGAGAAAACTCTGGTTTTATACATTGCAAACTCAGCCAAGTTACATATTCCTTCTTTTTGCACTGCTTGCCTCACTCTCAGGGGAGCTCAGATGAAAGCCAGATCATTCTGCTTTTTTCAGGAAACTGCTACATCTTTTCATCCGCTTCTCCCCTGTTTTTGTTTGCTTTTGAGCCTGTGCTTTCACAGGCCCTGACAAACAGTGCATGGTTCCAATGGTTCCTAAGTACTCATTTTTGTTGGCCTGGTTGACTGTGTTTTCTCTTGTGTTACTCTGCCAGACTGTATTTTAGAGTAAGAAAGGTGATCTCTATCTATCCATCTCTGCTTCTGAGGTGTGTCTTGCCTCTGACATGTGCAGAGCCCACAGCACATATTAGGACTGCAACAAGGCCTTGGGCCATGTATAAATTACAACTTGCTTCGTCAATCTGTCAATTTTGTCTTCTCTAAAATATCCAGAAGACTTTGAAATTCTGGTTTTGTACCTCTCTTATCCAAACTGCAACTTCCTAAGAGCCCCAGCTAAAAATGTTAACTGGATCAGGAGTAATAGGGATTAGTCAAGCAGCTGGTGAAAGGTGTCAAGCAGAATGTAAAATTTGACATTCAAGCGTCTAAATCAGCATAAGCCAAAATGATCTATCACTTGCCTCCTCTGCTCTGGTGGACTTGCTCAGCATTTGCAGATCTTGCAGTACCAACACTGCTAATTGGAAGGTACATATTTTCCTGTGATAGGAAGGGCCTGTGCTCACAGAGTTCAGGCCAATGCAGGTGGTCTCAACAGGAGTGTTCAACTTCCACTGATGAATGTCAGAAAATAAATGCTGGTGGAATTATCATCTGAGGCAGTGTCTCAGAGGGGGTGCTGTAGTAGCCCTGGATCTAGGCATTGTTTTCATTGGTGCTGTGGGTGGGAATATAAACTCACAGCAGATGAAATGTGTGACTGATGAAAAAGCAGGTGAAGTTGTAAATCATGCTGGGAACAGAGCTGTCACACAGAGTGATTAATGTTGTGGTAAACCAGAATTATTCAAAGCAAACGCATTTTAGTGCAGTCAAATGTAATATAATACCTCTCTAGACAAAAGGGAGTGTTGCATTTTGGAAGGCAGCAACTCTTAAAAAATAAAGGAGGAAAACCCCACTTTTGTGTACAAGTGAGAAATTTGAGTCCCCAGTGTGGTAGCTTGGCAAGGATGCTGAACATGATTCTGGTGTGCAAACAGGGAATCCTGAGTAGCAGTAGAGATATTATTTAAACATTAGTGAGACTAATACTGGAATATTATGTTTGATTCCAAAGCCAACATTTTTCAAAGCATGCAGAAAAATTGTAGGTAGTACAGAAGGAGCCCCAGGTTGATTCAAGAGTTGGAGAGCATGCCCCAAATGTGGAGGGAGAACAACATGAAATTTGGACTCAAAATTAATTATGTCTGGCCCTCGCACAAATCCTAGCCATGTGATATCCTCCACTTGTCTCTGGAAAATTTCTTAATGTTCTGCTCTTCTCCATGTCTGCTGAGAAGTGGCTTTCTCTTTGCAGCTGTGGAGGCACTGCCCTTCACTGGATGTAGCAAAGTTAATGTTGGTTCCTGGCTTTTTGCTAAGCAGCACTGTGCAGTGCTGGTGAAAAGAAACAAATAGGATTTTTTGAGTTCAGGCTGTGATGGTTATCAAAAAATATGCTAAAATGTGACTAGTGTTCAGTTTTTAAAGTATCTTAATGAAGAGAAGCACCAGATATGAAAGAAGTCCTTTATCAAGTCAAGGTAGGCATAATAGGAATTAGCAGTGGCAAGCCAGGTAGGTCAAGTAAGGAATTAGATGCAGCTTTTTAATCACTCAAAGTGATTAAATGTTGAAACAAACAGCAAAAGGAAACAGTGGCTTCTCTGTTTTTTGAGATCTTCATATGAAGTATGCATTTACTTGCCAAAACCAAGTTATCAGGCTCAAAACAGGATGTGCCAGTAACATTTTTGGATCTGTGAAAAAGGAGAGGCCAGGCTTTCTGGCCTTGAGTTACAAAGTAATGAGTTCTCAAAACATTTTCTTTTCTGGGAAGAGACTGTTTTGAAAGTCCAATATTCATATTTTCATTGCCCACAATATGGTTCACAGCCTGATCCATAGTGATGTGGGATATATCAACACAGCATTGTGTTGTACACAAGTACAGTGTACCCGAGTGCTCTGAGCATTTAAAGGAATAGGAGCAGATTGAGCACCAATGATCCTAGCTTAAATTTCTCAGGAATCCTGGGATGATCAGCTGCTTGAGCAGAGCCCTCTGAAGTCCCAGCTCTGTTCCCTGTTCTAGCTTGCTGTAGTGTCTTTGGCAGTCCCCTCTGCTGCCCTTTCTCATTCTGTAAAAAGGAATGCTGCATATACAAGCTTAAAGCACGCTCAAGTGCTATGAAACTCTGAGATGTTATTGTTATTCCTGAAGAGCTTTGAAAACACGTTCGGCCCATGCCCAAACTCTCTGAGCTCTTGGAAAGATTTGTTCTTTCCTGATTTTTTGGAACTACTGGCATACAGTTTAGCCTGAAGTGCCAGCTGTTTCCTTTCTTACAGCACACCAATTCTGCGACTGCAGCAAAGTGTGGAATTGGCACAGCTTTTTAAAATTAGCCAGGAGAGAGTCTTGCTAGAGCAGTGCAAGGTCATTCAACTTGTTTCACAGCAGGTTAGATTAGCCTGTGCTCAGTGCTCTGCTGCACAGGATTTGCTCACTGATAAAAAATAAATTGTATTGAAAATTCACTAATTTGTGACTTGCTCAGTCATCATGTCTATGCCATGAAGATGGAAGCACAGGAATATTCTTAGATTGTGCTCAGGGTTTTGAAGATTTCCAATTTCCTAGGGAAAATTTGCTGGTTTATTTTTTTGTCCTCTACACTTTAAATATTGGAAAGAAAAATAAATAGCTGAGATATGTTTTTGGCTACCAACAATTTTGTGAAACTGATCTCTCCTCCAAAGAGGAGATTGCCTCACCAGATGTAGATCATAGCCAGCCCCTTCCCTTGGCTTCTTAGTAAACCAGTCCTAAAGCGTAGAGCCCTGCTAGTCAGCTCAAAGCATGAGTGTATCTGGGAGAGTAGAAGTGCTTGGGTAGCTGTGATGCTCAGAAACAATAATCTGTTCACAAATGTACTTAATTTTGCTTTTTTTTTTTCCCTTCCCAGATGGGCTCTTAAGAGGACACAAGATAGATTTTAGGTACCAGTAGTTCTTTTTAGTGTGATGGTGTCTTGGCCCAAGCCATGTCAGTGAGACAGCTGGCAGACTTGATTTTTAGAAAACTATCACAGGATCACAGGATCTAAGGCTACAGTTTTTTGGGTTTTAAATCCTTTAAAGAGAAAGTAATTTGCCAGTTTATCACACAAGAAGCTGTAGCACTGGCTCCTTGTGTAGTAAAAATACCAACTTTAACTCATGCCCATGGAGGGTCCCCACATGGATGTTTAATATGTGGCTGCAGGATTTACCTGAAGCATTGTGCTTTCTACTTTGAAGATGATGTTTCTTTGAGCATAGTTGTTCAGCCCTAAGCGTTTTGGAGGAAATGGAAGAAAACCATGTGTGTCTCATGGCTTTGTTCATGAATAAAGAGGGAAAGATACCAATAAATTTTTAAAAATCTGTCCAGCAAACAAAAGACTTTGTTCTGACAGTGGACATTTGCTGATTCCTTTAAATTCAGCTAAGGAGTAATATAAATGAAAATCTGTTAAACCCGGTACTTAGTCAGCATCAGAATAAAATATTCAGATGCTTTTCAGGTCATTACTTTGCATAAACTATTTGGTGATATCACAATGATATTCTGGCGTACTTTTCTACCAGTACAGTATTTTTCTGTAAAGGATTTGGGGTGAATCTGTTCAGCTTTAAAGGCATATTCAGAGGCATATTTTAGATAGTGGTCATAGTTGGTTTGAAACCTATTTCTGTTTGCATGTGATGTTTACAGGCTCAGTTCTCTATGTTAAGACCAGTAATCATGCTATCTGCATCTTTCCTTAGCAAAACTTGTCTTTCTACATACACTTGTTACATGTCAGGGTCTAAAATTTAGCTTCTGCTCAGGTGAACACTGAGGGCTTCTCAGGGCAGCAAGAGTCTGTTCATTCTCTTCTTCTTGCTGTGCTGCCTTGTGTCTTCCTGTAAAGAACAAATTCTGCTGGCACTGATTATCAGAAAAACTGTCCAATGTCTCTAATATCTCCAGCCCTTGTATCTCAGGAAAAGAAACCAAAACACCAGTTTGCACTTAGTGGATCTGCGTGGGGCAGATGTTCACTATTCTTCCAGTCCATACTGCAGCATCCATGAGGTGCAGAGCAGCTGTCTCAGGTCTGAAGCTGCTGGCTTCACTTCTAACTGTGGTTCACCATTGCCAGATCTTGGTCTGTGCCTTTTGCACCTTTTGGCTGTGCTCTGTGATCATCTAGCATTGATTCACCCTGCATCCTGAGAGTCTGTTTCCCCAGTGTTTTGGGTCAAAGCGCAGTACTCTGCTTGTTTTTACTGAAAACCTAAAAACCTTTTCCTTGAAAATGCTGCTCTTCAAAGCTATAGCACAGATGCGTTGCTGTGGGTATGTGCTGTGCTTGCCATTCGGAACACTGAATATCACTAATGAAATAAGCCCTTTTTAAAAACTATTCATTAAACTATATGTTGGTATGTCACAGGTTAGTATTCTGAATGAGAATTCACCGTACATTAAAATGGATTGATATGCCTATGCTCAGCAGGTTGGTGTTTTACTGAGGTTTATGTGTCATGCTTCAGTGTTAATTGTGGGTTATTCTCATCACATTACCTCTCATCAAGAATAGGCTGTTCTCTAGCAATCATATTATTGAGCCTTACGTGTGGTATTCACACATCTGTGATTTAACCCACATTCCTGGTATTTGATAACATGAAGGAGACAATATGAGTGGGATTGAGGTCTTAGGTTAAGCTGGGTTTAACATTCTGTAGCAGCCACTGCAGTCAGTTGAGCCTAGAGACTAAAGCAGCACTCACAGAAAACTCCCCTTTAGGGTGCTGCTGGTACTGATGGTAGCAGAGCTTGGACTCTGAGTGCACAGCCAGCATTCACAGACCTACATTTGGGTGTCATGAGCTGCAAACTGCACCCTGCATTTCACTCTTCAAGAGCTTCTTCCCAAGACTTTGCTTTCCTCCTGCCAGAGTAACCCTCAGGTGGAATTGCTGAAGCTGCTGAGCCATTTCACCTGATGATGGCCTGCTCTATCGCCTCTAACTGAGGAATGTGGGTGGACTCTGTTCCTGTCAGGTCACTGGGGAGAGAACCACCTCCAAAACCCCACTTAGATCTCTGGCTGAATCACCCCATGTAGAGGTGTCTCCTCTGCTGTCTGTGCAAGGAACATGGGGCAGCTCTCTGAGGCTCCTAAGCACAGTGCTAACAGATAGAAAATTAATGTACCCTGCAGACATTTTGGGAATATGCCTGGCTGGTCAGCTCACTCCAAGAGAAATAAGAGCATGAAATAGGTTAAATTCAAAGGCTATCCAACCAATTTGACTTCATTCTGCTCTGAGTCAGTCCTGGTGGTCGTTTCCACAGCCTTCCCAAGTGTTTTTGCTTCTGAGGAGAGCACAGATTCATCCTTATCATGCATGGACCTCAACTAAATATCAGTTCAATGCCATTATTTGGCTAAGAACAAAGACAATTCTGTGAATTAAAAGAACTGGAAAATCTCGACTGGAGAAAATAAGTTCACTTCCTTTTCATCAAGAATTCTAAGAATAAGGTTCCCCTTCATTAAAAAAAATTAGAAATATTATTTGGGGTCAGATATGTTTCATGCCAGTTTTGGAATCTTGCCTTTCTGCAAAATAAAGAAACCATTTTACTCTTCTACCCCCGGTACAGAGAGACCTGTGAAAATATTCTATTTTGATAATCTAGTACAAAGCAGCAGTAATAGTTTTGTTAATGTGTGTTTCTTTACTGGTTCTTTGAATGCTTTTATGTGGCCCTGCTAAGCATGGAGTACACAATGTCTGTACCTGCATGCTGGGTTGGAATCAGTTTGCTACAAACTCTCTAAAGTTAGTGTTATCACTGGAGCACACATTTACCAAGACCTGATCCTGCAGGTTGGACAAAATGTTAAGAAAGGTAGGAAGCAGTTTTAAAAGGAGAGGACTGTTCTGGAAACGGAATGTGTAGTGAGTACTTGAAGCACAGAAAGCAGTAAATTTATTTCCCATATACTGTGTGCCTGAAGGCATTGGCAGTAATAAAAAGCACTGGATGGCTAGGAAGCTCTCAAAGACAGCATTGTTTTCATAGATTAGCAAAGTTCCTTCTTTGTTTCTGGAGAGCTTATCTACATCAACAGTTTTTCTTTCCCTTTCAGAGAATTTGGAAATTGTTTTTTTACATGATCGAAATACCCTAAGAATTGCAGAGACAGTCAGGGCATGATAACAAAAAAACACAAAAGAAAGATGATCCTACTGAGAAAAGGGAGAGCTAATTTCAGGCAGCACAAAGAAAATGTGAAAGTAAATAGAAAAAAGATTGGAAAGTCTAGGCAAAAAAAGAGCTTCTGTGCCAAGCAGGGAGATGTTGGACATAAATAGAAAATAAAGCTCTAGTGACTTTTACATTCATGAGTAATGGCAATTGATAAAATGCTTTACAGAGACATTAATGAAATGTTTTTCTTTGAAAAAGTAGTGGAGACTGAAATACCAAATATTGCCAATACAGAAATTGAAATGGTGCTATCCTTGGTTCAGCCTTTATGTCTGCAGTGTAGTGAAGTCCTAGCCCACAGAAAGAAGTGTAATCCTAGCCCAAGGAAAGAAGTGTCCACAAAATTCTTCCTTTCCTCCACGGTTCTCCTCCAAGGCTTCACAGCTCTCTCTCCTAGGAAAAAAGCACACCAAAATAGCAGTTCCTCTGTATTAATGCATTGTGCCTATGTGCTGGGGATATCATATGAATGGTGGGAAGGCTGTTCAGATGTGGGCATACCAAAATGACCATTTGGTCCTGTGCCTGGTAACTTTGCATTCAGGTAGGTGTCAGGCACAGGTGAGAGCTGTCTGTTTCTACATTTCAGTAGCTGAGGCTCCTGGAAACTGATCTGGCATCTCCTTGTTTAGATGACTTCATGAAGCAGGGCCACGGCATGCTCCTGCTCTACACGCTGAAGAACCCCTCCTTCCCAGAGTACTCCTTCAGCAGTGAGAGTGGTGTCATGTGCCTGGACTTCCACAGTGACCACCCCCACGTCCTGGCAGTGGGCTTCTACGACGGCCATGTGGCCATCTACAACCTGAAGAGGGCAAGCCCCCAGCCCAGCTACAAGAGCAGTAAGTCAGGGAAGCACACAGAGCCAGTGTGGCAGGTAAGGGTGCTTTTCCTTTCCCGTGACTGGGCTTTGAGTTGCATGGAGCTTGGGCACGGCAGGAAAAGTCTCACATGGGGAAAGGTGCTGTTTTAGTACCTGTAATTGATTAAGTTGTATTTCAAGCTTGTATTTCAATATTCAAGTTGTAGTTCAATTTTTAAATATGCACAAAGGCAAAGCGACTGCATGAGTCCTTGGTCCTCAGCAGACACTGAACGTGTGAGCAAAAGTTTGGTGTAAACAATTTTTCTCCTTAGTTTTCATTATTATAATTGACTTCTTTTTGGAGAAGAACTGGTATCTTTTGTATGTACCAGCATGCAACACTATTTGCGTTCCAAACAGAATATCACAGGCTGAGCAGTGCATAAAAACAAGTAAAATAAGTAAAAGAAGTATCTCAGCCTAAAAGAGAGCTCTGTTGGGTGCAGTAAGTTCAGGGGCAGCTGCCTGTGGAACTGGCTGCCCCCAGGATTCAAGACACATTACCTTGTAGCTGATTTTTAGTTGACCTTGAAGTACTCTAGTGAATTCAGAACTGTGGTGTGCAGGTAATGTTCTTAAACTACTGCCACTCTGGCATCTGTAACAAAGAGCCACCAGATGCGTAGTACTGTGAAGGGTCAGGGTAAATGTGTTGCTACATCCAGCTAACTAGCTGTGTCTGCAAGGTAATCCGAGCTCAGACTGAAGCACTGGTACGTGTGCTTTTGATCTTGTTCTTAGCAATAGAAGTGTGGCAGCACAAATTTCAGCATGGTCCGTTTGAGACAGGGGAATGTGTTTAGTTTGCTAGCCTGGGCTAAAGATGTTGCTGCAGTGACTATGGCTGTCACCTGACTTAGGCTGGCTGATACAGTGTCATGCCAGTGTTCCTTGAACTTTGGCGCATGCCTTGCATGGATTGTACCCCGCCATGGCTCCATCTTCCAGTAAATTCCAGGAGATCCAGGGAACCTGATGGGACTACAGATGAATGTGGAATATGTCAAGAGCAAGACCTCTGCTTGCTAGAAACAGAGAGTTTGTGCAAATGTAACATTTCAGAGAAGACATGAATTTTATATTTCCTGACTGTCTGCCCAAAGCTTTTCCTCTAGCAGATATTTATAGCTCTTCTATAAGAGGTTAACAGAGCAGCCTGGGCACACCCACACACGCCCACACACCCACATTCACACACATCCCCCCCAAACACACCCATAAAGAAAACTTCTGAGCTTTTCCCATTGCCATTTAGGCTTCTAGTAAAAAAGCCTAGCAAAATAGTAAGTCCTATGTGAAGTTTTTTATGGTCTTGCTGCAGCATGCTGTGGGAAGTTGCAGCTGTTACATTAAAGACAAAAAAATCCCAGATCCGGGAGCAGGTACATACAGCAGTGGAGGCATTCTGTGTGGGGTTTGTAGGGGTAGGTTTACGTGTACCACTTGGCAGCAGTGGTAACAATCATTAGACACTCTAGGAAGATAGCTCTGAAAAGGAAAGAAACTACTCCATGGATATGAATAGATGTATAAAGTATCTGCTTCTTTATTTCCACAGGCTGAGTGCTGAGAATCATGATCGTTAGTTTTCTTTGGCAGTAAGAAAATTTCTCTGAGCAACCTGTTCTAGTGGAAGGTGTCTGTGTCCGTGGCAAAGAAGTTGGAACAGAATGTTCCAGCTTTCCATCCCAAACCATTCTGTGCTTCTGTGATTAAAGTAACAATACTTTTACTAAACTTTAGAATTTTTAACTTCTACAAAACTAGCAAGCAAAGTTAGTAGTTAGGTGATTGTATAGCAATCCAAAGAGCTTGTGCCTCTGTTGGAAAGATCTGAAGTGTAAGCATTTGTCAATATCAGCCAAAAGGTTTAGAAAAGATTTGTACTCCATTCAGTGTGATGAAAAGCAGCATGGACTATCTGTTAGGTTGAGACATTGGATTGTTATTCCTCATTCAACATTAAATGATTCTAGAAAGTGATGCCTTTTTTCTCATATTTAGCTCAAGGATTCCCTATTCTCCCCCACCACCACCCCACTAGTCTGAGGGCCAGTCATTGTCTAGATACTAGACCTCAAAAAAATCCCCCTTTTTTGTAGGAAAAGTGAACAAAGTAGAAAAGTAACAATGTTATCCTGAGCAATTAAGAGCCTTTGTTCTCTGGACTGCCTGGCTTTTTTCTTTTGAAACAATGCAGCCCTTTCACAATGGAAGAAAAATGGGAAGTGGGTAAAGCAGACTGACAGATCTTTTCTTGTGCTGTTTCATTTTCAGTGACTTAGTAATGTCTCAGTACGTTTGCATAAAACAAAGCTGATGTAATGTTCCCATTGTTAAGAGCAAAATAAAATAATACAAATTTTCTACTTCTGTTACCTAAGAAAGTTTGTCTACCTTATACCACTCCCTATTTTTTAAAAGAGCAGAGCAATGGTTTCTTATAGATTTGGCAATTATCTCCCATGTATTAAGTGCTACTGCATTGTAAATAATGGAAAATTCTAGCCTGTTTTAAATTACACATTTCTAATTGCTTATTACTAATTGGTGAGGATCCAAATCCTCAGAGAGGAATAAGCAGAGAGGCATAAACACGTACATAGACATATGAATGGATATGTGTGCAGTGTGATGTAGCTACTACCATCAAAACTCAAGTGTCACAGGACCATAGAACTAGAAATTGTCTCCCACGTCAGTGAATTCAGGCCTCTAGCTTTGAATGTAAGCACCAGCTTAAAAGGAGTCACCTGCTAAAAAACTGTGTCAAGCCTGTCATTTTCTGCTGGGAAAAAAAAACTGTGTGGCATTAACCTAAACTCCCCTTTAATAAAAATAAGTCTCAGTTAGTCAGCAAAATCCTCACACTCCCATCATCTCTGAGTAGGCCTACAAAGCAAGTCCCTGAGCAGTGTTTGTTTTTGACCCAAAGGCTCAGTCCCAGGGCTTGGCTCTGGAGGTTAATGAGGTCAGCCCATGTGGAACTACTGGGCTAGATTTTGGCAGCCACAGGAGCTGTGTTCTCTGGGAAGAAGGGACACCTGGCTGGGAAGGGGGTCTCAGCATAGAGCCTCACCTTTTTCTAGCTTTAATTTTTTTTCTTTCTCCTTTATTTTAAAAAGTTTATGTATAGGGTTTATTTACAGCTGAGAAGAGTGGTTTTTCTCTTACCTTTTTTCACTGGGATATACCAGATATTTTAGGTTTGAACTATTTGGAAACTTGAGTAGTTCAGAATCAGAAATTGATAACTAAAACTGTATGTCAGGGTTTGTTTCTGTTGTTCAATCTCCTTCCTAAAACACATCTTATTTGACAGATTTGTTTTCACTGTGAGCTTCTATTTTACTTTCACAACAAGCCAAAAGGATGTTATTTCTGCTGAGACTAGTGCAGAGCCAATCCTGCTGCAGAGGGTTGAAAATAATTTTTTATTTTCCTTGCTCACTATCAGAGTTACTGATGAAATTCCCACTGCAGAGTGTTGACCCTAGGATCTGCAAATGGAACATTTCTTTTAGTTGTGCTTCAAGCAAATCTTGGCTGTCACAAGCATGCCCGTGTGGAGAGTGTGGTTTGGAATTGCTGTGGAGACCTCACTGGTTAGAAGCACAGCTTTGTTCAGTGTTGATTTACTGAGGCTGATCTGACCTCCCTGAGGAGCTAATACCATGGAGCTTCAGATGGCCTCCTGAGGGAATTATAATATACAAATTATTATATTTGTACATGGGAAGAGAAAGGGCTGGCCACTGCAGGCTAATTCTTCACCAAATCCCAGTCAGGTTAGATGTGGTGCTCATGGTTTGGACAAAGAAGTCAAGGCAAGATGGTAATAGCCTGAAAACTGCCAAAGGAAACTAAAAGGAGTGTCAGCTTGCAGAATAGTTTTCCAGGAGAGCCTGTGGAAGTCCCATCTTAAGTGTCAACCTGACAAAACACACCTGAAATTGCTCACTGGAGTTTGTCACATAATTGTGTGATCCCTTCTATTTTCTGTGCTCCAATCTAAGTTCTTAAATAAATCTACACTGAACTTTTGCAGTTTGTGAAGCCATCCCTGAATTCTTGTTTTGTTGATAGAAGTAAATGAAAACCCCTTTAAAGTAAGCGTAGCCTGCTGTTCTTCACCCCACTCTGTGCTTCCAAACACAACTCCACAAAGAAAGGTCTTTATGAGAAGCTGACCATACTTTCTGCGCTTAGGAGAAAAAAAAAGAAAGGATTTTGTTCATAATCCACTGTCACACCAGCACATTGTTTCATTTTGATGGTGAGCATTCTCTTAAGTCTGTCATCTGCAGTCAGACAAACAGATTTTGCTGCTCACATTGCCTCTGAGATGTTACTGCTTCACATAATATTTTGTTCCTTTGGCTTCAGGCGCACGAATTTTTTAATGCAAAGGAAATACAAGAAAAATATAAGACAGAGGGTTGCTATCAAGGCCAGAATAAAGATCAGCTGTATCAGAACAGCCTCAACACCCCTCCTGTTGCCTTCACTAAGAAGCACAAAATAGATGTTTGCTGAGGAGAGTTCAGTGAAAAAAAATGTCATCCCTGTGATGATAGTGGTAGGGGATAACTATAGAGGAGAAACACAAATCTGAAGAAAGGAAAGCAGCAGAGACCTGAACCCAAGGAATCTGAACCCAAGAAAGGAGGAATAATGTAGCCTGAAAGCAAAATGGAGCACAAACCTAATTGTGAGGGTCATTTAGCATCAAACTCTTCAGTAATGCAAGACAACTGTGTTTCTCATATTGGGTCAGTTCAGTGTTTGCACCGAGGACCTTCCTCTTCAGCTCCAGCTTCCTACTACCTTTTTTGTGCCACCAGCTGTGCCTTGCATACCCGGCCCAGTGCAAACATGACAGAAAGTTGAATTAACTTCTGACATCCCAGCAGTAAGAGACCAGAGAGGTCGCTCATTCTGCCCTTGCACAGAAGTAGGAAGCAATGGGAGGAACATCCATGGACCAGTGAGCATCCATTTGGGGTCCAGAGATTTCAGTCTGTCTTAGGCTCCCTTGCTGGAAGTCATTTTCACTCCCCCTGCAGTCCTTAGCTGCAGTCCTGCTGCCTACACTGAATTCTGTGTCCAGTAACAGGCTGTTGCAGCAGCTGTCCTGTCTGCTGAGCACCTGACACTGGGCTCCTCACTGCAGCACCATGAGGCTTTTAGTGACTGACTAGCATCAGTTGTGTCCCTGTCATCTTCTCATCTTCTGGAGGGAGCTGAGGGGAAGGGCTGTGCTTGGGAAAAGTTGCCATATGCTTGCTTTAGAAATCAGGGTCAAGATCAGCAGCTCTTTGTTGTCCTCAGTTGCTGTGAGAGCTCACTACAGGCACAGCCCTAATGGAGGAAATCCTGTCTCCCACAGAGTTAACTTCTACCACTTTTTGGAAAGGCTGTGCTGAGCCACAGAAATTCATCTGGAAGCTTTGGGGTCATTTATGCATGGTGGAAGTGGTGGAAATTTTTTGGAAATTGCAAGATAGTCCGGTGGCAGAAATAAAATAAAATATAAAATTTTTTTGTACAATTTTTGCTGTGTGCTTATACCTTGTCCAAAACTGTTGGACACTTTTTAAGCCACTATAGGTTAGGAGAGGTGAACATCCAAATGCTTATTCCTAAATGTCTTTGACAATAACGAACAAAATCTCTGATAGTTTAACTTTGGCATTGTACTTTTTGAGATGGTATCTGTGTCTTCTGGAGATTCAGAAATTATTCATGGTTATTTTTAAATTATGCCTTGGGCATGGATTCTTTTGGGTTAGAAATTGTCTAGCAAAATGTCCATTGCAGATCATGTAATGTTTGTCTAAAAATGAGCTCTTTTTGCTTTGATGCTGCATTTCCCTCTGTACTTCATTCAGATGCTGAACTTATTTTCTACCTTCTGCTCTCACTGTTTCTTGCTAAATAGATTCTTCTCTCATGCTACTCTTACCCTCTTCCCTTTACTTAACATCCAAACCATCCTTCTGTGAGTTTTCAGGTTGATTATTTCTTTTCTGGTCTCTCCAAGCAACATATAAGAAACTTTCTTTGCCTGTTAGTTGCACTGAGGCTATTTTGTGGAGAAAATTTCACTTATAAAATTTAGAAGTCCCTTTAAGCCTTGGGATGTTGGAAGGTGTTAGTCTGAGGTTTAAAATACCAGAGAGGTAGTAATGCATTTGTTTCATTGCTTGGGTCTTTGAATTCTGCTCTGCTGCTTTATAGTGTAGATATAAATACACTGATGGGTCTTAATGGCTCTTATACAGCCTGTGAAACAACAGAATACTGCTCTGGAGAGGATAAAATAAAAGCAAGGGAATGATAATGGCAGAGTTAGAGACAAGTTGGGCAGGGATGCTGCAGGCAAGGTCACATTGATACACAGTGAGATACAGGGAGCTGGGGCTGCCCATGAATCCCACCCTTCTCCCACCTTGACAGGCACAGCTTGCTGTGGTGTTTGGGGCTCTCAGCATCCAGCAGGCCCCAGGAGAGTTTCTCCCCATCCCTGCTGCAATCCACTTGATCCTGTGGTGATGGGAATCTTCTGTCAGGCATTGCAGTCACTCTCTCTGATGTAGCAACATCAGGCAGCTTGGGGGTTTGGGTGCGAACCTGCCTGCCCTGTGTGTCTGCTTTTCCTGCATGCAGAGTGGGAAACTTCGTATTTTGTCTATTGTAAACTGGGAATCTTGTACCATGAGCACAGTCAGAATTGAAACCAAGAGCTTGAATTGAATTGCAGCTGGTGAAATGCCCTGGAGCTTTGTTGGCCTCTGGCATGCATTGCTCAGCTGTGTGCTGTGTCTGACATGGGAACACAGACAGGACAAACAGGTGACAGTCTAATGTCTGGTTACTCCCTCCTCTGTTAACATACCAGCCTAATAAATTCACTGGGCAGTGCTGTGAGGGGAACAAGCACACAGATTCCTGGTGAAACACTGTACAAAGCAGAGCATCCAAGTCCCAGCAGGAAGAAAACAAACTGAAAGTAGGGCCAGCCTTATCCAGTGCTATTTATAACTGAGCTCTGCTTCCTTCAGATAAATCTGAGTCTCTGAAGCATGAGTAATTCTCAGCCTCAGGCTGGGCCTTTGCCCTGCTTCAGTGGCACTCCTATGTCCATGCTCTCTGCTTACTACTGAGTCCCTCCCACCACCACCACATATGCTCTTTAGTAGGAAAGGTTTCCCTACCCCTTTTCTGCACCCCAAATCGGTGGATGGTCTGATGCAGTAGGCCTAATTCCTCGCTGCTCTTGGCTGACCTTGCACCCTTGAGTTCACTTGTGCTGAAGAGAGCCTGGTCCTCTGAAACCCAGGAAAATCCTATCAAGGTGTAGGAGAGGAGTGTTTTTCTAAAGAGCAATTTTTATGGGACAAAATGTGATGTGGGAGTTTATTGTAGACTGTTTCCTCATTGCTACTGAGCTCATCTAGTTTTCCCTCAGCTATCAGGAAACTTTCAAGGACTTTGGAGGAGAAAACCCTGAGAATGCTTGTAGTAAAACTTGTAAGTAGCCATATGCTGCTAGAAGGAAAGAAATAATTTGCAAAATTATTAGATGGGAAGTTCCTGGTATTGCCTGTAGCCAGAACAGCTATACTCCACCAGATAGGCCCAGTATTTAGTGGTACCCATAAATAAAGTCATCATCCAGCCTCTTGCCCATGACAAGGGTGCCTGACAGCTGGAGCAGCTCCAGGGCTGCTCCTGGAGGGACCATCCAGGCAGTGCTGGGCTGTATCTTCTATTCCAGGGGGTTTTGAGATGCTTTTCATTATTATAGGTATTCTGAAAGAATTCTTCCTCCTGCACCTTTGCTTGGTGACATATGATCCTGCCAAGCTGGCTGCCTTGTTTGCTGCCTGATTTCTTTGTAGATGAAGCACCCGACTTTGTTTCAATACCTATTTACTGTTATCAAACCTGTCAGCCACCCTGACTCTCCTAACTGCTGTGTTCATCATCACAAACATACAGTGGGTAAAGTAAGAAGACATCTGAGTAAATCCCTGACTCTGCTACAGATAGGATGGCAGGGAGTCCTTTAGGTCAGAGTTGCTCATTAAAGATGTAAGACAAATGCAGAAAGCCCAAACTGACTGAGAAACATTGGAATCTTTGAACACTTTGATATTCATCAGATGTCTAAACCATTTCCTCTCTAAGGCAAACACTACAGCCAAATATTTAAATATTAATGACTCACCTCAGAAGGAGTTATTCCTTATAGACCTTACCTCTTCAATGGCTTCTGTCATGGAGGCAAGTTTACTTCCTCAGCAAATTGAACTGATCCATTCTGTCTTGTTGCATGATTTAATGGTAAAATGTCAACAAATTTTTCTACAAAAGACTAAACAGCACTGAAAACCTTCCTTTGCTTAGCAGCTCCCTTATCTGCAGATTCCTGTCATAGTTGAAACATTTGCATTTAAAAGAAACCCAGATTTTAAGATAGGAACATTTTTCAATGGATTTATTTTTAAGTAACAAGTAATTTTTATTTATCTCTCCCCATCAGCTTTTACTCACACTCGAAAGACTTGTTTGCTATACAAAACAGTCTCATCTGTTGCAGGGAACAAAACAGTCACAATGTGATTGAACATGACACACAGTAAACATGTGAGAGGTGAGACTGAATTTAAAATAAAACTGAACTTTCCTTTCTGGAATTGGGAAACTGTTTGTGAACGACAGAAATGAGAAGTGACAGAGGCCTTGAGAGTGTCTTCTTCCCATCATGGCTTCACAGATGTTGTGTTATCATTCTTGAAGTATTTTCTTTAAAATGACACAGGGCAGTCTAGCTGTCTTCACCAGTACTAACAGACAGGAGTCATTGCCTCCTGTGTCTTACATGGTACACACTTCATAATACAAGTGAAAATATTTCTGTGCCACTCCAGCAATATCACTTTGCTGATTCCCTCACCAGCCACTGATGCTTTCCTGCACTACAGTCACTTAGCCAGAAATTCCCTAGTTTCTACACATTTAATACTTTCTTATTCCTGTCAGCGTCCCTCTGCCCTTGTCTTTGTCACATCACCTTATTATTTTCAGATTACGTCTCCAGCTTTTCAAGATGACTTAGAGTCCTTATCCTAATGGAATTCATTGTCTTTCAACTGCATCATCTGCAAATGTTCTGTGTATTTTCCAATTCAATATGCAACTTACTAATGAAAATATTGTATAAAACTGAGCCTGATGCCTTGGAGAGGCTACCTAGAACAGAGGTTAGACAAAGTTTAAAAAATAAAGCTAAAAAAATTAAAAGGAACAAGGATAGTCCCTCATGGGAACCATCTAGAGATGTTCTCCCACCTGGTCAAGACATTGCTGTCTAAATTCTTGGGAATTCATTTTCAAGCACTCAGCCACTTCACAGTAATTTCTTATCTTTCTTCTGAAGACATCACAGGGAGTATGCCAAAAGCCTTACAAAATTAAAGATAACAAATCTACTCTTTCTTTTAGACTTGTTACCCTGATAAGGAAGGAAATAAATTCTCTTTGACAAGGTCTTTTTTTGAGGAGACCATATTCACTGATTCTTATTTTCTTATCCTGTATATATGTACAGATGACTTAATACTTTGTTCCAGCTCTCAAAGTTCAACATTAGGCTGACTCATCCACTGTCCTTTAACCTATCCTTCAAGACAGGTTTGTTTTGTGTTTCCTGGGGGCATTTTTCCCTGTTCCTGTCCCCCAGGACTTCTCCTCTCTTCTAGTTTTTGTAGCTAATTGCTATGAAATTCAGAGATTGCTTCAGCTGCTCCCTTAAGTACCCTAGATGGAATTTCATCAGGCCTTACAGAGTCAGATATATCTGCCTGTGCTCCTTAGTTCTGTTAAATATCTAGTTACAGCTTATTTTTTTATATGTCACTGAAAGAAAGGCAGCCTCAATACAGCCTTCTGTTTTACTTGTAGTTCGATGTGAGACCTACCTTCCTTTAAACAATAAATGGATTCTAGGACGGAGAGGCTCAGATGAACCTTTCTTGGATATCTGATTTTGTTCTCATGCAGGCATTAGCCTCCTGGCCTAAAAAGTCACGTTTGCCTCAGAAGAGTCTCCAGCATCCTCCCCATGGAGGTATCAGGCAGTGGCAGAGGAATGACCCCAACTCATGGACTCTTTTTGCCATGAAGTTCCTGGATGTGCAAAGACTCTGGAGTGTGACAGTGACAGCCCAGCTCTCACCATATGGTAGACCTGGTTCTTCACCTCTGGGATGGCTTCTCCTCTTTTGTTGTGGTTTGATTCACTGTGTTTATACCAGTATTTTTCTAGAGCCCAGGGATACAGGTGTGAACAGGGACTGTGCTTTCACAGCAGGGTTTCTGAGGGGAAAAAAAAATCAAGCAGTAATACCTTCTATGACATTGTTGACCAAAGCACACCTTTAAAAAATTTTTTTTGAGATCTTTCATTCTTACTAGACATTCCACGGCAGAAATGCTGTCTGTTTCCCAGGTAATAGACAGGAATGGCAAAAAGTGCAGATAGAGACCAGCAATCTCTTTTGCTCAGGGTGCATCACAGGACAGGAGCCCTTTATGCTGTGCCCTGCCATGCTGGCTCCAGCATGGGCATGCTGGTGATTCCATGGTTCTGGTGCCCCTCACTGAAGGACCAGCTGGAACCCTACTAAGGTTCCTGCCTGCCCACGTTTACCTTTGGCAGGAACTCCACACCTACAGATAACCAGAGCACAGCTAAATCTTCTCCACAGTCATATCATATGCTCCAAATGCAAGCAGGACCCAGGAGCTCTTTCTTCACCAAATATAGGCTTAGCCAAAGAGTCTGACTGGTCTGCTTTGACCTTTGACCAGGCTGCACTCAGTTATCACAGCCCTTTAAAATCTTCATTACTGCCTTGAGTCAAAATGAGTCATCTGGACTAAGCTCAGTTTTTGCTTTTACCTCAAATAACCATGGTGAGGAATGAAGTTTTCTGTCTTCCTTCCTCCCACCTCTACATTGAATAACTTGTACTGCTGTCCAAGTTGGCACTGAGGAAGGGCTCCAGGCACTGCAATGTTCCTCACCTCTAAGCCTTGCTCTTCCTGTCTCTTGATATGTAGAAACTGATGCTGGAGTTACTTTGCTTGTGAGTTAAGTACTCTACTTTCTAGATGGCCAAGTGAATGATTTTGGGGTGTCTCTTGTGAGTGAATGCAGGAGAGCAGCATTGCATTTTGCTTATACTCCTCAGGTTGCCTGGCCTTGGCTTTGCTTGTGGTTGCTGGAAGAGGATCCTCTGGGAGGTGTTAAGGTCCACTTATTGTGTCAGACATGATAAGCAACAAGTGCAGAATAGCTGGCAATGTCCTTGATGGAGGACATTTGGGAACTTTGTTGTAGATGAACTGCTTTGTCTCAGCAGCAAGGAAGGACAAACTCTTTGCTTTAGCCAAACAAAAAGTCAGTGGACTCTGGGTAAGCTGAGTGTAGAAGCAGACTTTTACACCAGCAGATCCCTTGGCAAACAGCACAGATAAGTGACCCAGAGAGGAGAATAAACAAAAAAATTGTGATTTGTCATTGACAGGAAAAGAAAGTGAAAGATTTCTTCTCTGCTGGTAATGACTTGATGTTTCTGGATGCTGTTTTGCTGAAAGTTGCTGTCAGGAACCAACAAGAAACATATTTGAGGGTGACAGCATGAAGAAATAGAACTGCTTCTTAGTTCAAATCAGAAATTGCTGTAAGGTAGTCCAGGAGAATATTTGCACAAGAGCACAGGGCAAATGAAACTGGCTTCGGAAGATGTGACCTGTGGAGCAATTTATTGTAGATCCGCACTTCAGCATGAGCCCTCAGCATGATGCTGAGGCAGAATAAAAGGCAGGTTAGCTGCAAAACAGATTAAGTGTCCACTACACAGGGCAAAGGTGCCCACTGGACTAGCATGCCCAGGTTTAGATGGGTATTCCCAGTTGGAGTTTGGTCTGTCTGACTCTCTCTGCAAGAATCCATAAGGTTTTCATCTGCCAGCTGGTGAGCTGGGCCATTGTGCAATAGATGCAGCCAAACTGCATCCATGAGAGTTTGTGCTCTTGCTAAATCACAGCACGTGTTCAGCTTGTCCACCTCAAGAGAGCCCCAGAGCTCTTCTGGCACTTTGCTTTGGCCCAGGGTTGTGCATTTTGACACAGGAAATGTGGTTTGGACAGCGGGTTTGTGTCTGTGCTTGGCTGCCAGATCAGGCACAGCAAGAGAGAACTGAGGCTGGTTCCCTTGCTCAAGGAGCAGATGTTTGCCAGTGGGAAGCCTGGAGTAAAAGTCTTTAGCCTGTGTGAATATAAGGAGAAGGGTCCTAATCCCAATGCTTACACTGTGTGACCAAGGTTTGGGAAAAGAGGGTGACTGGAAGAGCACAGCAGGGCTGGGAAGCACTTGTGCTTCTCTGGTGCTCTCGTGGACTTCTGCAAGTCTGTGTCTCTCTTCAGCTAAGGAGGCAGATGAGTGAAATCCCTGAGCTGCTGTGCTGGGCAGAATGGCAGAGTCTCTGAGAGGGGCCTTTACATCTGCATCTACAACTCAACAGTGACTTGCAAGGAAATGCTTGAGGCACAGAAACAAAGACATGTCTGAAGCTGAGTATTGGGGAAAAGCACAAACATGAATTAATAAAAATAAGTGAATGTGTTAAGTTAGCTGTGGTTATCCTGGGTCATAAAAGGGAAAGGGAAGTACTTGGGAAGCATCTAAGCATCTATTTAAAGGAATGAAGAAACAGACTTATTACTAAAGCAAGCTTTCAGCTGCTACTGAGTGTTATGAATAAGGATTAAATATTTGATGCTGCATTGTTTAATCTTACAGTGAGTATCTGAGATTGTCTGCTTAATATAACAAGAAGATAAAAGCACAGGTTAGAATAAGGAAAGAGCATATTAAAGAGTATTTGATAAGTTCTTGCTCATCAGCAAAATCAGATTTAACATACCCTGGAGCACTTAAAGAAATAACCAGACCAGTTTCTTGCCATTATATGCATTTCAGAGAGTTTTTGGGCTACTTCTGTCCTGCCTTTTAGGCAGAGGCTGGAGTTTATGTGCAAGCCCACTTACAGCATGTGAGCTGAGTGACTGTCTTGACTCAGAGGCAGGGTTGGCATGTGCTCTGCAGCATGGATGAGGGGAAGCACCACTCTGCTGTCACCTATGGACTCACACTTATTTGTGTACCTGTGGCATGGGCAGACTGAACTATGATAGCCTACTGTCATCAGTCCTCACACACTTTCAGTGATTCTGTAGAGCCAATATCTGGCTGAAAGGTATCTGCAGATTCTTTCTTCAAAGAGCCTGTCCTTAAATGCATGAGGGGAGGTGGCACAGACAGAGTACCAGAGCCCAGAAAACAGTGTCTGGACAGTTCACCCAGCTAGAGGCATCCAAAGCCAGCCACAGGGGGTGGAAAAGTGTGGGTAATAGCACAGCAGTGCACCGGGCTGCATGCTGGCCTATAGCACCAGCAGGACCAGGGAAAGGAGGAAAGTGCTCAAAGGGCTGGAAGGAGTGGAGAAATCTTTGGAGGAAAATGATGGGATTGGACCCAGGGAATTACTGACCAGTCAGACCAATTTCAAAGACTGGAAAAGCACTTGAATAAATGGCAACATTACTGTTAAATGTCTGGCTAATAAGGTGATTCAGAGAAGCTGACATGGATTTGTCCAGAATAGATTATCAAGCCAATTTCTTTTCCTTTTTTCCCACAGAAATGGGCCTCATGAATAAGGGAGAGGCAATCAAGGTTATCATCTCAATCCATCTTGACTTGACTAAAGCTTTTGATCCAGGCTTACACAGTGACATACATATAACCAAAGCAGAGAAATATAAATTAGGTAAAATGGCCATAAAGAGGCTGCTCAGGTGGCTCAGGCAGTGTGCTCAAAGAGCAGTTATACAGAGCTCACTGTCAGACTCTGAAAGTGCTACAAGTGAGACTCTCCAGCTGTCACTTCTGGTCTTTTTTTGATCAATACTTTCATTAACAACTCAAATTACAGAATAGGGAAGCCCCCCTGGGAGGACAAGGTACTTTGCAGAACATGAGTATGTTCAAAATTATCTTGATAAATTGGAAGAAAGGCCCAAAATCAATGTGATGAAATTCAATAAAGACAAGAGCAAATACTGCATTTAGAGAGGGGAAATTAAATGCACAGATACGAAATAGGAGATGGCTGGTTAGGCCTCAGGGTGCCTGAGGGGAAGCATGGCAGATCACCACCAGCAATCAGCAATGGAATACTGTTGTATAAAGATATGTGTCATTCTAATTAATTAGGAAGAATGTAAGAGAGAGGAGTTTGTAACTCAGGGTAGTCCTGTGCCGTGTGTTTGCAGCAGCAGCGCCAGGCTGAAGAGTAAGAACAAGAGTGGTGAAAGCTTGGGTCCTGAAGACAGGACCTGGAGGCAACAGTTGAGGCAGTTGATTTCAGTTGGAGAGAGGGAAAAAGGGAAGGGAACAATGGCACAAACTTTTCTTGCCCTTTTGAAGACTGTTACAGAAAGGGGAATAAGCTGTTGTTCTTTGCATCCACTGGGGAGATGGTAAGGAGTAATTGACTTGACTCTTGGTAAAGGAAATCTTCTGTATAAGGGCAATTAAGCATAGATGTATCTACAGGGAGGTTGTTGAGTACCTGTTGTTGGAGACTTGTGAGAGCAACCTGTGTGAATTGTTACAAGTGGCAGGGGAGGGTCTGATTTCACCTCAGAAGAGAATAAATATGCTCTTTGGGCCCGTCCAAACCCTGCATTGCCATGATGGCTTTGCCTAGGAGTCTACTGATAGCCAGGTTGGCACTGGAATGAATTTGTCCCTGAAATAGCATGAAATTTCCTCAGCAGCCCAAGGAGATGTTTGCATGCCAAAGTCATTTGAGTCTCTTACTTGGCTAGTTCATGTCAGGGTGAATTGGGGGGCGGGGGGGAATTGATAATGCCCTTGTCTTTCTTCTTCTCTGGCTGGGGCAGATTTTATTAGTTTTTTTCAGGCCCTGAATGACAAAAACTCTGCCTTATTTCACTTAGGGCAGGGATCAGCAGAGCTGTGGTACTGCAATGCTGACAAAGGCCTCCTTGAAGGATAGTTATAGGGAAGGAATTGCTCATCAGTTAATGTGCATGTGTTGGATGTGGCACCCCATACCTGAGTTTTGGCAAGCCATGGGCTAGCCAGATCTGTGTTTGCAGTAGCTGCTGTCTGCACCACACTCCAGACTCTGGGCCAGGGTGATTTTGACCAATTGTATTGTGTCAGTGCAAGTGACTTACAGCCTGTGTCCCATGAAAACGGATCAAGCATTATTTATTTCATAGGAATGACATCAGAAACATGGGTGTTTTCAAATCATATTGGATAAACGGTCTAATCTCCTGCTGGACAGGAGCCATTACCAGCTGCCACAGATAAAAATGATAGTATTCTCTTGCTAGAAATGAATGGATTATCACCCTGCTAACCTGCTGTACATAGTAATGAACATGAGTTCTTAATATTTATATTTCTGTGTATTAAATAAGGTTTTGAATTGTCTCAACCTCTTTATAAATAAACAAGCTTTAAGAAATCAAAAGAAAAAGTGGTAGGCTGTTCTAACAGCAATGAGTTTCACACACTAATTTTGCACTGCAATAATAGTCAGGTTAAAGATCACTGAAACAATTGCTTGTTTTTGTTAGAGTTCTCATCATGATCAGGGACAGAAAATGCTTGCCGCTTTTTGCTTGCCTGTCTCCTCTCTGCTGTTTACACACACTTTTCTTTCTCATGTGCTTCTTTGCTCTGACTGTATCATGGTTGAACTTTTGCTCTAAATAGTTTCACACAGCCCAAATCCTTGGCTGATTATCACATGCTTCAGGGGAAAAATTAACTTCATGCCACTGTGCAGACAGTTGCTTGGTTTTCTCCTCAAATGCTCCACCCCTCACAGCACGGATACTGCTAATGGTGGGAGGTTGTGCCATGTTGACAAGCCTCTGGGAGCAGGGAAAAGGCCAGTTCTGAGCAGATGCCCGATTTGATTGCAGTATCATGAGGGCTAATTACTCTAATAAGCATTTGTGGGATTCAGAGATCAGGAGGAAAAGGATCACAAACACGATTAAGGTGTCAGAGGTGTTGAAGGAAAATTGAAAGGATTAAGTGCCAATTTCTGTTTTCTGAATTTCAAGCTACCATCACTGAGAGCAGCTAATAGTCATCTGAGGGCAGAGCCTGGTGTCCCTGAGAGGCTGTTTTTCAAGCTGCCTACAAAGAGTACCCAACTCAAGTACTGTTGACTACTTTGAATAGAGGAGTAAGAGTACCCCAAGCAATTCAGCCTACTTGATTTTTGGGGCTGGTGGCCCCACCTACCCATGTAATGGATTAAGAGCTGTGACACCTAACTAATAAGAGAAAACTTGAATAGATGTCCATCAGAGAGAGGTTATTTGGAGTAGGCAAACCCTGGGGTAAAAACTCTTTGCTTTGGGAATGCTGAAAGGAATTAGCTTGGGAAAAGCCCCCATGAACTAATGATAGCTCTTATGCTGTTTGGTCACCTCTGGACAAGGTTCTCGGAACACTCTGTGTTCGTGTAGACATCAGGACTCAGA
>NW_005054471.1:1186940-1216940 GCF_000277835.1 Geospiza fortis | reverse complement strand
CTGCAAAATTTTCCCCAAATATTTGGGACAGCAAGCTGGACAGAAAGAACATGAGTTACAGGAGAACTGTGTTGGACATACACATAAAAACATCTTACTGTCAGACCATTTTAGAGTGACATTTAAAAAACTTTTGATTCAAAATATGACCTTTTTTCTGTGCTCAGCATGAGGCAGATTGGACGTCTTTGTAACCAGTGTCCCTGAGCTCTGCATTTCTCACCTTGAATTAAAACTTCTCACTACACCACCTCCTTCATCTGAAGCAGCTGCTGGTGACTATCACTGTCAGCAGTAGCTCATGCTCACAGGGAGATGTTCTTGGAATAGATATACCCAGCACATTTTGTCCACAATGGGTCAGCCTTGGCAATGATTGTCCTGTTGAACTTGCTTTTTAATCATTAATCATTTTATTCTGGGTCATTTTGAATTATGCTATTCCTTTAACGCCATATAACAGAAGTAGTTCCACACAGAGACTTACATTTTCACCTGCGCAGGGATACTCAAAGGTATATGCCACTCAAAGCTCTTCAGTTGTGTCTTATAGGCATGAAACTGGCATTTTGAGGTATTCTTGGATGGATTCCTTTTACATTCTATTTTTCCTTCCTCAGAAAAGGAAGAAAACGTTCAGTGGAGGGTTAACTACTCTCTGCTGAGTCTCTTGCTTAATTTTCATGCTCCACAGAACTTCACAGTATAAACAATTTTCCAAAAGAGAATTAACAGTTTTTCTCAAGGACCTGTCACGCGAATACCCAATCTGTGTAATTAAAGTATTGAGAAGGCTGTTTGTTTTCTGAACTAGGTATGAGTTACATAAGTGGTCATGGATAGAGTATTTGTTAAGTTCTGGGATGATCAAACTCATTTATCATGTTTATGGGATGATGTTTAGGGAACTTTATCTGCTCCACTGCTTGGACAGGAACAGATATACCTTTGAAAAGCTTCTCAGAACCTTCTGAAGTGCTCGTCCCCATCCTGATCTGACAGATGCCAACAGGAGTGTGTGCTGACAGACCCAGTGACAAGTCATTCTTTTCCCTTCAGTCTGATTGAATTCCCAGATCTGAAAATCGAGTGTTCTTAATGCTTTTGGTCTAACTGAAATGTCTCTTCTAAACTGTAAGCCATTTATCTGAGTTCTAATCTCTCCTGCTGAGCTGTCACAGTCGAAAGGCAAATCTCCTTATGAGGCAGACAGATGCTCTGAAGGTATAGGGAGGATTTCAGATTTAATGGAGAAGTTTTCATCTCCCTGAAACAGAAGTACCCCAAGGACCCTTGTCACATGTTGCTTGCAAGGTCTTGCCGGCACCCCACACAGGGGTAGAAAGCTAGTTTGAGGTCGTCTGGCTGAAGGGCAGCCATATGGCACTGCACTAATGCAATGAGTAATGTAATTAGTCTAATGTGAAAGGCAAGGCTAATGCTTGGGGACCTCTGTGTGGCACCACTGGTGGTGTTTGGAGATGTCTCAGGGGTCTCTGGGATGGTGCTGTGCCGCAGTGTAGAGGTCTGCTGCCCAGCTCAGACACCTCATAAGCCCTGTCCTTGATGGAAATACTCCAGTGGCCATGGGTGGGTGCAGAGCTTCCAGGTGAGGGGCTTTAGTCCTGTGCTGGAGCATCCTGCGGGACAGTGACTGACCAGAGTGCTCAGGACAGTTCTAAACCTGCTGGTGGAGATAAGTGCTCACACCAGCAGCTTCCAGGGTGCAAACCAGCTACTCTTTAGGAAGGATTTCAGAAGACTTTGCTGAGGCCATGGGACTCTGTCCTGCTAATGCTGAATGCCTTGTGCTGACTGGGACTGTCTTCTTCTTTCTTCTTGTTTTAAGGTCAAGTGGCAGAAGGATGACATGGACGGCAATCGCAACTTCTTCTCTGTCTCCTCGGATGGACGCATTGTTTCATGGACTTTAGTTAAGGTAAACAGTGGGTGGCAATTTCTTTTTCCAATGAAATTATAACCAATTGCCTCAAAAGTTCAGTGATTCATTAGTATTATTTTTATTTCTAATGAACTTGAAAAAAAAATGTTAGCAATAGCAGCTGGTGCAGTCACAGCTGGTTCTGGGGCTGCACATTGAACTCTGAAATGAAGCAGGGTCAGCCTACTCATTGTCAGGACCTAACCTTCATCCTGCCTGCACCTATAGCACCCCATGGGCCTGAAAATGAGAGCTCATTTTCCCGCTTGGCAGCAGCAGGGATTCAAGCCTGGCCCTTGTTCTCACACTTCCTTTGTCCCAGAAGGGTCAGCTAGACACAGAACAGAATAATCTGCTTTTTTTCACAGCTTCCAGATTCTTATCCCCAAAATGCTCCCCTACAGATTGCAATTTGAATTGGGAGAGGGTCAATTTAAATTTCTCCCCATGTGGGACAGTAGTACAAAGTTTGCATTTGCAGTGAGATGGCAGTGTGCTATCAGACAGGCTTCTCCCTGCCATGCCATTGCCTACTCCAATACACATCCAATACAACCTTTTAAAACTAGTTTGCATGCCCTGCCTTTGTTCGCTTTTCCTTTTGGAGTATATTGAAATATGTTGATAGAAACCTAGAATAATTGTCCCCAAATGACCCTTAGATTCATGTCGCTGAATCCCAATGTGTGGGTTTTTCTGTTGGCTATTTCATTTAAAGATTTCAAATCTCTTGCTAAAAAATAATTGCATTGCCCTAAATATGAGTTTGAAGCAGCTGTCCCATTATTCCCCAACAAAAGAAATTTCTTTACATCCTAGGATGCTCATTTTTCAATCTGTTATACCAAAGCTTGTCAGTTCAGAAATTTTTAGGCCTTGCTGCCATGGCAGGGATTAATTTCTAGCATTACATGTAAATCTTAGCCTCATATCCAGGTCAGGAACAGGAGCACCTCCTAATGAACAGTGTAAGCACAGGTAGATGGCACAGATTTTGAAGTTATTTTTTATAGACTCTTCCAGGTTCATACATGCAGCTTCAGAATCAAAAATCCCTTCTGCAAAGTGCCTCTCAAGTCCTTCTCCCAGAAGAGCTCCCTGGACAGGGACATACTAAGAGTGTCTCAGCACTCAGCTCCTGTGTTATCCCCTGAATAGGAATGCCCAAAAGATTTGGGTTGAGGTGAGCAATACATGCCTGCAGGCAGACACATCCAGATGTGGTGATTTGGCAGGGTACACTTAGCAACTGAGCTCCAGTAACTGAGTGTGCTCAGCATGGCCCCCTTAGGAGGCAGGGAACACTGGCTGAAGTCTCTTACTTAATAGAAATGCCACAACTGGGACAACCTAAGTGTTTGCAGATGGACTCTGATAGCAGCTCACCCAGCAGAGGGTCTTTTGCACCAGTGCATAATGGTTTCCACATAATAATCTGGTTTTGCTGTCCCTTGAGCACACAGATATTTTCTTCTATGTATCCTTAGTATGACTTCTAAGATCTGCATCCACTTAGCTCACCATAATTTCTACTTATTCCTTGCATTACTGTAACGAACTTTGCCTTACCCATGTGAAAAGACAATTTAAAGGTTTTGGGGTTTTTAGATGAAATTACCTCTGAAATTTTCAGAACTAGTATCTACTTAGTAGGCAGGGGTGGAAAACAGCAATGTTTTAGGTGCTGTCTGCTTTGGACATTTTTTGGGGGGACAGATATTCAACAGAGAAAACAAAAACCAGGATGAAAATAATGTTTTGCTGTAATCTGTGGGATTTTTATCCAGAAAGGAGAAATGGACAATCTGCTTGAACTCCAGTTTCACAAGAGCTTTTTCTGGGTTTCATTTAGAGTAAAACTGAAAACACTCCAGAGGTTTTCTATTCTACCAAACCATGGTGCAAACAGGGAATAAGTGAAAGAGTGCTTCGTTAATCTTTTTGAGAGGGCTATCCAGAAATAAAGCTCCTTCCAAACACTGTTGGCTATTTGACACTTCCAAAGCTGAGAGCACAAAGTGAATAATTTCATTATTTCTTCCAGATGAATATTTGGCAAACCACACTCAAGATTTGGATAGAAGAGTTGTCAAATGTTAGCCAGGGACGGTTGATCCGCCTTGACCATAGTGATTGTCTCTGTTAGAAATGGGCACAATCGCTTTGGACAAATTTCATTAAAAAGCACATGAGTTCTGTGTATTTAGACTGTCTTGACTTTGGGTCCTCATAAAGGTGTAAAACATCAATGAAGGATGCAGGACTTCTGCTGCTGGATGATTCTATGCCCCCCACCTTGGGGTGTACACATTGCCTATCAAAAAGGAGAAATGTCTCAGCCATTTCAAAGAATTGTTTGGGATGCAGCATGGCACTGCTTCTCAGTCTGATGCTCAGCAATCCCATGTTTGATTAGTAGTTGTAGTTCACCCCCTCCTGTGTGACCTACAGCTAAATTACTGAACAGCTCTGGGGCTGCTTCATCACTTAAGGCTAATAAGAAGTAAGGGGAAAGCAGCAGCTGTAAGGCCTGATTCACTAATGCTTACAAAGTGCTCTGCAATTATTAGGCAGAAGCAACATATTATTGCTTGGTATTCCTGGAAGGCCAAATTGTCAGCAGGCTGTTTACCCAGAGGTATATGTGAATGGCTCTGGTGACAAAGAGCCCCAGGAACAGAAGTGGTTTTTATGCTGTGAAGCTGGGTACAAGATAAAACCAACACAGCAGGGAAGTCTGCACAAGCAGGGTCCTTTGTGAAGGGGAGGGGCTGCAGAAATTGTCCACAGGGGCCTTTGCCAGGTGAAGGTACTGGGAGAAACCTTCAGAGGAAGGCTGCAGAAAATTGTGGGATTAGAAAGAAGGTCTCTTGAAGTTTGCCCTTCTACCAGAACACAGAGATAGTGTGCTAGCACATCTCTGGGCCTGCACAGATCACACGTCTGTCACCCTGGGTGTATCAACGTGACCCACTGCAGGCAGCTCCAAAGCTTCTCTTTAGATCAGAGTCATGTCTAGAACAGGGCACATGCTTTCTGGAGAGCAGGCAGACCTGGGAGCCTGAGCAGAGGCAAGTGCTTGCTTAGCTTGTCCTGTCTGCACTCCCAACAACCCACCAGCACTCCTATTTGGACATGCAGTGGAATATGCTCTGCTCCTGATCCCTCTGGGCACTGCTCTTTCCAGTTCGTGTGCATGTACACCAGCACGTGTGGCCTCTCTCTCAGCATCTCTCCTGCCTTTACTCACTGCATCAGACTTGTAACCAACGTGCTGTAAGAGCTGCTAAGGTGGAACTCTGCAGGAGTCTGTCCTGCTTCTTGCTGCTTTCTTGGAGAAAAATTTACTGCCATCAATAAGCCAGCGCATGTGGGTGTGCAGCAGTGAGAATTAGTGAGAAGGAAGAACATTGTGGAGTTTTGACCTTTGCTGAATCTTCTGTAACTTTGTACCCCCAGAGTATGATAGAAATGCCTTATAGAACATTGTCCTCTCTCAACTGCAGTACTGAACAAGATCTTCTCCCACGCTCCCCAACATGGAAATTCCTGGCGTTGACTTTGCCAGGCAGAATTCTTTTTCCACCTGAGCTCTGCTCTGGGCTAAGAGAAGCTTCAACTACAATTTAATTCACTGAGCTAAGTAGTGGTGCTTCAGTGGGATACTTGCATATTATACCATCCAGTCCACAGCCCATACTGCTCACTAATCATTAGTTGTTTGTTCTTTGTATCACATAATCAGAGAATCACAGAGTGGTTGCGGTTGGCAGAGACCTCTGGAGCCCCAGGGTGTTCTTACAGTCACAACTAACTCCATTCTGCAGTGGTATTCCAACTCCCAAAGCCAGTCTGAGAATGTAACTTTCCCTATGGTTGTTTTTTTACATTTACCTACATTATGTCTATTTGCATCTGTCTTTTGTCTCACACCTCGATTGTAAACTCTTTGAGACACAACCTTTTGGCCCTGTGTTCACCACCTTGCACAGCAGTGTCATGATAGTTCTTTAGAACTCTGCTGAGAACAGAAACATGGGGCAGTTTTCCCTTGGAGCAGACTGCTTGCTAGCTGTTGCTGGCATCTCAGAGCCCATGACATTGAGAGTAGTTTGAACTGAGGCTGCTCTGGGGATAACAAGATGTTAAGAAGCCAGAACTGGAAAGATGAGAAGTTACTATTCATTAAGGTGGGGCTTTAGTTAGCTCCTTGTGAATATGAAATGTCCATCTTAAACCACACAGGGTGATTTAACTAAATACTATGATTTAAGCTGACTGTGCCAATTTCACTAAAAAACACTGGCCCTAAAACTCAAAATTTTCCAGGTCAAGTGCACATGTCAAGGTAATGTACCAATAGCTCTCACTTCCACTGCACCAAAGCATCAGTTTCCTGAAGGTTTTGTGGAAAGCACCATGTTAGCAAGCTGCCAAATGTGAAACATTAAGCAACTTCTGGGCAGCTTTTTAAAATTCCTCCATAAAATTTGCCATTTCAAAGTACTGAATGTCTCTGTATTGTTGCTGCAAAGCATGCTATTCATGTGGAATCTCCTCTGCCTGCAGAATGAGCTGGTTCACATGGATGTCATCAAGCTGTCAGCAGATGAAACAACGATGCAGGGGCCAGAGGGGCTGCAGCTGCAAACGCTTGGTAAGAGCCCAAGTCCTTGCCATGCTGATTAATTACTGACACAAAGCCTCTAATCAGTCATTCTGGGAAATTAAATTGGGAACAGGGTGTTGAGATGGAAAGGAGCTAAAGGAGGGTTACGCCTCCTTGCTTTCATCATGCAGTAGGGCAAAGTCTGTCTGGAGCAATGGCCACTGAGTCAAGTTTTGCTGGTTACATTTTGCCTTTACTTACATAAAAAGATGAACTGAACATTATTTCAAGAAATGTCCATTTTACTGGGCTATCTCTGTGTGGATAAAGCACATACCTGTTTATGTCAAAACTCAGTTTTGTTCTTATTGTCAGACATTGATCTGGACTGGCAAAATCAAGGTGAAAAGCAACCTCTGCCCTTTCCTGGGTGCACAGTTCACCCAGCCAGCTTTGGGATGTGTCTCATCGAGTTTGGGCTCTGTAAAAACACAGTGTCTATTCTGAGCTACTATGTTAGGCTCCCTCCATACAAAGTGGAGTCAGTGCAGTCCTTCTAGGCTGAATCCTCTCATCCTGATCATCCTGCGCTTGAGACAGGATGGGATGAGTCAGCTCTGGAGGTCCTAAGCACAAGGAAGTCCTTGGGGAATCCTCTTATCATCCTTCTACACCTGCTTTTGGCTGAGAAGATGGGACCTCTGTTTGGAGGAGAGCCTTGCTCTGCTTTTAAGGATTGCTGTGTTTCTAGGCTAGTAACTGCTGAACAGGCTGTGGGAAGCTTTGCAGTGCCACAATAGGTTGCAGGAAACCAGCTAAAGCAGCACACTGCAGAACTCTCAGGGCTTTGGGATTATTTGTTAGTGTTACTGGGAAATGGATTTTCAAAGACTTGTCTTGAATATTAAACAATCTATTTGAATGTTAAAAATGCAGATGGTATTAGAGAGTTGAAATTACCCTAACAATTCCTTTGAGGACTACATTTTGTTAATGTTAAAGACATAATGATGACTGCCTGTGCAGAAAGTTTCTGTAACTGTGTGTTTCTGAGCCTTGTCTGCTTGTTCCTGTTTCTCATCTGATGGTTGCTGTGGGTATCCCTGCTGGTAGGGACAGCCTCAAGTAGGCCTGGCACTCAACAGACATCCCATCTTCTGTTCAAGAACCCTGCTGAAATTTTCTTTCACCAACATGTGAAATGGCTTTCTTGGATGGTGATGCATCTGCCTCAGGAGCAGAAGCCACAAAATCTCAATGAGTCACATCCTGTTTGTGGTTGACACCTGTTTTAAACATAGTTCACAATGTTGCACAATTCAGGGCTTTCGACGTTAACAGGATCCTTCTGTCCCTAGCAGAGGATTTCTTCCCAAAACACATTCTTTGTTATTGGCTTTACTGAAGTGAGCCTGCTAAACGGATTCTGAATTAAGGGAAAAAAGAGCACTGGAAGGTCTGGTGGGGTATTTTTTCACTGGGCTCTTTTATGCATAGGAAATCACTTATATTTTTGTGGATACTAAACAAACAGAAATTATCTGTTCTTCCCCAATAGGAGATGGCCAGATCCTTACAATATTTATGTTTGCACCAGGTATTTTTGACTCTTAGTAAAATGAATCCGAGGCTAAAGTGGTTTCTGGTTACCTTTTGGTTCTTTCAGTACCCTTTTACATGTCTCTGGGGTGGCTGTTCAAATTGCAGGTCATGGGGACACGCACAGCTTGGAAAGTTTAGCAGAAGGGGTGTCTGATTTATTTTGGGAGCTTCTGGCTAAGAAATCACTTCTGAAAACACAGGCAGTGTGTGTTTACCATAGGCAGGAAGCATGTTTTGGCCAGCTGAACCAATTCTCTATGTGACAGACCTTTTTATTTTTTGTTAACAGGCAGCGGGATATCCTTTGATTTTCACAAAAAGATAGACTATTTGTTTCTTGTTGGTACTGAAGAGGGCAAGATCTATAAGGTAAAAATTATTTCTTTATCCTTTGTTTTACGTCCCCTGACCCATGTGTGTCTTTCAGGCTCATCATCTGAACTGTTTGCTCAGGTGGTAACAAAGTACAGCTTCAGAGCCTGGTCCTGCCCTGGGATGCCTGTGGTGAGCTTGAGACCAGAGCAGCACTGCAGAGGGTCACAGGGAGCTCTCTACACAGACCCAATTAAGACTCTATTTTTTTCATGCAAACTGCATCCCAGAAAATGCTTGGCAGACTGCAGCTGTGCAAGTGAAGTGCTAAGTAGGATCAGAGCAGAAGTTAAAAGGCGTTGATCCTCTGTCCCCATAACTGTGGGGAAATGGCAGGAAAAATATCAGCTGTTTTCCTTTTTAGACTTGTTATCCTGTGAGCAGTCAGGCTAATGAAGCCGTATTTCCTACGGATTAGCATCCTGCAGCCCTTCCCTTCCACAATCACAGAGAATCATTTAGGTTGGAAAAGACATCTAAGATCTTTCTAGATCCTTTCCCAGTCCCACTTTCTTCTTGCTTTCTTCTTGGTAGGAACCTCCAGTCCATTGCTGTGTACCCAAACCTTCCTCTGGATCACCCCACGCTGTTCCCAGCTCAGTGATCCCACCTCCGGACTATAACCCTTGTTTCCTGCAGGTGCTGGCCACCTCCCCTGCAGTGCCCTCCTGGTGCCTTGGTTCCCAGTGCCAGGCAGGAGCTGTCAGCCAGCCAGCTCCAGCCTGTGCTGAGTGCAGCAGCCACACTCTGCTTGTCCTTCCCACACTGGGGACACTGCCCAGATGTTTTGTCCTCTCTGGCCATTGCTTTTCACAGAATGTGTAAGACCTTAATGTTACCACATCCCACATGCAGCTGGCTTTGGCTGAAAATGCCAGTGAGGGCAAAAGTTGTTTGTGAAGAGAGATGAGCACACAGAAGGACACAGGCATCATGTTTTCTTGAGAAATTGAGTTAAAAATAGGAAGTTTTGAGTTCTGCTGTATTTAGCCTTGAAAATAAAGCTAGTCATGCCTTCCTAATACAACTGTTATTTGCACAGCATTCCTCTGAGGCGGCACTGGGGCTCTGTTAAGTCTGTAGCCACAGCCCTTCATCGTGGGGGGGTGGACAATCAGCAGGAGGCTGACCTGCAGAGCAGGTGCATCCAGCCATCCCTAGAGGACGATCTGAACTCCTTCCCCCGTACCCCACCTGCAAAATGAACCTGAAACAGAATAACGACCTGAAGGAAATCATACCCTGAAATCAGTATCAATAATTTAGGCAAGATATGCTTAACAAATATGTATCCCTTGCAGAGGGATTATGCTGATTGAAATCTCTCCCTTGGCCAGGCAGTATCTAGGGAGGATTTCTGAGTAGTGCTCACTTGCTTTGGACAAGATAGGTACGGAAGGGAGGTGGGAGGAGTGGGCAGCTGAGCTGTTGGCAGTGGGCAGTGGGTAGGTGCACTGGTTTTTTGTTGGTGCTTTCAGAACACAAAACGTCCATACAGTCACGGGCAGATGTTCTGAGTTGTCTGGTCACCCACAAGAGTTGGTACCCTGGGTATTGAACTCGAAATTGATGGGTACTGTTGTGTTTAGTCCTGATCAAAAGGCAGTAAGGAACCACAGGTTAAAATTCCTCTGTGTTTGGGTGAGTGATGGATGTAGTGTGGCAGTAGGTGTCAGTGTGAGATGGGGGCCATCAGGAGAAATATTCAGGATTGTGTCCTGGCTGAATTACACAGGAAAGGAAACTCTTCATGGAGGAGCACTGGTCAGGAGACAGTTTGGCATTGAAAAAGCTGTAGGTGTTTCTGCCTTAGATAATTTTCAGTGAAACTAGAACTAGGATGGGGTTTTAACATAAGAAGTGATCCCAGCCATGAAGCCATGCAGATATTTTAGCATTCTTGTGTGGACAAATGTGGAGAGATACTGATACATAGCATCTCCCCTTTCATTGTCAGGGTTACTGGTAAGCAACATTCTTGCATTGGTGAGCCTCAGTGAGAGGTAACCATTCTTACATCGTGCAACACAGCCCTATAAAACCTTGCTGTTCCTACAGGCAGGAAGAGCCTATCTTCAGTCTGACTGTCGGGGTCAACAGAGGGAAGAGAAGTCTTGTGTGTATCATGAACAGGCTTTCACAGTATCTACAAAAAACATGGGGAAGAGTTCACCCATAGCACCAAGAGCTTGCTACAAGCAGTTTCAAAAGTTTGGGGGTCAGCTGCTGCTCCAGACATTTCTGAAGGAATACCACGCACCTTCGTCACATACTTTAGTGAAACACTGCACATCTGAACCCATACTGGAGCTGCCCATGGACTGTCTCCTGCAGCCTTGCTCCACTTGGATACTGGGAGCAGGGACAGTCCCACAGTAGCCTGAGCAGGAGAGAGCTGCTCAGATCTCTGTGCTGCACTTGCATCTTGAGTGAGATGGACTGCTCACGTGCTGTCTGAGTCAGGGATCAAACACGGGCTGCTCTCCCCACGGGCTAAATTTTAGATTATTTATTAAATAAATTGGAAAGTGAATTCTAGAGAAACTTTTTTTTTTATTTCCCCAGAAAGCAGGCATGCCCACAAATAGCATGATAATATGTTAATTCTTTAGCTGCAGAACAATTATGGTGAAGTTCTGAAAATGGCTTCGTTAATAGTGTTTCTGAAGCCAAGAAATCATTATCTAAATTACACACAGACTAATCTATTGCCCTTTTTTGTAGAGGAGAAACTGTTTCTGAATTAATATGATTCTGTAACGCAATTCTGAATGCTTTTTTTGCATATCTTTCTTGCTGTTTAGGAATTGTTCAGCTTGACATCAAAAAGTATGGTCTCTGAGATTCATGTTGAAACATTGTGACTCTAAGTCTCTGGTCAGAATAACTTCCAATAAACAGACCTTCAATAGAAAAATTGTGAGGAAATTTGAATACACTCATGTAAGAAAGGCTTTGTTTTTTTTCAGTTTTCTTGAGAGTCGCAAATTAATATAATAAAACCTAGTGCAAGACTGACTAGAAGAAAAGGTTATTCTAATTTTAAACAAAACTAATTTTACTCATTCTCTTATACTACATACCAGAACATTTGTGTCTTTCTGTTCAGGACAGGATGATGATGATGATGATGATGATGATGATGATGATTATTATTATTATTATTACAGATTACAAGGGATGGTGGTTGTTAAATCCTTATCACATCACTTGAGATTTCCTTAAAACATGATGACAAACTGTTTTCTGGACAGGCTCTGACTTCCAGTGACCCTTTAGTAATAGAGAAATAATTTGCCTCAGTGTTTAGCCTTGCTTTGTATTAGGCAAAGTTGTTTTCATTGTCTGAATATTTTATGGTTTAAGTTCTATTCTTCATCTTCTCACCATCTTATCTTTGGGGCTTCTGCCTGTGTTCTGTCCGGTTGTCTAGTCCCTGGACTGACTGAATTTTTCATCAATTACCACAGTTCTTTCTCTTATCATTTCCTACTGTTCCTCCCTATGTGTTCATGTGCCTTGGTTTCTACTTGTGAGCACTTCTGCAAATCTCAGCATTTCTGTTACAGATCTGTACAAGCAGTCATTGAGCTAAAAGCAGGAGAGCATCTGGTGTAGCTGGTGACAGCCTGTCCACCACAACATGGGACACGTTAGTGTCTGGTTTCTAAAAAGCATCTGGTTGTCATGAGAAAGTGCCAGTGTTGGGCAGTACTGCCTTTCTCTTGCCAGATACAAACCTTCTCTGAAAAAACATTGCTCTTGGATTTCTGTATTGCGTAGATTCTCTGTGTTCCTGTTAGTGAACTGAAGAAACTCTCTGCCTTATAAGGACAGTAATAACCACCAATTCACCAGGTATGTGGGAGAGTTTTGTGTCAGACTAACGTCTAGCGTAAACTGAAGTGCTGTTGATGAAGATTATTCATAAGTTTTGTGTCCTCAGAGTTCTCCTTTTCTCACAGTATTCCTCCCCCATGTTTTGTAGCCTTGTCAAGAGTCATCTTTGACTGGTTTCCTGTATTGCCATAGACGTATTTTTGCATTTCTGTCTCATCATAAGAATACTGTTTACCATTCAAACACCTCTACCATCATTTAAGTAAGAGAAAAACACTCCCAGCAAATTTGAGCAGTGCTCTAGAAGATCAGAGAGGCTGCACAAATTCCTTCTCTCTGAATCTAGTCATCCTCTTCAAAGCTCTCCTGTCAGGACTTAGGTGTCACATATTCCAGTGGCTCTGTTTTCATACTGACATATCTAATAATTGTAGGGTTCTTGAAACTGTTTTTATTCATTAAAGTCATATTTCTTTTCTGAGCTTTTTCTCAAGTTTGTGGTGTTTCTTCAAAATGCATCTTGGGAAGAAAGCAGCCCTGTCTTGCACTCAGAGATAATGATAAGGGTTGTGGTTAATGTGGTGTGGGGCTGGCAGGCACTGCCAGAGCACAGTGGATGCCTTTAGGCTAAAGCACACATGCAAGGTTCATTTCTCACAAGGGACACAGGTGGGAGTCTGCCCTATACAAATCTTTTTGCTGCTGATTTTATAGAAAAAAATTCAGATCCCTTTCCTGTCATGGAGATTGCAAAGGCAGCTCTGTAGATCAGCACATCCCAGAGCATGATGGATCTCCTGTACCAGTGCCCAGAGAGTTGCACTGATCGAGGGCTTAGCCCCCACAAGCCTTTGAAAACAGGGCAGTGAGCATTACAGTTCTGTTGGAGGCAGACAAATCTGGTTAACATCTCACTCTTCAAAGTTCTCAGGTACTGGGGACATTCAATCCACACACTTGAAAGGACAGATGGACAAAGCAGCTTCTCTCTTGTGTTATTTACTTGTGACCCATCCTGTGTGTTTCCAGCAAAGTGACTTTCAAAACAAGCCAAGTACTGATTTTTCTGATGGCTGAACATTAAGAATTATGAAGTAGTGTTATGAAACATGGCATCAAAGGAGATTTCTGTCCCACAATTAAATGCAGGGACAGCAACACAGTGCAATAAACTATTAGCAAGCTATAGACACTGTCAGTAAATCTCAATAGGACATGAGCCACTTTCTTGTTTCCATTTCCTATCACAACAAGGCTCTCAGGGATGTAGGAGCTACTACTGCTACTGTGGAATGGTTTAGCACCCTTATTCCAGTGCCTGCATCAGTGAACAGTACCCAGACAGTAAGTGTCACTTGTAATAAACAGTTAAGCCTTAAGATTAGTTAGATCTTTGGTTTGCAAGGATTAAAGTCATGTAACACTTCAGCAATCCTGCTGCTTGTGCAGATGATGTGATGCTGCATTCAGTAGGGAGTAATGAAAAGTCATTGCTGTGACAGTAGTGAGGCAAACCAACAGAAAATCCTGAAACTAACTCCAAGCTGCTGTATGAATACAGCTTGTGTGAGAACACAAGCACAAGGACGTTTCATGTGAGATGGGTTCTCTGTTGCTAGTAAAGGAAGCCTCTAACGTGCTTCGAGGGAAGGAGGTTTGGGGAGGATAACCTAAAATTCCCATGTACACAGAACTGACAGGATCTGGATCAAGTCCCTTTGCAGCCAATTAGATTGTAACTTCTCCCTACTTCATAAGCTCACATGCAAAGTGACTTTTCCAAGGGTCCCAAATGTTTTGCTTTTCCAGCTCTTAAAGACATCCTTCATTTTGCAATTCAGCAGCACCCACAGCTGTGATGCTGCTGGTCTGACCCTTGCATGTCTGTGTAGGCATTGTCCAGCTCACAGGCTGCTGTTGGCTGCCATTCAGTGGGGGCCCCTGGCCTGTCAGGGACATGCCTGAGTCCTGGATAGCCTCCTGGGACTGCCCTGGGAAGTCTCAAGTGGCACAACAGAAAGAGCTGCAGAGTTGTATAATGGGGCAGGCTCTCTGAGCAGGCTGTCCAGGGTGG
Organism: Geospiza fortis; assembly: GCF_000277835.1. NCBI lineage: Eukaryota > Metazoa > Chordata > Aves > Passeriformes > Thraupidae > Geospiza > Geospiza fortis. Next base: position 1,202,501 of record NW_005054471.1, on the reverse strand, counting down.
CGATAGGAGAGGACTTACAGCATCTTTCCAAAGTATTTAGAGTCAAAGGGACTGGTAAGACATTCTTGTGCTGAGAGCACTGTTCCTGGAGGTTTTAACTGTGACACTTCAAATGCACACAGTGCTGTGAGCATTTGTGCTTCTGAGCAGAACACAGTACTGTGAGCAGCTCAGGGATGTTCTCCCCTGCCTTTCTTGGAGAAGCACAGCAGGAGCCCAGGCTGGCAGGAAGGCAATATAGCTCCCACACTGGAGAATGGTCTCAGGGGCCTGGCTGTTTAAATCCAAACAATTTCAGTTCCTATCTCTGTGTGTTGCAGGGGGGAGCAGGATGTTGCCTGCAAGTGGGGTGAAACAGCATGTGCTAAATTATTGATTTTCTGTGGCACTTCTGGGTACCAGCCGCCTCTTCCCAGCCAGCCCAGAAGATCCTGAGAGGCCATACAAGTAATTAGAGGCATCTTCCTACGTGAATTTAAGCTTCAGGAGGTCTAGCTCTGATTACTGAGTAGTTATTTCCATTGCAGTGTTCAAAAAGTTATTCAAGCCAGTTTCTGGATGTCTTTGAAGCCCATCACATGGCTGTGGACACAGTCAGCTGGAATCCCTTCCATTTGAAAGTCTTCATTTCCTGCAGCTCTGACTGGACAGTCAAGATCTGGGATCACACCATCAAGTAGGTCCTGCTGGGTTCTGGTGTGGGTGAGGAGGTCCAGCCTGACATGCCAGAAGAAGCACATGTTGACTCTGTTCATACTTTAGTGTCAGTTTCCTTCCCAGGTGTTTATAATGCTAAATTTTTTTTTTTTGTACTCCCCAGGTATGAGATTTAAGATATAGCATCAGCTGCTCCAGTAACTTGCCAAGCAGCATAGTCAGCCCAGAGCCTGCTTTACTTCAGCTCTGGCTTCCTTCAGGCAGGACCTACTGTGGCAGAGAAATGCTACAGAGAAATGTCAGGGAGTGGTTTCTAGCTTCAGGGGCCAGAAACCTCCTAAGAGCCAGAAAAGAAAAAAAAAAATTTGGAACATTTTAAAATATGGAATGAAGTTCAGGGTTAGTGGTTAAGGAATGTCTGGTTTCAATCAGGAAATTGATTTTGTTGTAAATCAGTCAGTCACATATTTCCTGTTGCCAATACTGCTCTAATATTCAATGTTGTTGACAGAAGTCCAGATAATTTTTTCCCATATGATTATTAATATTAACCAGAGAGACTCCATCTTGCTGTGTGTGTTGAGAAGAAGTTTTCAAAATGCTTTCAGAAAGAGAGAAGGAGAGAAAGAGAGAGAGAGAGAGAGAGAGAGAGAGAGAGAGAGAGAGAGAGAGAAAGAAACAAAGAAAGAAAGATGCTACCTCTCTTCTCATTGCAGCAGGTCAAATCCTGACCCACTTGTATTCATGCTCAGCTTTCCCCTTGGCTCAGACCCTGGCTGTTATCTGACATAGAGAAATACCCCATCTCCCACTTCTGCAACAGCCAGGTGTTCATGGCTCAGTGTTACACTTCCAGAGTGGCATGTGTTTATATGAATTCTTCTCTCTGTGTCTTTTTTTATAGGACTCCACTGTTTGTTTATGACCTGGCTACTGCTGTGGGGGATGTTGCGTGGTCTCCTTACTCCTCCACAGTGTTTGCTGCAGTCACCATTGATGGCCAGGTGAGAGGCTGGGAACAATACTGCTCTGATTCAAGCTGAGAGGAAGTCAAAGGAGATTAGGGCTGAGCATGGGAAGGGGCCAGCCCAGTCCTGGCCAGGCATATCAGGGAGCCACCAGCAGGAACCCACCCTTTTCTATGCTTTCCTACCTTTGGCACACACATCCCTGGGCATTAATCTCTCAGTCCTTCTCCAAGTAGGTGTTGCAAATGCATACAAGTCCTTCCCCGCTCTCTTGTTAACCATGTGAGTGCAGGTGTGCAGCTTGCACATGGTTATGCATGACTAAAACACTGAATTTCCTCAATATGAAATCCCCAGTACATCCCTGGGGATGGAGAGATAACGTTCCAGATCAGAACTCCCCTATACAAGCTGACATCAGGGCGTTGATTCTGAGCTTTAAAGGTGTAGAGCAACAGTAAAATAAAGTGGTTATATACTTACACTGATATTTAAAAATCATTTATAGTAATATGCCCAGGGTCAGCTCATAGAACTTTGTTCTGTTTAGATAAAATCAACATTTTTCCACCATGTGAGGCTGTCCCTAAGAGTAATAGTTTGGTAATGAACTCTGTAGATCAGTCCTAAACTGGTATGATGGCAGTTTTATTTTTGCCTCTAGCCAAGTCTTGCAGTAGCTCAGATGGTTAATTTGGGTTGGCAAGTAGCCAGGACATGTAGCTATCCATCAATACTTGTTGAATACTGTAAGAGTGCATTGCTCTAATACCATGAGCTTTATGTTTAGCTGCTACAAATTAGAAAGACTGTGCAGTTTGGCCAGAATTGCTCTAGCAAAAGGATAGCCTTTATGTATCCCTATCATTGAATGGATGCCTTGGCTACTTCATTGTAGTTTAACCTTTATATTATAGCAAGAAAATAATTTCACTGATAGACTGGCTCAGGCTGTGAATTTGTCTCTCCTAAGCAATAGAAATCTCTTCACTAGGTCACCTGTTGTCCCTGGAAAGCTCAGGATGCCACAGCCTACAGAATGTTGATGCTCTTCCTTCCCAGCCAGGGTCAGGATTGCGTCCTTCTTTTGTGAATCTGTCTGTCCCCAGTCTCCCATACACCAAATGAAGGGCCTGCATGAAGGCAGTGAGTGTTTTCAGTGCATCAGTCACATCCTCAGACTTGTTTTCCACAAGTGACATTGTGTGTGCAAGGATTCTGCTGGCAGTCATAGCTTTGGTTGAGTGCTAGGATAAGCAGGGCTGAGAGCTGTGGGTATCCCAGCTGTGTCCTGGTGCCTAACTGTGGGGAAAAGGATGGAGATGTCTGCAGGCAGGGATACGTGCTGGGCAGCGTGAACAGATGGAGGGTAAACACTGTGTGTACTTGAATTTCCGACTTACATGGTCAAGTTTTGGCAGTGAGTTCATCTCTAGAGGTGCCTCAGGCCACTTGAGCTCTTTCTCAGAGCTTTGCCTACTGCAGAGAAGCTGTTGTAGTCCTGACAAGAGTTGGCACTGTGGGGTCTTCCCATCCCACCCTCTGCTTGTCCTAGCCACATTAGCCGCAGCTTCCATGGACCTGGAATCTCTATGAGGCTGCTGATAAGGCAATAGCCTGTTTGAGTTGGCAGCACTACACTAGGGTATCGCACTGGGCTATCCTTGGATCTAATTCAGTAATCCTAAACAGAACCTAATTTAACAGGATCTAATTCTGCTTTATGCCTTCTATCCCAAACTCTGAGGAGAGTGGCCATCCACCAGGATCAGCCCAAAACTGGGATGGCTAGCAGGACAGGTCCAGGCAGGACCTGCCTTCCTACTGCAGTAGGCTGGCCAGGGCTGATGCTGACAGGAATTTTGGGTCTCTGTGTTAGCTACCAACCATGCAGGCTGCAGGAGGGTGTGTCTGAGACATAGCTTAGTTGCTATGGTTGAACAGAACCTTCTAGATCTGCAGTGGAAGTGGAATAAATAGTTGTTTACAGCCTTTTCTATTCAGGACATATTCCACTTTGTAGCAGAGTGCACTTGTGAATAACTCAATGCTTTGCAAAGGGCAGGCTCCATTAATGCCGGGGAAAAAATCTGCATTAACAGGATGCTCTATGATTCTCCAGAACAGAAAAATATAGAACATGAAGCCAGAAAATAAAACATTAAAGGCCTCCTGTTTGTGAACAGCCTCTGTCTTGGCATCTGCACATAATCATGCCTGCAAAATTTGAAGGTTGCCTGGAGGTGGTTTTAAAATCAGGCCCTAATTGCAGTCTTCAAGAGATACCTGGCACATTCTGTGAAACACTTTTCCTTATTTGAGCTGATGCTATATGTCCAAAATGTGTATGAGCCCCTTAAGATTGACTTGGAAATTGGGGCATTTTAGTATATAAAAATCTCTCAATCCCCATGAATTCAGGAGGTAGGGATTTAATAAAAGCTGTAAATATCAGGGTCATTATGATAAAATGTGTTTGTTGGCAGCTGGGCATCTGCTTTGGACAGCACTGCTCTTCATAAATAACCCAAGTGTGCACATTCCACTGCTGGTGCAGTGGATAATAACTGCTACTATTGCTCTCCATCATGTTCTGGTTAATTTCCTTAGTTTCCTGCTCTGCTTGCTGATCATTTTATTTCAGAAAGATCATAAACAGAGATTCATAAAAGAGAACACCTTATGTTGTAGATGGTAAAAGCCTGTCAGGAAGAAAAAGACTAGCTGGGATGAGAGACCCACTTTGGAAATAAAAAAAACTGGAGGTGGATTTGAATATCTGGACACTTCCACTTAGGGTACAGAAAATGTGGAGATATTGGTCAGCTTATTGTAAGGACAGAGGGCAGAGAAATGGAAGGGATTTAATTCAATCCTGCAGCATTTAGAAGTATTTGCTTTTGGGAGTTTGCTGTAAGTCCGTCTTAAACTTACATTTAAAGTATAAAAAAATAATTGAAACATGTAAAACTGGGATTCATTCCTGAAATTTCCTCTTGGTCTTCTTTTACTTTACTTTCATTAAAGAAGGAAATGATATTGATATTTCCTCCACTTCTGTGTGTGCAGAATTCACGCATGAATTGTTACACCTCTTAAAAATCCAAAGACTCATATCACAAGTGTGCCGCTGGCTGGATCCCAGGCTGTGGGCCATAGCTGCCCTAAGCAGTGGGTCTGATGGTGTGGTCAAGCTGGGCTTTTTCAGCCTGGAGAGGGGGTCCAGCAGCCTGCCAGTACCTTCAAGGAGGTCATTGAGAAGTTTGAGCCAAGATCTTCACAGCAGTACATGAACTGATGATGACACACAACAGCTGAAGTGAGTTGAAATGAAGGGTTTGGGCTGGATATATGGAAAAAACTTTAGCTGTGAAGGCAGTCAGGTAGTGAAATAGCTTGCTTGGAGAGGCTGTGCTGTTTCTGTCTGTGGAAGGCTTCAAGACCAGCTTGGACAGAGCCCTTAAAAAGCACATCTGTCCTCAGGGTTGACCTTCTTTAAGCAGAAGGTTAGGGACTTCTGTGAGTCTCTTTCAACCTGAATTGCCTTCTAATCCTAGGGCCCTATGAAATATCCTGTGTGAAAAGGAGGATCCCAGGGGTTTTACCACAGGCTTGTGCACAGTTCAGGTGCATTCTCTCTCATGTTTTTGTGGGCTGTGTTATTCATTACTAGTGCAGCAAGAGGAGGGTCTTGTTATAACCATCTGTAGTAAATATTGATAGCCTCAAGATAAATGCCATCCCAGTGTTCACTCTGCAGAGAAAACTGGTCAGACATTTGCTCCAGGGCTTTTCCCCATTAGTGAAACTGTTGACCTTTTAAGATGTGAAATACTTTAAACAACCCAAACCTTCAGGAAGTTAGTTAATGGTTTGTGCTGCTGCTCAGGAAGCAAGTGTGCTCTTTCCTGCTTATATAAACCTCTTTTACTGTTTGTACAACTGTTTTGAATGTGAAGCCTTGCAGACCAGCTTTCTGTTGAATATAACTCGCAGGATAACATGCCAAGGTTATTCTGCCAGCTGGTCTTGATGCCATCCTTCCTCAGTGAAGAGAGAAGCATTTGCTTAGTGCTGGCACATGTGTGAGTGTACACAGAGCAATCTGCAGAAACTTGCTGCCCATTTAGCATGGACTTGAAGCAAAAGCCAAACTCCGTCTTTAAAGCATGAATGATTCTGCAGACAAGAGGCTTGTTAAACCTTTCAGGCTTGCAAATATTTCCCTGGGTATTGTTGACTTAGTCCTGCCTCTCCTTGTAGGACATGAATCAGGGGTGCCAGCAGCCCTCTCATCTGCTGATACTTTTGCTCAGAGATGTCAGGGCAGAGAACACAACTACAAATGCCCTTGTTGCATTTGAATCTTTCCTCCTCCCCTGCTGCAGTAGCCCAGGGGGATTATCCATACCTTGTGGGGCTACCACTAGCTCTGCAGGGCTGGGACAGGATTTTTCCTGGCTCTCAGCACCATGACCAGGGCAATTGCAGGGGTGTAAAGACACTGAATGAGCATAAGTCTCTTTGTCATCACCCAAAAGGACCTTTGAGTAGGCTGAAGCAGGTGGGAGCTTTCTTAAAATGGCCTTGAAATTGTATTTGCAGCATAAGTGGCTATTTCTTGTAAAACTGTTCATTTTCTTCTGCTGCAAAACCTAAAAGGCTCATTCTTATTCCCTGCTGAATCTTTGAGATTGATGTGGACTGCTGGAGAGTCAGCTTTAGAACAAGGGCTGGTGGCATGTCAGTGCTCAATGAGATAGATGGTCAGAGTCCCAAAATTAATGCTGCCTTCACTTTGTGCCAATTAGACTGTTCCCCATTCTCCTCCCTCTGCCACCAGACTCTTTGTACATCAGCATTTCTCTCCACTAGCAGCTATTTTTAGGGAATAAAGCTGGCCTGGAAGACTTTGGTTTACTGTGGCATGCTCTGAGCCCTCACTCCTATACTGATGTAGCCCCCCTCCCATCATAGCATGCTTTAGTGGTCTCCAAGCCTCAAAATGAGCATCAGGCATCTCAGGACACTACTGCTTACTCACATCCATTAGCTGCTGATTGCAGGTGAAGTGGCTTTATCAGCATTGTAGTTGGTTTCAGCACAAAGTCAAATCTAAACCCCTTTTGTCGATGGCTTTACAGGAATTGTTTGTTGGTTTTTTTTTGCAGACAGGCTCACAGGCCAATTTTTCATTACTAAAGCCATTGCTCTTTCAGATTATGAAATATGGCATTTTGACAAAACTGATCCACTGAGATTAACTAGTTCACTCAGGAACAGAGGAACCAAGTTTGCCTTTTTCTGCTTCATGGGTGTGTAAATCAAAAAAAATTACTTCGACAGCATCTCAAAAGATTTTGTGTGTTGATTAATCTGTTAGACTTTGCATAAAGACCTGCTGCGGGCTCAGAGTCCATCAGGAGAATCTGCAAGAGTTTATAAAGCTGCCCCTCTCTGGTCTTAATTAATGAATTAATTAATTCACTGCTAGGAATGGCTCCTCCCTTAGGTTTGAATTTGCAAGTTTGGACTTTTGTTGTTTTGGCCACTGAGAGCCTCCAGCTGTCTGTCAAATCCTTCTGTACAGAGATAGCAGCTCCTGAACCTTGATCTTTATTCCTTGGCATTTTATAATGACCTGCAATCTGTGCAGGTTCATTTTAAATGCCAGTCTCCAAACCATGGCAGTTCAGTGTCTGCCCTGAGAGCAGCTTTGCTGGCCTGCCATGGGGTGCAGGTGGCAGAGACCAGTGAGTGCCTCTCCCACCAGATGTGGTGCTGCCCTTTCCTGTGCCACTGCCTGCCCTTGCCCTTGCCCCAGCCTGCAGTGCTGACTCTCTCTGGCATGGCCAGGACCCTGCCAGCATGAGGAGAGATGAAGCTGCAGCCTGACACCAGGGATTGAATGACTGTGGGTCACAGCAGGGAGAGCGCAGGGGGACTGGCACAACTGGGATGTGTATTCAGGCAGCTCAGCCTTGGGAGATGAGCCCTGGGGCACTTAAAGGACTGGTTGAAACCATCTCCCTGTTCTTTATCAGGTATTTGTGGTGGATGTAAGAATAGGGAAGTGTCAGGAGACTGGAAAGAAAGACTCTTTGCCCAGTATTCAGTACTGTGACAGTGCAGAAGAGATTAGCCAGCCTAAACAAGGTACCCAGAAAGATCCTGGGACAAAGCATTGATTGTTCTATTTGTGAGCACTGGTAGATCAAGGAGCAGGCAGTCTAGTAAGATTTTACTAAGGCTATGTCACATAAAACCAATCAAATGCTGTTCTTAAGAGTAACAGGGCTGGTAGGTCAGAGGAAGGGGATGTAGCCCATGCTTACAGGCTGACTTCAGGAACACTGCTTTATCCTAATCACTGAGGCATTCAGGGGAGAGCCAGGCTGGCAGAACTGGTGACTGACAAGGAATTTAGCTTGGATAAACAAGCACTTTCTTGCAAAACAATGTCTTGGGGTTTCCAGAAGAGGCCAAATGGTCCTCAGCTTGTCTGAATGAATAGCAGCTCTTCTACATGCTGAGGCTTTGATTTCTTACTGACTTGTGGGAGCTGAGTCAAATCACCTAAGGCTGATGCTGTTTTCCTACCATGTCAAATTGGGAATGACCCAGTTCTTACTGAATGAGGAAAAGATAAGAGATGCAGCCCTACAGTTAAGTCAGGTGACAGGCATTCTTTTCCCTGATGTGTCATGTGCCCTGAAGCATCGGGCTGGGATGCTGCAGGACAGAGAGATGTGCTCAGCCCTCTCCCATACCTCAGAACATGCAGCTGGCTCAGCCCAATGCCTGCTCATCCTCCAAGCAGAAAGCTGCCTCTGAACATACCTGTAACAGAGCTGGAGCTTGGTCTTTCACCAGTAGCATGAAAGTGCTGTGAAAGGCCATGAATTTTATGATCAGGACCACTGAGGTTCAGTATTCCTGTGTTGTCATTGCAGAAGGCAATGAATGTTTTCTGAGTCAGGTCTCCTTTACTCCTGCCAGGACCCAGACTGCCCTGTGTGTCAGAGGGACCAAGAACTGTCTTGCAACATTCATTTGTAAGTGAAAAAAATGTCCTGCTCAGGAAAATTAACTGTATTGCAACCTGTTCTTGCTACAGTGGCATTACAGAAATCAAGCAAACTAAAGTCTCCAGGGCAGAGCAAGCTGGGCTGCCCTGCCTGCCCTGTGCCTTTGGCATGCTCCAGTAGCTGCCATGGTGCTAGACAGAGTCTGGGGGTGGCCTGCCCGCTTGTTAAATGTATTACCTGAGAGTTTGAAACAAATCATCTGTGGAGCTTGCGAATGGATGAGGGATCATGATTCAGTCAAGAAAATGAGCTAAATCGATCAAAAGGACAGCGAAAGCCAAGCTCTGAAAGAGATGTCAACTGGTAAAGGGCAGTGTGGTATTAAATTATCCCCCACCTTTTGCTCTTACACTGATTTTATTCTTTGTTGCCAAGTTACCAGGCATATCTGCCTTGTTCTTACACATATATATATTTCCCCCCAGTCTTGGTTCTGGATGCCATCAGGATGTTTTTGAACATGCTAGCCCACCTGAGGAAGGAAGGCTTGTAAGACTAGAATAAAAGTACAGGAAAGGCCCCAGCCGTGGCAGATTCAGTAGGGGTTTGTGGACAAAATAAAGACAGCGTCAGTCAAAGTAGCCCTTCAGCTCCCTTCTTCATGAGCCACAAAAATCAAGGAGTTTGTTCTGCTGGCAGAGAAGTTCTGCCAAGGGTTCTGCTTCCCCCCACATCCCCTTGCATTTCCCTTCCTGTTGCCTCAGGACAGGGAGCAAAAGGGTGTAAGGACAGAGGGGCCCAAGTCACCCCCAGAGGTGCCAAGCAGATGAGAGCCTGGGCTGGCTTTCAAGCTGTAAGTGCAGTTGGTAGAGCAGGTGGGGAAAAAGAAGTCCAAAACTCCGAATATGGTTTGGTGCTGGAGCTGTGGTACTTGCCTTGGACATGCACTGTGCCATGCTTGCGGAGGAGCTGTGTGGAGTTGCAGTGGGGAACAGCTGGATTTTAGGAGGTGGAATGCATTAGTGTGATTTATAGACAGAGAAGCTGTTGGTCTGGATAAGACTGAGCTGGATTTCTTCTCTGGCTGTTTGGAAGTCAAGCATCAAAGCAGCTCATTTATGTAAAACATTTTCTGCAATGGTGACACAATAGACTTAGATCTGTTATTGCTTGTACATCAAGCATGAAGAGGAACTCTGTTGTTACTGTGATGGCAGTTTAAAATTGTTCTAATTGGATAAAAAGCATCAGAAACTGCAGAATTCACTTGGTCCCACCTCAGAGGAAAATGGGCTCAGTGCTTGTTTTCAGAGAATTAGCAGAATTGCTACCCTTCCATCAAGAAATCTGCTTTGAACATCTGCCTGACTTATCTACTACCAGCCTGTCCAGCACTTCAGTACTGTGGGTCCAGGTTTCTTTTGATTGTGGTTGATACCAGCTCATAAATCCCCATGCTGCAAGGAGCTGCTTAACTCAGCAGCTTGGGCTTCATCTGGAAGATGCTACATCTTCTCCTGTACTTTCTTGGAACAGGCACTGAAGTTTACAAGGATCATAAATAAAATTGCTGTCAGAGTAATTGGTTACTGTCCAGAGTTTTATTCTCCTGTAGTCATGGGTGAAACAGAAGGGAATTCTTGCACTTTCCTTTTTCAGACATTTTCAGATTTTTTACTTCTCTCTTTGTGTCTTTTTCCATGTTTCTTGTTCTTGGAGTCTGATTTATGTTCCTTTAAGCAAGTGACCACATATTGTTTCTAAGTAATCTGTAAAAAAGAACTGAAATGCCCTTACTCACTGTTTTTTTAGCTCATTAGCAGAAAAAAATAAGGTGTCTGCTGTGGTCTGCAAGCAGCAGGCGCTCCAGATTCCTCACTTGTTTCTACGAAATCTGCAGAAGGTATTGAAATGAGTTTGTCAGGAGGCTTTTGCTTCCTTCCCTGCTGATGTACACCAAAATGGAAACATTTTTGTGGTCTAAAAACCAGAGGTTTGAAACCTTCACTCTTTAGTTTCTAAATTGGTCCTGGATGAACAAATGTGGGTGAGCAAATGTGATGGCCCCAGGTCTCAGCACCTTCAGTGAGGGACCAGCCTCAACAGCATGAGAAGAGGCATGTAGAGCTGGCAGAAAAGAAAAGGACTCTCACTGGTTTGTAAACTCTGAAAGGATAATGACACAAGTAATATTTTATAAAAATGCCCTTTTGTACCAGCTGCTTGACAGTGTCTGAGTATCAGTTCTTGTCTGGGTGCTGCTGGATGGGTGCCTGCCCTGGAACCTGTGCTGCATGAAGGAGGGTTTGGACATGGTTCTGGCTCTGGTCGTCCTGGCTCCCCATGAATTTGATACTTGAGTCACACATGGGGTTGGGTAGCACTTGTGTGGGTCATGGCTGCTCTTCTCTGGGTCACAGACTCTGAGAAGGCTCATCTGGCAAGACTTGAGAGGTCATCTCTATGTGCAAGCAGTGGTCTTGGGGCAGGGCCCACCCTGGCAGTGGGATGGAGAGAAAACTCTGTGTTAGTGATTCTCTGTGATGGGAGATCCAGCTGGATCCCACTCCATAATCCTTAATTTCAGGACCTGAGCCAGCAGAGCAGGGGTCTAGGGACTCTGTGGCTAGGGGACTGAGTCTCAAGGAGAGCTGCAGGTTTTCAGTCTCCATTCTTTGGGCAAAAAGGCAGCTCTACAGATGGCGCTGGCCACATGTAGCTCTGCTGCTTTGCAGCACTGTTAACCTGCCTCAAGTGTTGTGGGAAGCCCTGTGCTCCTTTTAGGCTACTCCCAAAGCATCAAAAGCAGTGCTGCTCTGGCCCCATTTCCCTTTCTCCTAAGAGTAGCTGTGAGTCTTTAAGTCAGAGCCTCTGAAGTTCTCCTCAGTGCCCGTGGCCCACCCCTCCATCTGGTGTGTCTGACAGCTGATAGGAGGCTGATGTTTCCAGCTGAAGAACTGAAATAGTTTGTTCTTTTCCACGATTCCCTTGGCAAAGGAAAACAAGCCCATTTGTTTAGAAGCTCATAAAAGAGGAGCTTTATAGTAGGAACATTCATAAACTTGTTTGCTTTTGACCTTCTCCACATTGCTGATGGTTTCAAGTTCTTGTCCCAGGCATTGTGCTTGTCTGGGCTGTTCGTGACATTTTTGAGAAACAGCCTCACCCAGAGTAATTTAAATTGCTCAGCATTCCAGCACTGAGCCTTTGGCCATGCCATCTTTCTCCAGTGCAGGGCTGGGCAGGATCCGTGAGGGGGGGTTCATTGACAGCCTTACAGAGAGCACTGCAGACCTGGCTGCCAAGAAGAAACCTAGCCACTAATTCCCTGCCACTTTTTTTTTCCTAGATTAAATGGTGCTACTCAATCAGTGAGCATTTCCCAGGCTCTTAGATTACTAAATTAATAAGAATGTATTCTGTGAAGGCAAGAAATCAGATCTTTAATGAGTGTGGCTTGTGGGATACTGATATATTCTTGAAAGAGTGCTTGTTTATTTTCTGAGAAAGTAAGACAGCAGGTGTAAAATACAAGCCAGAAGAGCCACCTTGATTTATGCTGAGAGGCAGAAAATTAAAGTTACTTTGAGACCTCAAGTGTCAGGTCAAAATTCACAATGTAATGCTAGCATCTAGTAATTTGAACAGATAAAAATGCTGCTGTGCTTTCACCTATGCTTCTGCTGACTAGGGAAGGGCTCTCCAAACTGCAAATCCTTGTCTGTGGCTGATGCTTTTTATTCCCTTCTACTGTCATGGATTTCTTCAAAATATGTCTTGACAACCCTGTCCACTCTTGAAGCACTTTCCCATTTTATTTTACTTCAGTCTGGAGGCAGTGTTCCTGTTCTTATTTTTTGCATCTATAAGATCTTTTTTCTCCTGCTCAGACTAAGGACATCACAAATTCCTAGACTTTTACTCCTATGAAGACACAGCAGCTCATAAGACTGCCTGGGACATGTGCTTGCACTTGGCCCAGCTCTATGCTATAAATGGATTCAGATAAAATTCACTGACTCATTGGTGCATAATGGGAAAGTACATGTAGTGATTTGATACCTTCCACACTCTTTGGAGTAAGCTTTTATAGAGCAGCATTGTCTGATTTCAGATAATTCCTAGATTCAAATTGTCAGCATGGCATACTGTTGAAATTACATGTTGCCTTTGTCTCTTAAGTGCTGGTAAACAAGACACAGCTGGAAGGAGGTTTACAAGTAGTTCAGTTCTAATTTCCTCTATATTCCCACTGTACTTGTTAACATAAAGCATTCTCTTCCTAATTTTTCTGAAGACAGAAAAGAGAAGAGAAACATAAGGCTGAAAGTCTTCATGGTGGATACCAGGTAGAAATTCAGGATGCTGGAAATGGCTCACCTCAGCCCTGGGTGAGAGAGGCACATCATGTTTTATTAGCCTCTGCAGCCTGTATCAGTAACTGGAGCTAATTGCAATTATTGGGAGATAATGTTAAGTTAATTCATTCTCTCAAGTAACTGTCTCTCTTTCCTCTGCACAATGAAATGTGCATTACTGTGCAGCTGGGGATGTGGCAGGTCTGTGTCACTGGGCCAGAGGTCTGAAGTCCATGCCAGTGGGACTCCTGCCTGAGTGGGTCCTGAGGCCTCTCTCCCTCCATCCTCACCTTTCCTGTTTGCTAATTTCCTGGCACTTATCCTGATGCTGTGGGAGAAGGACATGTGTGCAGGTGTAGTGTCTGGGCTAGAGTGAGCTGCCAAGCTGTCCTGTCCTTCTCTGGCATTACCCCAGGGTACACTCTAATCATACTATGGCTGTCCCCATCACTTCCCCATTACTTACTGGTTTGTGTCTTTATCATCGTTATTATTAAGCTGAAAATGTTAGAGAGTTCTGTAATAGGCAGTAATGAGAATTTCTGACAGCATTCCCCATTTTGGGCATCAATCTGTGTTAGACTCTGATTTAATGCCTGTTTGTCTCATTACTCACACTGAGAAGGGAGATTAAGGTCTGTGGGGTTAGCAGTGCTGGCTCTGAGCCTTCTCCAGCCCAGATCAGCTGGAACCTTGCCAAGGCTTGCACCCACAGCAGGGAGGTGGTCCTTGTCTGTGAGCCCCTGCAGGAGAGGGGCAGTTCTCACAAGCAGCAGCTGACTTCTGCACACTGGTTACTTAAAAGAAGACCCTGAGCACAGATGGTAATTGTGTGCTGTGGCTGGGACGTTTTTTCAACAGGACCTTTTCTTTCTGATTTCTCCAGCCATCATTCTGTCACTGAGAGATGCTCTTGCCTAATTAATCCCTTTTGTGTTCTTTGCTTTTCTTTTTCCCCAGGCCCATGTGTTTGATCTGAACGTTAATAAGCTTGAGCCTCTCTGCTCCCAGCTAGTGGTGACCCGGAAGAAAAATAAAACAACACACGTGCAGTTCAATCCTGCTGACCCTGTAATCATTGTTGGAGATGAACGAGGCCTCATCACCTGCTTGAAGCTCTCTCCCAACCTGCGCAAGAAGCCCAAGGTAAGGATGAGCTGCATTCCCCCAGCCACAGAAGGTCTCTGCAGGCTTTGTCACTGTCCACTCTCCTTCCATGCAAGGGTGTTGGCAGAGCTCCTCTCTCTAGCAAGGTACTCACAATTATCTCAAGCCTTTTGGGTAGGATGTCTGAGATGATAAATCCTTGTGTCTGTTCCTGTTTGAGCAAGAGGACTCAGTTTGCTTCTGGTAAGGAGTGGGGACTGGTGGGAAGGGGGTTTGCTGCTCCCAGTCATCACCATGATCCAGACAAGCTCTGGTCCAGAAGCTCTGCAGATGTTCATCTGTTTCCCAAAGTTCACACATTTTCTGAGTTTTGGGTTTTATTTGGAAAACTCCTTGAAATCAAGTACCATGCTGCCTGTTTTCTTGTGTTCCTGCATCAGAGCCTGTCCCTGACCACCATGTCTACTTTCCTGTAAATGAGCAAGCAGTATCTAACATGTAAGGAGACTTGGGATCCTTGTCTCAAGTGACAGCAAGGAAATACATTTGCCTCTTTGGGTTGGTGAAGTGTTTTTTCACCCATCCATGAGGGCCAATTGTGAAGGATGATAGCATCTCTTACGTGGATCTATTACTGGATTTTCTTTCTGGTCTTCATGCAGCTATGAGTTGAATGGCTGTAAATGCAATGTCCTTTTATGCCCTTGCAATTCTTATATCCAGTTGTCTTGTGTTAAGTGAAGTCTTTCAGTTTCAGGCTTTTTAGAACTGATCCAAGAAAGCAATCTCTCAAGATGATCATCTTTTATTTATGTACTCCCAAATGTTTTATATACTCTACTAATCTACTGTATTAGGCAGGGTCTTTGGCCAGGAGCTAATCACACTAGTGTAATTCCAGAGTCTTCAAAATTATTTTTAAAAGGTTCCTGTAGCTGGCTGCCATTGGAAATGTGAATCTTCCCTGTGCAGAGAAGGCATAGAAAACATGGCACTTTGTTTGGGTCTGAGTTGTGGAAGCTGTGGAGAAGAATCTCTCATATGCTTCACACTTTTCTATTTCCTGCAAAACTTCAGACCGAGACTATCGAAGCTCTCTGTGTTGTCATTAGTTTGGCTCAGGATAAGTTTCCTTGGTGATTTATGAGTCCTTCCTGGGCATGGGTGAGCACTGGACCCTGTCTGCACATGACTTGAGCAGGGAAGAGGAGTCACACACACATAAATGAGGCTGCTCTCCTCTTCATCTCAGTTGTGGACTGATCAACGCCCAGCAATACTGAACTGTGGGCCAGAGTCATAGAAGGGTTTGGGCAGGGAGAGACCTAGAACACCATCTAGTTCCAAACCCCTGCCCTGGGCAGGGATATCTTCCACTAGACCAGGTTGCTCAGAACTCCTGAGAACTCTCAGCAGAGCAGAGTAGAGCAGAGGGGCCGAATC